>NC_143561.1:97256153-97570769 GCF_054136105.1 Typopeltis vanoorti | reverse complement strand
TGCCTTGAACTCATTCATGGTCGTAGCACCCACAACAGACTCTGGAAGCTTATTCCACTCATTCACCTCTCTCCAAGTAAAAAACCTAGCTCTAACACCCTTGTCAACCACACTCTTGCCCAGCTTCCATGCATGGCCCCTAGTCCTCCCACCACCAGTCATATTTTCAAAAATATCTTCTGGTTCAATCTTATAGAAACCCTTCAGTAATTTGAATGTCTCAATCATATCACTCCTCCTTCGCCTATCGTCCAATCTCTGCGACCCACAAATCTTCAACCTATTCTCATAAGGTTCATTCCACAGACCTTCTATCATCTTGGTCACTTGTCTCTGGATCCTCTCCACTTCCTCCCCATCACGAAGAAACCCTGGTGCCCATAACTGGGCACAGTAGTCCAGATGGGGTCTTATCAAGGCTTGATACAGAGGAACAACAACTTATTTGTCTCTGCATGTTAAAGTATTTTTCAGAAGCCAAGTGATTTGATGAGCTGATTTAGTCACTTTTGCAATGTGCCCCCTAAACTTCAATTCCCTATCCACCAACACTCCCAAATCCCTGGCCTCATCAATCTCCTGGAGTACGGTTCCACCAATGTGATATATTGCTGCTATTCTTTTCACCCCAAAGTGCATAACCTTACACTTTGCCACATTAAATTGACATCCATTTTTCCTAGCCCAGTCCTCCAAACTATCCAAATCATCCTGTAAAATTTTGACATCCTGTGCACTCACAATTGCTCTACCCAACTTTGCATCATCAGCAAACAAGTGAACACTTCCTCTCAAATCCTTTCCCATATCATTGATGAACAAATTGAAAAGCAGTGGTCCAAGAACAGAGCCCTGCGGCACACCACTAGTCACAAGCCATCTTTTAGACTCCACTCCTGCATAAACCACTCTCTGGTATCTCTCCTTCAACCACCCTCCTATCCATCTCACCAACCCTATATCTATCTCCATCTGCTCCAGTTTACTGATTAGGGTTCCATGTGGTATCCTGTCAAAGGCCTTGGCAAGGTCCAGTAGTATCACTGTAAACCCATTACCCCTATCCAGTTCAGCCGTCACTGTGTTATAAAACGTGAGCAAGTTACTGAGGCATGATCTACCCTTCACAAAACCATGTTGTCCCCCATACAATATCCCATTTTCATCTATCCAATCCTGTATTCTTTTCTTGACTAATTTCTCTAAGACCTTGACAATGATTCCTGATATGCTAATTGGTCGGTAATTTACAACAGCAGTCTTGGATCCACCTTTATGCAGTGTAACTATTTTCCCCTCTTTCCACCCCCTCGGGACTAACTCAGACCCGAGACTCAAATTAAACAAAATGGTCAAGGGTACTGACAGTTCTTTAGCTGCTTCTCGTATGACACGAGCTTACACTTTCCACAATCCTCCGAATGGCCAGTTCTGCACCATCATCTCCTAAACTATCTCATTTTTACAGAGATGTTCTATAGCGGTGGAAAAATACAGAACTTCATCACACATTGACAGGATCAGCAGAGTCAGCTGTACTTACAGAACCACTATTTTCAAACAGAAATATAACAAGTCTCGCAACTGGCCGGCCCTTTCTTTTCTCCTACATGAAACTGAGCAGGAATAAGAATCATAGGAGACTTACTGACCAGACCCTAAAGTGGAAAACATTCACATGCTTACCAGTGAAAAATCCAAAATCTGAAAAGCAATATCAACAGATGCAAGCTGCTATTATAAAAGCCTATCCAAATATCGCTACACCTCCGTGTAGTTTCTAGAAGGAATCCGTATTCCTTCTAGAATTTCAATTCTTCCCTCCAACTACAAGAAAATATACCACCTCGTCATATCAGTGCCTGCAACTTCGCCCTTCATTTTTTTCATCCTTAACTGTCTCATTTACAAGGCCTCACATGCCACCCAGTTTTCAGTGGGATCTCATAAAAATTGAGGTGTGCCAAACCAGATTCCGACATACAGTGGAGGCTATGGCATAACATCTTGCCAACTCTTTCTACAATAAGCTCTACAAATTTCAACTTAGAGAAATGGATCTGTGTCTATTCTGCGAAGTTTCAGGTACCTTGAACACACATCTAACCTGTCCCGCAAACAAAGCAATGATCGCCTATGCCCTGAATACTGTCTCTAGTACCTGTAACTACACACACAGCCAAGAAGACTACCTGAATTTAGTCCATACAGAAGAAAAAAGACACCAAATATGCAATTTCCTCTTCATCTGTGCTAAGGCCATCATCTACAGCTTCTACCTAAAGCACACAAGAAACAACAACCATCCATCCATCGCCGAATCGGCACAAATTCTCATGCATAGCCTACGTTGGAAACTACAAAGCAAGCTTTAACTGGAACTTGATTACTACAAAGAAACAAGAACTGTCGTGAAATTCATAGAGGAGTGGAATCCAACTGGTACCCTGTTCTGGATTACCGATGACATTACACTTCATCTGAAAGATAAGTAAGCATGAAATCGAACTGTAATGTTGATTCATGTATTGTATTTTCTATTGCATATCTGAAAGGAAAATCTTTCTTTCTCTGTAATATATATACTTATAATATGTAAATAGTCCTTTTGTTGCCTATCTTCTAATGTATATTTTATCAAGTTAAATAAAACTATATATATATATATACAGGGTGTTCGGGATAAATTTGACATATTTATAATTAATTATATTTTTCCGTAAGTTACATGTATTAACACACACTTCTCTTCATTTAAAAGTTTGGAACCTTCTTCATTCATATACAAGATGTCAGAAAGGATGGATAGCTGGAACCCACCCGAATCATGGAAGAGAATAACTTGTATCATGATGATTCGTGCCCGCCATCAAAATAAGGATATTACGACTGCTGCCCAATGCTCCCTGAATACAGTAAAAACAATCAGGCATGAACTAGAGACTTGCAATGGTGACTACGAGGATGTAGCAAGAAGAAAGATCGCTAGCAGACGATCTGATTGCGTTCGTACAGCAGAATTCCTCGCAAATCTGCAGGAACAGGTGTTGAAGAACCCTGGCATTGGAATTCGGGCTTTGTTCGTGGAGTTGCTAACTGTAGTCAAGCCCTGGATAACAAGGGTAGCCAATGGTAGGCCGTATGTATGGCAGCAGGATTCGGCCCCTTGCCACACCTCTGGGAAAAGTCAAAAATGGTTGTCTGAAAATTTCTACGACTTCACCAGTCCAAATGTTTGGCCTCCAAACTCCCCAGACCTTAACCCCATGGATTATTTTGTATGGGGCGCAGTTGAAAAAGACACCAATCGCACTTCCAGTAATACAAAAGCCCAGTTAATGGATAAAATTAAAACAGTTTTTGCGGCCCTTCCCAGGGAGACTGTAGCATCAGCTTGTTCGAGGTTCCGAAGCAGAATTGAAGCTGTGATCGATGCTAATGGTGGTTATTTTGAGTAAATCTTGTTGATAGTATTGTAATTAACTCTGCCTGTAATGTTTTTTTGTCAATTCATTAAATTTAATAGATACAAAGAAGATTTTCTTTTTCCTTACGAAACTGTCAAATTTATCCCGAACACCCTGTATAATATATATATATATATATATATATATATATATATATATTTGTCATCTTTTTATCTCTCGGTAACAGTCATTAAAACTTTTTCATATATATATATATATGTTAAAGATACCAAGCTATTTTATATGTATATTAATATAAACTTGGTTTTAATTTATTTCCCAAGTAAGTCAAGTTTGCACCTGCAAGTAGTGCAAGTCTGGGCAACTCGTAGTAAAGGTGGAATAAGTTCTGATCACTATTCTTAGTATTTACCTTTAATGCAAAGCACATCACCTTGAGGAGATGTATGATGCTATGCATTAAAGGCAAGGAGCCACTACCCAGACCGGTTTTGACCTTTATTGAGGTCTCATCAGTGGGAGCCACGCTGTTTAAGTAATACAGAGCTTATAAATATTTTTCCAAAACAAGTTACCATAAGGTGTTTTGACCTTATTAAATATAAAAATCTCAGGATGAGAGATAGATCTAGAAAGTTTTTTACCTTGGATATAATATATGTTCAAGATTGCCAAGCTATTTTAAACCTGATTTTACTCCATTTCCCAAGTAAGCAAACAGACAAATAAGTCAAGTTTGCGCCTGCACGTAGTGCAAGTCTAGGTGACCCGCCAAAGTAGTGCAAGTCTAGGCAACTTGTAGTAAAGGTGGAATAAGCTCTGATCACTATTCTTAATATTTACCCTTAATGCAAAGCCCATCTCCCTGAGGAGATGTATGATGCTATGCATTAAAGGCAAGGGGCCACTACCCAGACCTGTTTCGACCTTTATTGAGGTCTCATCAGTGGGAACCAGGCTTAGAAATGCCAAGGTTTAAGTAATACAGAGCTTATAAGTATTTTACCAAAACGTGTTACCATAAGGTGCTTTGACCTTATTAAATAAAAATCTCAGGATGAGAGATAGACGTAGAAAGTTTTTTACCTTGGGTATAGTATATGTTAAAGATAGACTTGTAATACGTGCAGGCGCAAACTTGACTTATTTGTTCTTTTTCAATCTCCATGGTAAACTTAATACGAGGGTGTAGAGAATTGATTTTGGCTAAAAAAGAAGGTAAGGAATCTCTGTTGTTGAGGCCAAACTGAAAAAATGTTGTCTATATATATATAAAATCCACTTTTACTGGACGTTACATTTTCAAACAGTCTGCCCATCATCCTTTTGTGTAAACCAGTGCATGATCTTTCAGTAATGGTGATGCTGTGCTTTAACATGCTGTCTACTCATGGGTAATCAACTGATGCATTCCACACCTACCTACTTTTATAGAAACTTCTTTTGAAGTATACATCATTGGAGACATTTGTCATTTTCATAAATGGTGCAGTTGTAGTGTTTCATTGCATATTAGGAGTACTTAGTGGCAAGTTTTAGAACTAATATTGGTTTTTGTGCAAAATAAATTCGATTGCCACACACACATATCGTCATGTTAAATATCAAGTCATTCTGCTCAGTAGTTACACAGTTATAACCTTTTGGAATATGAACTTTAATTATAATTAACCTGTTTGTGTATATGTGTATATATATATATATATATATATATATATATAAAGAGATAAGCTGAAATTTGAAATATTTTTATGTCACGTTTTTTGTCTCTGGCTTACCAGCCCAGAACTTGGGGGGGGGGGGACAGATCCCCCCTAGTATATACATAAAATACTTGGAGCCTCCCTAGCTTAGTCAATATAGACGAAGCTCTTTGGTTGGAAAAACCTGGGTTTGATTCCCATCAGTGACGTGAGAAACCTTTATCTGGCCTCTGTACGAGACTGGCTAACTCACTAAAGGTGAGTTAGCCAGTCTCGTACAGGGGTGGAGGGTTTTTCCACTCAGGTTTTTCGTCCCTCAGAATAGGCAAAGCAGTTCCATGAACATATGCAATTTATAGACAAGAATACTTAGATTACACAACAAGAGGTGTAGGGTAACTGCCTTATCCTCATATTACGGTTGGGAAATCCAAGGATACTTGGTAGGCTTAAGTGCCTGTTAAAGCCACTGATGGATGGATATATATAATACCTAACAGACATGCTTAGCTAACAATTCTATAAAATATTCCTTTTGACAATCCATCTGTTTGCAGACTCATATGACAATGAAATGAAATGAAATTTGAATTTTTTTATCCTGCAAACCAGCCAGAGTGTACATGCAATTAACAGACATAATGATATATTATTTTCATAGTCTTATTGCTTTTTCTTTAATTAAAACCAATTTGGTTTTAATTATAGTCTGAAGAATTTAACAAATGTGTTGTTTTAGCTCCCATAAAAGGTGCAAAGAGCATCACCTGGCTTTTCAGCCAAAACTGATGATCTGGTTGCAGAATGAATGTTTTTTTTTTTTCCCAGACACTTGGATCTTCTTAAAAAACTGTCTTAAAAATTCTCATTTGACAGACATATTAATACATTGTCTCATGACCATTGTTGCCTCTAGAGTAATTCTAAACAATTTAGCATAACCAGTAGAGGTTGTATTGCTTCAAAATTTTGGACACAACTCTAATTTACCCAGGTGGTGGTGGATGATTGCCATTGCTCAGTATTATGCTATATGCCTTGCTTACTGGATGCTGAATTGATATAGTCTCACTATATTTGGTCATAGTTGGGTTTCATAGCTTACCTCACCCATTTCTTCTTCATCGATCTCCTCATGCCTGAGGACTCATAACCTTGGCAACAATGCTTCTCCATCTACTTCTATCTCTTGCCGTGGCAGTTGCTTCTTCCAAGGAAAGCCTTGAGATTCTTTGGATTTGATCTATCCATCTTGCTCTTGGGCTTCCTTTTCTGCATTTACCTCCTACTTTTCCTTGCACGATTTTCTTCTCGATGTTATTTATCACCATCTCATGTTATATGACCAAAATATTGAAGTATCTTTTTGTTGACTTAGTCAATCTCTTTTTGATATTTAATTGATGAGAATACTGACATTGGTTCTTTTATCCATCCATGAGATTCAGCATCCTTCTCCAGCACCACATTTCAAAACTGTCAAGTTACTCTTTGTCTCTCTTACAAAATGTCCATGATTCTGCAGCATAGAGAACGATGAGAAAACACGGGCATTCACTAGTTTATATTTGATAGTGTTAGAAATATTTCTATCTTTCCATATCTTTTTCAGTTGTGTCATGGCATTCCTTCCCATAGCAATTCTTTTTATTTCAGTATGCCAACTGCCTTTATTATCTATCACGACTCCAAGATATATGAACTGTTCTACTTTTCCTAAGTTGATGTTGTGAGTAGATGCTTCTTCTTTTCCTATCGTCATATACTTTGTCTTATTTCTGCATACCATATCATCTGCATACCTGAGGTTGTTTATCTTCTTACCTGCAATTGAGATACCACCTTTCCATCCATCGAGAGCTTTTCTCATTATGAATTCACTATAGAAGTTGAATAAGTCAGGAGATAGGATACATCCCTGCCTAATCCCCTTTTCTATCTTAAACCATTCTGAGATATTTTGGCCTATCTTCACTGTTGCTGTGTTCCTGTCATATGATTGTTTTGTTAAGTTGATTAGGTATTTGGGAATTCCCATTTTGTTCAAACATTTCCAGAGCACCTCCCAATTGACACAGTCAAATGCCTTGGTATAGTCCACAAATCAGAGATACATTGGGTTATTGAATTCATGGTTTTTTTCTATTAGCTGCCTTATGTTTGCAATTTGATCCTGGTACCTCACTCACAGTACTGATCTATTATAGGATTTAACCTTTCATGAATACAGCACTATATTCAGTAAAATCATTCATTTTCTTATAAAATATTCTACTCCCGTAGAAAAGCTTACATGAAACAAATGGGAAGAATTTATGAGATATTGAAAATTAAAACATCAAGGATGGCTTCTGCAAACATATCTGTTGCTGCAGATGGTATAATCATTTGTCATACATGGATTATCCCTTTGTTTCATACAGCAGATGGAACTTATATTACTATATATTAATAATAGTTAACACATGTATCAAAATAGCTTATTAAAATTCGAGTATCTTATATTATCCTGTTATGTGGACATTCAGAGAGAGAAGAGATCAGTTAACTACATTCAAAACATGAATCATGTAGCACATGCTTACTAGCTGTGGTTTGGTCACAGCTGAATTAACAGGAGAATGCAGTATTAGAGTTTAAAGGAATAAAATGGATAGCTTCTATAATTCAAAATTAAATAACTCATTCAGTATTTAAAAAAAAAAAAGAAATTATGAACAGTTAATGGGCAATCACTTCCCAGAACTTTGAGATTGGCTTGCAATTTTGGATGATGATGTAAAGTTTCACAAGTTTCAAGGAACCAATGATCAAATTTAAATCTGCTGGAATAAAAATTTTGGGGTTGGTAACTAAAACTTCTGTGTCTAGTGTCAATGGCATGGCAAGCAAGGCTGGACTTCTCTGATTCTAAAAATTAATATAGTCCTGATGTTCTCTTCCTGATGGTGTCCATGTAACATTGGATAAAATATATTGGAGGTATAATAAATTCTATTTTTATGCATGTTAATCATCATAAACATCTAATATGTTTAGTACACATCCCTTTGAAACATAGATTGATAACCTGTATGGACTTGTATCATTAGAGAGCAGGGTGCTTTCAACTTGAGCTGCATTATGAATTGGTATACTAGTATAGTACTGTGGATGCATCAGTAGCTGATAGATGTGTCTACAATTCTTATTGAAATTGTATTCTTAACCATTGCATTTAATTTGTAGTCTGGAATTAATTTTAACAGTTTATAAAATTACAATAGTGTCCTTTTCCATTCAACATTACAATTATCTAAATCCTAACACTGTGTAACCAAGTCTACTTTAGTTTGTGATATTGTCATCACATTTGGGATGGTGCACCAAAAACCTAAGAATTCTTCATACTGTTCAGAAGAAAGCAGCCTATTTAATAGATGACCTCGTCTCTCTCTCTCTCTCTCTCTCTCTCTCACACACACACAGCTGGGGTTATCTTTTAATCAAGAAACCCCATTGATGTGCTGTTTGTGCATTATTCCATTCTCTAAAGTATTTTTATGGATGCTGCTCTACTGAACTGGCTGGTATGCCTCTGCCTTTTTTTAACATATAAAAACATGAACATCAGCTTTGAGCTTATTGAACTAACTTATCAATCATCATCTTCCTCTTTCATCCTCCCACCCCCCCACTCACTTTTTTTTTTTTTTGGCCTTTCCCATACTGTTTTCCCCAAGGACTGTTCAAGAAACATCTCTCTTTTTACCTGAGCTCTTGCTCTCATTCAGAGCAGTTTTCATTATACATTTTGTTGAGTCTCTTGTTATGTGTGTGTGTGTGGGATTGATATTAAAAAAAAAAAACTGCTTTATTATTCTTGGATAACGCGGATGCATCGAAACTTATATGATACATAATTTTCATCATTATCGTAGTAATGATATTTGAATAATCATCTGTTAACAGTGAAGTGCAAAACATATCTGAAGCTCTAAATTTTGTTCTTACATTAATATCATGTATTTCTAATTTCTAGAAATATTGGAAAAAGAAGCTAGTATAAATTGGGATAAATTTTACTGCATTCATAATAACCATTTCTTCAAAGATCGGCACTGGCTGTTTACAGAATTTCCTGAATTGGCTCCATCATGTAGCACAGCTCTTTCTGTGGATCACATAGCAGAGCCAAAGGTCAATTTTGAATTTGCAGAATATCTTTCTTCTGCTTCTGTCCCAAATGAGTATTCAGAGGTGCAGCATTTTGCCACATCCAGCAAATCAGCGTATTGTAATAAAAGTTATTGCAAACACTGTTCAGAATGTTTAAAAATTTTAGAGGTAAGGTAATATATATACTGTGTATGATTTATATATGACAAATACATAGCAGTAAAACTAAGACTAAAAATTATGAGAATAGAAAACCAGAAATATTATGTTGATAATAATAGAATAAATCAGATATTTAACTTGAACATGAAACATTAACATGAGAAGATAAATAAAAGAATTAGTTAAGTTAATTACATTTGTAATTATTTAGTAAAATTAAATTTGTTATTGAATAGGTTCATGTAGTAAGTCACCAGTGTATGAAGCATCAACAGAAATAAGTTGGTGTAGTAGCAGAGCACTGACAAAAATATATTTTGACATAACTGGTACGTTATTGAACATTTATTAAAGAAGGTGATAGATAACTTTCTTTGCTTGGTATAAGATCACTTATTAGAGGCCTGAATGGCTTGTACAATATTTGGATACTACAGCAAATTATATAACCCTTAGTCCACTATCTGTTGACAGTGTCCCATGAATGGGATTGTCATAAAATATATTTATTTACAAAGAACATGAAAATGAACTTCTCAAATAGGAAGCACTTTCAAATTGTATTATGATCAAATTTCAGTCTGGAAAATTGGACATTGTGACCTGTTTGTGCCTATAGTTTAATTAGGCATGCTTGCAATGAAAAAAATAGAAGTTCCTTTGTTATTAGAAAGGACAGCTTACATAAACAAAAAGGATAACATGATTTTTGTTGCAAACTAAATGACAATGGAAAATAAATTCTGGACATTATTGAAAAAAAATATTCTGGAAAAAAGTTGGAGAAAGGAATAGAATTAATAATTGTAAATACATGACCAACTTCTGCACTGAAAACAAGAGTAGTTATTATTAATGGCAAATTGATTATGGAAATAGATAACAGAATAGGCAAAGGTGTTATAAGTAATTATATAGAACACAATGCTCGAACTAATTTTAAGTAATGGATCTCAGATCTAGGCTAGAAATAAAGCAGTTGATCAAGAACTAGTGACCACACATGATAGTTCTAAGAAAAATTAGGAAAGTGAACAGATGAAATTGATGACTGAATCATATGCAAAATGAAGATATTAGGAAGGAACATGAAACTGTTATCATTCAGGAATGTATGAGCACAGCTAATCTGAGGTGATCTGGTCACATAAACAGAATGGAAGTGAAAGGATTAGCAAAACAATAATGTGATGCCAGAATAGCATGAAAAAAACCCCACATAAAGATCGTAATTATGTGGATTGATGCATTTAGAGATGTTTTAGAAGATCGAAATACTCATCTGATAGTATTTGAGTCTTGACAAATAACAGACCAATTTGGAAGAAAATTATGAATAGGATGAATAATAAACTAAACTTTTCATGCAAGTACCCTCATAGTATACTGTACACACCAAAAGTTTGAATGAATATGAAGAATTTTATGATAAATAAAAAACTTTGTTTTTCTAACTGTACATGCATATTTTTTTTGTTTTTTTTTAAAGTGCATTTTAGCTGTTTTTTCATAAAATGCCTAAGCATTTATTATATTTATAAAGTATAACATGAATAGACACATTAATCTAAGACTCCACCTGGATGAATTTTATGGGCATTTGATATTTGGAATCCTTATGGAAACTTGTTAGGCCATCGTAATCTTTGGATCATTTGTACTTAGGGGCAAAATGTATCAGTCATATGTTACAGTAACTCCATTATGATTGAATGGAATTTAATAAAATTTGGGATGTAGAATGTACATAAAATTTTTTTGATGTCCATGTGGTTTGATTTAGGTTTATTTGAATAATTTTTATTGAAAATTTGACAAAATGATTCAATAGGATATTAATACTTCTGCACTGGTTCTATATGAATTTTGTAAAATTTGGTATTTAGAATCTCTGTTAAAATTGCTACATGATTTTAGTTTTGGTTGAAATGATCCAGCAAATTTATGAGTGCCACAAAAGGCATACATCTAATATCATCAGTCTGAATAATGTAAATATGTTACAGACATATCAAAAATTTTGGAAATATTAACAGTTGAAAGTTCATCTGCAAACAGTTTTAGAAATATACTGTCTGTAAAAGTTATAAGAGTCTTCTCTTATACTTTATTATTATTATTAGACACATCTGATAGTGTCTAATAATAGTCCAAAGACTCATCGAGGGAGGATACCTGCTCTACAACTCTTTCTCTGCCACTCCATCCACCCACTGACCGCATCTACTGCCAAGCACCACTGGTATTTCCAAAGACAATCACAACATCCATGCCCATGGCGGGATTCAAACTTTCAGCTGGAGAGCAGATACACTAATCACTCGGCCAGACAGGCTGACCATACTAAACAAATGAGGATGGGCTAGCAGTTTGGGATTTAGCCCACCAAATTGTATTCTTATTGGCTTAAATTACAATATGATATGATGGTACAGCATTCCAGAATTTCATGCCAGCTGGGGCATTGCAGGGTTAAACAAGGCATCTGTTGTTTTTGCCAGGGAACCAGGACGAATAGCAAAAAGTCAGCTACTGGAACAAATCCTAAAACTCACCAGAGTTCATCAGTACTATCAACATAAGAATCCCGAATGTCAAAGAAATAGAGCTAGCTGAGGAATTGGATAAGTACCAGATCAACATGATAGGTGTGACTGAAACAAAAAAAAAAGACAAAAACTAGTGAGATCTTTCTGAGCAATAAATACAAAAAGTTACATTCAGGCACTAAATACGAGGATAATCTTCTTGAATGGCAGGCAATTTCAAGTAGAGTGATGTGGGTAAATATCAGAATGGGGAACTGGACAATGAGACGTATTTGTGCCTATGGTCCCACAGAAGGTTGTCCTAAAGTAGAAGTGGAGGAATTTTATGAGACTTTCGAGAAAGCAACTGTCACGATGAAAAATGAAAAGTTGGTCTAGTCGGGTATCTAAATAGCAGAGTAGGAAATAATCGTCAGACATACAAAAATATTTTGCAAAAATTTGGACAAAAGAGCAAAGCTAATAATAATAATGGCAAATACATGTTGGATTTCTGCTCAGGACATAGACTGGTTATTACTAACACAAGGCTCCAACATAAAAATGTGCACAAATTCACATGGAGAGAAGAGGCAAGGAATAAGAAAAGTCTCATTGACTATGTTATTGTTGATAGTCATGTTTTCTCCCTGGTGCAGGACACCAGAGTGTACAGAGGATTTGAAATTGGAAGTGATCACAATTTAGTCTTGAGCAGGATAAAATTGAATTTCACATTGAAAAGAACATGTAAGAAAGTTTTGAAGTGAATAAAAATTGAACAGCTCTTAGATGTGAGCTGTAGACTAAAATACACAAATTTTATTGGTGGGAAAATGAAAGAGTTTAAGAACAGGAACCAAACCTTGGGGATTCAGTGATAAAGCCTTGAAGAAAACATTGAGTGATTCAGCCAGAGAGGCATGGGGTGAGGTTGTCTGCAGGGATAGAAAAATCAGAACTCCATGGTGGACACAGGAAGGTAAAAAGGCAGTGATGAAAAAGAAGAAAGCATATGAAAATTCCTGGCTGTGTAAAACTAGCTAAACAAAAGCTATGGGTAGACTGGTAAGAACATAAAAAATAAATATCAAAAAGGTGACGAGATATTCCGGAGGTTGTTGAAGAAGCTCAGAAATGGAGGAAACAGTGCTGCAAAAGGAATAATTAGAGATGATAAAGATGATATGAAAACTGGAGGAAAAGATATCCTTGATGTATGGAGTAATTACTTTGAAAAATTGCTAAATGAAACAATCAGTGATAAAAAAAAAACACTGACCAGGCATGCAATCAGGAATACATATCCATACTTGAAGTAGAAAAAGCCATCAAAATCCTGAAATGTGGAAAGGCAGCAGGAGTAAATGATATTCGACCAAAAATGCTCAAGTATGGAGGTATAAAAGTCTTGAAGCTTGGTGAAGAACAAGCTGGATTCAAGTCAAATAGAAGCTGTCAGGATCAGATTTTCACTTTACAACAAATTGTTGAGAAATCATGGGAATATAACAAAGATCTGTATTTAAGTTTTGTCGATTTGGAAAAGGCATATGATAAGGTTCCAAGAGAGAAGCTATTCAAAACGCTACAGTTGTATCGTGTCAGTGGGGCATTATATCAAGTAGTACTTGGTCTTTATTTGAGTTGTAAGTCAGCAGTTAGAATTGAAGGAAGTACAGGAAGATGGTTTAATGTTATATCTGGTGTCAGAATAGGATGTACAATATCCCCTCTGTTATTCGTTATCTATATGGATCATTATGAAGGAAAGTGATATTAATGATATCAAAATTAATATGTTAATGTCAGCTCTTTGGTTTATGCAGACGACGTTGTACTTCTAAATAAATCCACTACAAGTCTATAAGATTCCCTGACTAAATTGAATAACTGTTGTAATAGATATGGTATGAATTACAAGACAAAGACATTGAAAATAGGCAGATGCATCGAAAATATCGACTTCATCGTGAATGGAGAACCTAGAACAAGTAAAACATTTCAGCTGCTTAGGCACAATTTTTAATGAAGATGGTAAATTAATATGGAAATAGACAACAGAATCAACAAAGCTGGTATGGTAGGAAGTCAACTGAATAAATTTATATGGAATAAGAGAGAAATTAGTCAAAACATTAAATTAGCTGTATACAAGATAGTGTTCAAACCAATTTTAACTTATGGATCTGAGAGCTGGGTTAGAAGTAAAACACTTGACTAAAGACTAGAGACTGCATATATGAGAGTCCTGAGAAAGATTGGGGGCTTGAACAGATGGCATCAATGGCAATATCATATTAAAAACGAGGATATTAGGAAAGAACTTGACATTGTTAGCAGAGCTAATCTCGGGTGGTATGGTCACTCAAGCAGAATGGGAGAGGAAAGATTTCATCCACATACAGACAGCACCAGAACACGAGCAATTTACAGACAAAAAATACTGTTGTTAGTGGAAGATGGGTGATTGATAGCATTGGTGGTAGTTGCTTGTAATTGCAGAATTGGTAGTCGAGGAGACGGTGAGATTTGTATTGAAGGGGAGTAAAGTGCCCTGCCCTGATTAGTCCTCGGACTCTTTGGAGGTGTTATGTAATAATAATAATAAATTGGATGGATAATAGTAGACTGCCAAATTACTATATTGATATAAAATAAATGGAAAACGAAGTATTACTGTAGAAGACCAAGAAAGTGATGGATGGCATGAGACTGAAATAGACCACTTGGCTTAAATATCATTAATAAATCCTTTGAACATGGTAAATTTATAGAACACCTAAAGACTGCTTCAGTTGTACCGTTATTTAAAGGAGGAAATAGAAATGAAATAAAAAATTACAGACCAATATCTATACTATCCACAATCTCAAAGGTTATTGAAAGTCTGATAAAAAAACGCTTAAAAGCTATTTAAATACGATATCCTTTTATGCAACTAATCAATATGGGTTCAGATCCAGATGCAATACTGAAAAAGCACTATTGGAGTTTCATAAAAAAGGTCTATAGTGAAATAAATGAAGGAATGCACACAGCAACTGTTTTTCTTGATATATCTAAAGCGTTCGACTGTGTTCATCATGACCTACTGCTACTGAAAATGTCCAAATACAGCATTAGGGGAATTACTAATGACTGGTTCAGATCCTATCTGAATAATAGAAAACAATATACCAACTGTGATATATTTAAAAGCACAACAAACATAAAAAATTACCGCGTCCCACAAAGGTCGGTACTAGGACCCATCCTATTTATAATATATGTTAATGATCTATGTAAATACAAACTTTTTGGCAAAATGATATCCTTATGATACGCTTTAGAAACAACCCTTGAAGATTTAAAAATTCGGATTAATAGCGATATCTTAAACTAAGTATATGGTTTAGCAACAACGGATTTAACATTAATACCGACAAAATGAGATATATATATTTTACATTAACAGACAAATTAGATCACAGTATAACTATAAAATGGCATGAAAGGAAATGTAGTGATACTATAAATTGTAAATGTAGCTTAATCAAAAAAATAAAACCCGTCAGGTATTTGGATATCCATATCGATAGCAATTTGAAGTGGAACTCCCCCACCACTTTCTTAACAAATAAGTTTAGGTTCATAATTAACATTAACAGAATATATTATGTTAAAAAATTTCTAAATGCAGCATTCTTAAGATGTTTATACTATTCCTGGGTAAATTCTTCACTGCAATATGGCATTACCTGTTGGGGCCGAGATTATTATAACAATCTGCTTCCATTAATGAGAATACAAAACAGAATAATTAGAGCCATAACTACTACCAACTTCACACACTCAACCAATGATCTGTATATCGTTCATAATATTCTACCATTTCAGAAACTATATCTCTATGGTTGTCTGTTATATGTAAAAAGAAACACTAAAAGTTTCTTGGTATATAATGTAGACTATGGATTGTGCTGCGGTTGAAACACGCTGAGAGTACCTAAGGCTAACAAAGAAATTTTTCATAAATCTTTCGAGTACATTGCGACGAGTAGCTATAATAAACTTCCGAATTAAATTAAATCTATAACCTCAAAATATGCATTCAGAAAAAGATTGAGAAACTACCTTATGGGATTAAACAATGTTGACAATTATTTTAAACGTATAGTATAAGAGATTGTTGTGACGTTTCTTATAATATTTATCTCTCTACTTATTTGTTATAATATGTTTGTACTCTAATCATTTAGATTAACTTCTATTGTTTTATATCTTTCCTTTATCCTACCAGCTATACCATTTATGTTGTGTACTTTTCTTATCTTGTTTGCCTTTTCTTTACTTAATTAGTTATTTACCTATTATCTACCCTTTCTTAACTAATCCAATATTCTATCTTTCTTAAATTCAAAACTCGTCTAACACTGTACCTTACTTATACACATTTATCCCTCATAATTTAAACTCTACAATCAAATATTCTCTCCTTTAGTGCTTTACAGTCCTATTGGCCTCTCTATGTCCTAAACAAACAATCTGAAGAAGTTCACCCTATAAGTATTAACACCTTTATATTTATGCTGCGCCAGCTAATACCTAGGTAGAAAGGATTCTTGTTCAGGGTGACCTTTAGAGAGTTAATGATTATTTGATCAAGCATAAATTTATCTCCCCAACGCTTGTCCATTTCTTTCTTACAGTCGCGGCTTACTTATTGCATTAGTATTCATGGGTTTATCCCGCTTGGTTCGTTGTTATTTTTATGAGCGGTAGTTTTGAATTCATATAATATAGGCAGATCAGGCAAGTACATGAATGAAACAATTTAATTAGCTTTAAGGTGATACACTATAATACATTTCAAAACAGGATAATATGGTTGCACTCAACTCAGATCAGAAGCTCTAATTAACTTGTACTTATCACACATACTAAATCTTAATAACCTTAAATACAATCATAAAATACAATTCATAGATTATCATTAAGCCATTCGGATACACGTGGCTATCTGCGAACACATCAGCACAATTACACTTTTAGTTTAACATGATCTCGTATCTATTCGGCCTCTTGGGCAAACAGTTCTTAAACACTGTCTCAGACACGTATCTAGTTGTAGGCTACTCTTACAGTTCTTTAAGTTCAGTCCAATTTAAACGTTCACACAGGAAATTCACTCTCTTCTTACAACTGGAATTAGTATTTCAAAATCTACATTACCATTTCTGTCCTTGAACTCTTAAAACTTGTTCCCGCCTTGTCTAATCATCAAGGCCTTCAAATGTAATCGCTTTGGTGGATATCTTCCGTAGATCTGTGCGAGTAGAATCTCCGAGGGAAACATGTGAGGTGGCACGGTAACGTCGCCTTGAATGGACGGCTCAATTTAGTCCCTCCGTCGTACGACAACAACACAGCTATCCTAGAAAACAGACATAGCTTGGCCCAATACGAACACTATGACGGACGAACTAAGTGCCTTCCGCGACTGGCCAGGGACTTCCCTCCTACGATGAGCAGGACCACTTCGAGAGATCAGGAATCCAGGAAGAAAAAAAGATAAGAGTCTTCATGCAAGGCCTCTTTGTTCAATTTTCTCCTCTCGGAAAATCTCGATATTTGCAATACGTGCCAACATCGTCACATGTGTCCACGTCAATCTCATTAGCTCCCTCTATTAATTTTTCGCACGTGTGTCTGCCTCCTATTCCTGGAAGACGCTTAGGTTTCTCTTTCCGATACTTTCATAATGCAGGACGGTAAAGTGACCCGTGAACCCTGACTCACAGGCTTTACTAATTCAGTGCAAGAGGCTGGTTTTTCAAACGGATTTTTGCCAGCTTACGTGGATTTCTATTATCAGGCCCACACTTAATACAGATTATAATTAAACACTTTATACAATTTTATACAATTCCTTAAACTTTATCTTGACTTCTTTTCACAAACAATTTATTTTTTCTATCGCCAACGTTCCATGTTCTCTGCCTGAGTACAATTAATGTTGTGTCCTGAATATTTTAATGTAAACCTTTTTAATGCATATTCAGGACACAACAAGATCATTATAACTCATATATCATAACCAATTATGGTATTGATTTACAAATTGGTTCATTCAATTAGGTATTAAAATATCAACATGAACATTATTATAACTGGTAAGGGAGCCCTCTTAGATGCGGTCCTTGGACTCTCAGTGTCTGTTTTGAGCTAATTACTTTTCTAGTAACCAGTATGGCCCTTGGTTATATATTTGCATTAACCAACTTACATTACTCTAAACCAGTTACTTATCATAACTATGAAACCATTCGAAATATATTATATTCTACTTGCATATATGAGAAAACTTTTTATTAACCATAATAAAATAATAGCCAAAATAAGTGTTAGTACCAACAGAATATGATAGTAATACTTGAATTTTATTTTGTAACAATGTATACTGTGCATTGAATTGTATTGTGAAATATTGTCATAATTATACAAGTTGAATAGTATAATTTGTATATGTGATGTGAATAATAAAAACTGTTAAACAGATTTTCTCTTAGATCTTTGTCATATGCCCTTTCTACATCTACAAAACTTAGATATGGATCCTTGTTATATTTTCAGTATTTCTCAACTATTAGTCTTAAAGTGAAAATCTGATCCTGAATACCTCTTTGGCACGAACCCAACCTTCCCTTCCACAGATATTTTCTTAATCTTTTCTCATCTGCAGAAATCTTACCTGGAATACTCAGCACTGGAATTCCTCATATTGTTTTTATTATTTACCTTCTAATGGATGGATACTATGAGAGCTTTATCTTTTCTAATCATCTGGAATTGACCTTCCGAGCAGGCCTTCTGAATTGTCTGAGCACTTCTGAAGTATCATCTACTCCAGCTGCTTTTCAGATTTCAGGGTTTTGATGACATTTTTTACCTTAAGTATTGATACTTACTCCTGACTACATTGCTATTGAATGTTTTCTACCTCTGTCCTGCCACTGCTCTCCTCCTTTCATGTAGTAGTCTTTCAAAGCAGTTACTTCAGACATCTAAAATATCTTTATTTTCAATTTTATGACACTTTTATCATCTCTGATTCCTTTTACATTGCTTTTTCCTCAATCTCTAAGCTTTTCAATAGCCTCCAGAATATTTTGCAACCTTCTTGATGTTTATTTTCTATATTTTTACAAACGTCTTTAACTTTTGTACTAGTTTTACACAGTGTTTTGCTTTGTTATATTTTTCTCATAGAGTACAAGCTAACTCACTTGACAAGTACTTTCAGTATGGCTCCTTGTTTTCATTGACTGCATCTTTAACGCATTCAGTGCCACTGACCTTTAAAGTGTCAGGCCAGTATTTACATATGTGTTACGGGTGCTTTAAAGCAGTGTTTCTCAAACTTTTTTCGACTATGGAACATTTCACAAATCCTGAAATTTTGACAGAACACCTTGGTTATTTTTATTTTGTAAGGTATAAATTAATAATTATTTGGTAATTTAGCTGTTTTTTATTAATTAATAATTGATAGTTAATTATTGATTAATAATTAATTAAACAATCATTAAATTAATTTGTGCTGACAAATTAATTTAAAAATGACAAATTCCAGAACTTCTTGTGGAACACCAATGTTCCAGGGAATACTGGTTAAGAACCACTGCTTTAAAGCATCAAAATGATATTTGCTTATGTGCCACTACTGCCTCAAAGCAGTCTAAGACTAATTCTAAGCATTATATTCTATGTTGCATAACTCAGTCTGGCCTGGGCATTGGAATGATCTGGATGTGTAGGCACTGCCACAAGGTCATTTTGAATGGCCTGAGGATGTTCTTGTCATAAATGAGTGGCAGTGAATGTGTTAACTTGGTGAGTCCTCTGTGGAGTTCTGATTTTTCTATCATTGCATACAATCACCATTTGTCTGTCTGGTTGAATCTGTCAGTGTTTTCTTTCGGATCCGATGCTGAATTTCCAAGGTTTGGTTCTTGTTTTCAAACGCTTGAATATTTTCTTGAATAATACTTGACTCTAGGATTCATCTCTGAAAGCTGCTCTTTTTTGATTTGTTTTAAAACTTTCTTACACACTTTTCTTTTTAATGTGGTACTCAGTTTTTTCCTACTCAAAACTAAATGGTGAGCATTTCTGATTTCAAATCCTCTGCATACTGTTGTGTCCTGAACCATCATGAAGATATTGCTGTCAACAATAATTCATCATCATCAAATTCCTGCCATTAACCCGAAAGGGGTGTACAGGATATGATAGTACTACATGAAAAATTTACATCATTACTAACTTCCTATCTACAATTTTCCTCCAAATCAGTCTGTTACGTGTCAAGACTCCGACATTATCAGATCTTATATTTCTATCGTCTAAGGCACTTTTTACTGTATCAATCCACCTATATCTTGGGCTTCCTCTGGGTCTTTTTCCTGTCAACCTGTCAGACAATACTTATTTTGCTAATCTTTCCTCTGCCATTCTGTTTAAGTGACCATATCACCTGAGATTAGCTCTGCTAACACATTCCTGGATGCTGACAGTGTCAAGTTCTTTCCTAATATCCTCATTTTTAATATGATATTGTCATTGATGCCATCTGTTTGTACCCCTAATCTTTCTCAGGACTCTCATATCTGCAGTCGCTAGTCTTTGGTCAAGTGTTTTACTTCTGACCCAGCTCTCAGATCCATAACTTAAAACTGGTTTGAACATTGTCTTGTATACAGTTCCGACTAATTTCTCTCTTATTCCATATGAATTTATTCAATTGACTTCCTGCCATACTAGCTTTGTTGATTCTGTTGTCTATTTCCATATTTAATTGACCATCTTCACTAAAAACCATACCTAAGTAACTGAAATATTTTACTTGTTCCACAGGTTCTCCATTCACAACGCAGTTGATATTCTCAGTGATTCTGCTTATTTTCATTGTCTTTGTCTTGTTATTGCTGCCCTTCATACCATATCTATCACAACAGTTACTCAATTTAGTCAGAGAATCCTGCAGACCTGTAGCAGATTTATTTAGAAATATAACATCGTCTGCATAAAGCAAAGAGCTGACATTAACATCTCCAATCTTGATATAAGGTTTAATACCACTTTCCTTCATAATGTGATCAATATAGATAATGAATAATAGAGGGGATAATGTACATCCTTGTCTGACACCAGATTTAACATTAAACCAGTATTTTGAATAGCTTCTCTCTCTCTCTTTGCACCTTGTCATATGCCTTTTCCAGATCTACAAAACTTAAATACAGATCTTTGTTATATTCCCATGATTTCTTCACTATTTGTCGTAAAGTAAAGTAAAGATCTGATCATGAACAGCCTCTATTTGGCCTGAATCCAGCTTATTCTTCACCAAGCTTTTCTTCCACAATTCTTCTCAACCATTTCTCAAGTATATTTGCATAAATCTTACCAGGAACACTCAGTAGGGAAATACCTCTGTAATTCTCACATTCAGTTTTATTTCCCTTTTTATATATGGGTACTATGAGAGCTCTACTCCAATAATCTGGAATTTGCCCATCTGTGCAGGCCTTTTGAACTATGCAGTGCAGCCACTGTAAGACTTTTATACCACCATACTTCAGCATTTCTGGTCGAATATCATCTACTCCTGCTGCCTTTCCACATTTCAAGCCTTTGATGGCTTTTTCTACTTCAAGTATGGATATGTATTCCTGACTGTATGCCTGGTGAGTGCTTTTTACCACTTTGCTATCACTGCTTGTTTCATTTAGCAGTTTTTCGAAGTAATTACTCCATACATCAAGGATATCTTTTTCTCCACTTTTCATGTTACCTTTATCATCTCTAATTCCTCTTACAACATTCTTTCCTCTATTTCTGAGTTTCTTCAACAACCTCCAGAATATCTTGTCACCTTCTTGATATTTATTTTCTATGTTCTTACCAAAGTCTTCCCATGACTTTTGTTTAGCTAATTTTACGCAGTGTTTAGCTTTCTTACATTTGTCTCTGTATTCTGTAGGAGTAAAAGCTGACTTATTTGCCAGGAACTTTTGATATGCTTTCTTCTTTTACTTCACTGCCTCTTTAACTTCCTGTGTCCACTATGGAGTTCTGATTTTTCTATCCTTGCAGACAACCTCACCACATGCCTCTCTGGCAGAATCAATCATGGTTTTCTTCAAGGCTTGCCACTCAATCTCCAAGGTTTGGTTCCTGTTCTCACGTGTGTTAAATTTAGTCAATCTTTGTGTATGTTTAGTTATGTTTAGTCTACAGTTCACATCGGAGAGCTGCTCAACTTTCATTCGCTTTAAAACTTTCTTACATGTCCTTTTTTTCAATATGAAATTCAATTTTATCCTGTTCAAGACTAAATAGTGATCACTTCCACTTTCAAATCCTGTGTACATGGTGTTAGTAATAACCAGTCCAAGTTCTGAGCAGAAATTCAACAGGTATTTGCCATTATTATTAGCTTTGCTGTTTTCTCCAAATTTTCCCAAAATAGTTTTGTATGTCTGACAATCATTTCCTACTCTGCTATTTAGATCCCCAACAAGGACCAACTTTTCCTTTTTCATTGTGTCAGTTGCTTTTTCTAAAGCCTCAAAAAATTCTTCCACTTCTACCATAGTAGAATCTTCTTTGGGATGATAGGCACAAATAAGTCTCATTGTCCAGTTTCCCCATTCTAATATTTACCCACATCACTCTACTTGAGACTGCTTGCCATTCAAGAAGATTAGTCTCGTATTTAGTGTTTAATACTATGGCTACTCCTTCTTTTCCTCGATTGTCATTGCCTGAATATAGCATTTTGTATTTATTGCTCAGAAAGATTTCACCAGTTTTTGTCTTTTTTTGTTTCAGTCAACCCTATTATGTCGATCTGGTACTTATCTAATTCCTCAGCTAGCTCAATTTCTTTGCCATTTGGACTTCTAACTTTTTGCTCTTTGCCCTGGTTCCCTGGCAAAAACAATGGGAGCCTTGTTTAACCGGGCGACACCCCAGCCAGCATGAAATTCTGTCATGTTGTACCATCATTTTTTTTATTTTGGTTTAAGCCATTAAGAATACAATTTGGTCGGCTAAATCCCAAGCTGCCAACCCATCCTTGTTCGTTCAGTATCCAGGTAGATACCCAACAGGGTGCACCATGAGAAAGTGAGGATTAGACATTAGGTCAGAATCCCTGGTTGGTTCTCCGCATTCCTTTAAATAACTGAGAGGAGACCTCCACATAGGTCTCTTCTCAGTTATACAGCTTTTAATAAGACTTATTTCTGTCATGTTGTCTTGATGTGAATTTGTGCACATCTTTATGCTGGAATGTGATGCTAGTAATAACTAATATAAATCTTGTGCAGAAATTTGGCATGTACTTACAATTATTATTAGCTTTGCTCTTTTCTCCAAATATATCTATGCCATTTCCTACTCTGCTGTTTAGTTTTCTGACAAGGATGTCTTTTTACTTTGTGTCTGATGCCCTCTCTAATGCCTATATTAAAATTTCTCCACTTCTTCCTTAGTGGAACCTTCTTTGGGACCATAGGCATAGATAAGTCTCATTGTCCAGTTATCCATTCTGATATTTGCCCTCATCACTCTACTTGATATTGCCTGCCATTCAAGATTATCCTCGTATTTAGCATTGAATACTATAACTATTCCTTGTTTTCCCTTATCATTATTGCATGAATATGCAATAATATGTTTGTTGCTGAGTGTTACTCTAAATTATATAATCAGAAAAAAAAGAATGAAATAATATAAAATAGCATAATAAAATAGCTTATTTATAAGAATTATTATTATTCGAATCGATTGGATTTAAATTCATATAAAAATGTGCATGATATGTACACCCCATATTTGTTTATGATTTGGCATGTAATGTAGTATAATAGCCAAAATAACTCATCAAATTAATTCTCATGATTATTATAGGTTGGATGTGGTGCTGGAAATAGTGTTTTCCCCATATTAGAAACCAATAAGTAAGTAAAGTACCATTTCATTTTTTCAGATTTGCTTATATTAGATAAGCTATACATATTGCAGTAGGGATCATTGAACTTGCTGGCTTGGTTTATTTATCGGATATTTTGTTTGCCATCTAGTCAGTAGTTTGCGGACTGAAATCCCACTGTGGACATGGATGTTTATGATTGTCTTATGATAAGGTGATAGATAAATTTCATCACCAGTGTTGCTCACATCTGCACTTCACTTGCATGTCTGAAATGGCTTGCAAAAAAGATCTATGCTGGGTCTCTAAAGCAGACTTTTCCAAATTACTTAACCTTTGCCCATCCTCAGAAGGTGTTATTTTATTCTATTAATGTACATTGAGTTTGCAAACCATTGGCGGGGGGGGGGGGGGGGGGATCACACACATATGTATAAAACTTGTAATAATCAGACAAGGTTGATCTTGATTAGTGTTTTTATTTTTATTTCTTTTTCATTAAAGGAAAAAAAGCAATCGTTCGTACATTACGCTTAGCAACCTGATGATAAAACTGTCCGATTCACTCTTGTAACAATATGGCAATGCAACATTTGGCTACTTTATACAGAAGACATAACTTAAATTATATTCTTATTTTATCATTCATGTGCCAATAATAGTTTGCACATGAATTAACTTCATGACTAAGTTGCTTGTATAGGAGGCAGATGACTTCATATCTGATTGCCTTAGTATCCTCTAATGCACATTGCATATCCTTTTTGGATGTGTATATTGTCAGATATGAGATGGGTCACAATCTAGTCGCTGGTTTCAACCGTTATAAGATTTTAATGGTTGGAAGTGATACTGAGAGCTGAATCAATGGTGGAAGTCGGGTAGGTCCTAGTTGTAAAAGGGCCTCTGCAATTCAGTCATTTTCAACGATATCCTTTAGTCAGAAAGACCTGGTTTCAAATTCCATCTAGGATGTAAAAAATAAAAAATCTTTATTGGGGCTTTTCAACTGTATTAAATGGTCTCATATGGAGGTAGCAGGATTTCAATCCGCAAAACAGGTGAACTAGCCAAAAGAACATATGCAGTTAAGTATTCTGGCTTCATAGCTTTAGTTCCTTTTGTCTGTAAATCCAAAACAACCTAGTTCTGAAGTTACTTCAGATACAAACTTTTGTTTACACATACTTGGATTAAGGATAAAACAAGAATGTATTATTATTATTATACCTCCATAGAGTCATGACTTATTGCTGGAGGTCCCACTGTCCCACACAGAGTTTATCATACCACGCCATAAATATATTCATCATTTCAGCACTCACCTTGCTCTTGAGCAGTGCACTTTTCATACAAAATGACACCTGTTCCTCACCTTCTTGCTCACATCCTCCTTATATGGCTTCCATGGATGGCCTCTTGTTCTCTCTCTCCTGTCTTCCCCCATTCGATGCAAAACATCCTCCATGTTAATCTGGTAATAACCTCTTAATAACTTATATGTCTCAATCATTTCTCCTCCCTCCCCCTCCCATACACCAGTTTTTGCATATTGCATTTTCTCAGTTTGCCTTCATACTCAGCATTCAAGAGACCAGAAACCACCTTAGTCAATTGTCTCTGGATTTTTTCCAATACATCTTCATCTTTTTAAAAACTAAGTGATCAAAGCCTTATACAATGGAACCATAATATCCTTAGTTTTACATATCAGTGCCCTCTGCATTGTTCCCATAATTCATAATTCCCATCCTCACAATTTAAGCAATATGTCCCCAAAATTTTAGGTCCTTGTCTATGATCACTCCCAGATCTCTCATCTCCTCCAAGATGTTTCCACCAGTTGTGTATACTCTACATCCCATCTTTGCTTCCCAAATTTCAAAACCTTACGCACACTTTGTAACGTTGAACTGTTAACCATGCTCACTAACTCATTCAGCCAGATGCATTCAAGTTCTCTTGCAAAACCACAGCATCAGCTCTACTCCTCATAGTTCTCTCCAACTTTGCATCATCATCAGACAACTGCATATCACCATTCTCAATATCATTAACATACAAGTTGAATAGCAATAGTCCCGAAACAGACCCTTGGGGCACCACTAGTGACTTTGAGATATCACTTCTCCATAGACAACTTGCCCCATCCATTCGAGTTTAATCATTAGCATTTCATTTGACAATTTATCAAATGCCTTTGCAAAATCTAAATATGTATACCACTGCATATGCATCATCCTTATCCAATGCATTTGTCACCCTGTTATAATAAGTAAGGAGATTGCTAAAACATGATCTTCCCTTAACAGACCAATGCTGACCATCAAAGATTATTTTGCTATTGTCAACCCAATTCTAAATCTTGGTCTTAACTCACCTCTCTAGCATTTTGACCACAACTCCAGACACACACACACACACACTCCTTTGGAACTTGGCCCATTCCAAGACTCATGTTAAAAAGATATGTCAAAGTTGTTAACTCTCTGGAACATTCCCTCGATACACATGGTGAAATGTCATCCTTATTAACATCAAATTTATTCAATTCCTCAAATACTTCTTCACTTACTAACACTTCCTCTTCCTTCTCACAGCATTCAAGTTCTGCATGATGTCACAAAAATGAAATACCTTTATGAAATGCTCATTAAATATCTCAACTATATCTTCTGCAGTGTCATCATTCCACCATTTTCATTACTCAGTGTTATCCTTACAACTATCTGGTTGTTACCACTCATCTTGTGCTTCTTCCATAATACCTTCTCTCAGATTGCGTGCCTTACCAGTCATCCATTTCACATCTATTCTATTTAACTGTTTGACCCTTGGAATACATTCTGCTATTGCCTCCACCAGATAGTTCTTGAGCAGAGCCCAAGCAGTATTGATATCATTTCCATCCAGTTCTGCATTCCATGTTATTGCTGCAAGCTGTGTCCTGAGCTTATGTGTTTCATATGATTCTATGAGACACATAAGCTATTCTGTATAAAATATTCTGTTTAGATCTTCAACAAAAATGTCCTTTTTCTCAGCCACTTTCTCTGTTGCCTCAAAAATTCCTCCACTTCTTCTTTAGTGGAACCTTCTGTGGGACCATAGAAAAAATGTCCAGTTTCCCATTCTGATATTGCCTACAATTCAAAAAGATTATTCTCATATATAACTTTCACTACTACAGCCAAAAATATACCCCCCCCCCCCCCAGCGGCAGACTAGGCGACAGGTTGGTTGGGAGTGGTACTAACAAGTAGTTGCATTTAAGTAACACACAGACCCTGCATAGGAAGCTGGAATAATGCATAGTGAAAGAAGAAGAAGATTCTCATTTATAACTACTCCTTCTTTTCTGTGATCATTATTGCCTGAATATAACATCTTGTTGCTTTGAAAAATCTCACCTGGTTTTTTTTTTTTTTTTTTCCTTATTTGTTTTAGTAACACCTATTATGCTGCTCTGGTATTTATCCAATTCGTCTGCTAGTTCCATTTCTTTTCTGTTGATGCTTCTTATGTTCATGGGACTATTTGTGAATTCTGCTGATGTCAAATTGGGATTTGTTCTAGTAGCTAACTTTTCACTGCTCACCCTTGTCACCTGACAAAAACAGTGGAGGGGCGGGGGGGGGGGAATTCTTTTTAACTGGGTGGCATCCCCACTGGCATGAAATTCTGTCATGTTATACCATCATTTTGTATTATGGTTTTAGTCAATAAGAATTTGGTTGGCTAAAATTTAAATTGCCAGCCCATCCTCATTCGTTTAATAGTTGATACCTACAGGATGCACTATGACGGGTGTTCAACCCATCGATCGCGGAGCGATTTTTGGTCGATCTCTTATGTATTCCTCCTTACTTACAAATTTAATTAAAACTGAAAACATAATATTTTATTTATTATTATTTTGTATTATTTTTAATTTGCTTTAAGTGTATTGCTATTGTTTATTTATTTTCCGTTAAAATTGTCAAATCAGTAATTTTCTTATAAGTCCGGGTAAATGAATTAATTTGGATCAGTGAAAGTCAAACAGTAAGCCGAGTGAATACGATTATAAGCATAGCGTAAAAACTTGATTGTAGCTTAAATATTAAATCTTCCAAAGCACATTACATCGATTTTTTACTTAGGTTAAGTCCCATGTGAATATTGTAAAAAAATAAACTTTGTTTGTCCCGGTATAGTTTGTATTAGATGTTTTTGTAAATAACTCTTTTGAAGCTAACTGTATATACTACTTTAATAAGAATATGTTAGAGTGTTAAAAACAAAGGCAATGTTTTTGTTGCCAAAGCTGTACATGGTGGCATTAGAAAGATTGTTATTGAAACTTGTATGTATGTATGAGAAAGGCTTGCAGGCTCTAAGTGTAAACATCTCCGAAGTCAGTCAGAAAGAGTTCAAACAACTTTCTGATGGCCGGCAACTTACAATCAAAAGAAAGCGGAGGAGAACAAAAGGCGTATCGAACTTGACACTTAAGATGAAAGACTCATACCAATTCTTTGGGGGTGGCCAAACTTCATGCAAGGTCTCAGAGGAGGCCTAATATAAAGGGATTGAAGCAAGCAGAAGGGGTCCTGGTTCCAGAATTGCTGTCAGAGAAGGAGGCTGCCTGGTCCAGAGTCGCCGTCAGAGAGACTGCCCTGATCCACGTTGCTTGAGAGAGGAGTTTCCCACTTCCAGAAAGGAGCTTCTCGGTTCGAGACGTCGCTAGAGAGAGAGACTTCTAGGCCGCAGACAAGAGTTCAGATTGCCCGAGAAAAGTTTCCAGGCCAGGTTAATGTCAGACATTCACCAGTGTGATGCGTTTTCGTTATAATTTGATGAATCAAATGACTTCACTGATATTGCTCAGTTAATGGTATTTATTTACGTGATATCTCAAGATTATTCAAGTAAAGAAGAACTTTTGAAAATTATACCATTATTGAGAAGGACTAGGGGAGAAGACATTTTTTCGGCATTTGATGAATTTGTGAAACAACACAAACTTCCGATTTTTAAACTTATGTCTATTACTACTGATGATGCTCCTGCAATGATAGGTAATAAATGAGGCTTCATTTCATTATGTAAAAACGATGACAAATATCCAGATTTTTTAACATACCACTGTATTATTCACCAACAAATACTGTGTAGTAAAAGATTAAACACAAAAGATGTTTTTGATATTACATTTAAAATTGTAAATTCTGTTCGAGGAAAATCCTTGCAACGGCAGTTATTTAAATTACAGGCAGATAATGATAGGGAACTTCTGTTGTACAATAATGTTCACTGGCTCAGCAGAAGTCAATTTTTAGAAAGATTTCTTGTATTAATTAACGATATAAAAAATTTTCTTGATGAAAAAGGAAATATTTATCCACAATTGAGTGATAAAAGATGGTTGTTACACTTATCAGTTTTAGTAGATTTCTGTACGAAATTAAGCAATTTAAATTTAGAGTTACGAGATAGAGATAAAAATTTAATTGACATGTTAAGTTCAATAAAAGCTTTCCAACAATACTTACTTTTATTAAAGAAAAATATAAATGACTGCGAATTTAGACATCTCCCATATTTATTAAAATTTTTGGAACAAAATCAAGAAATGCTTCGCTATGATTTAAAAGAATTTATTCGTGAAATAGAATTATAAGTCTGATAGAATTATAATTCTCGTGCTTCTAAGTCTGTGAAATAGTCACAGACTTAGAAGCACGAGTCATGGAAGTTGTGACACCTGACACTCTCACTCGTTTAAGGTGAGTGATATTATCCTTGGCATGGGATTCTATTATTTTAAAGTAATAATTCGATATGATGGAAGCTTGGGCCCCTGTGTCTAGCAAAGCATTGCAGTATTTTTCATATGCACTCGCCCTCACCTCCATCTCGTAAGGATGCTCCTTTCTTCCTTGTCCCTTTTTCTATACTCTGTTAGTATATGTATGTGAATCTGAGTCTCTGTCATGAACTCTACCAAAGCGCTCTTGTTAAAGTAACAGTTTTGAGCAAAATGTCCGAGTTTGTTACAACTGAAACATCCTGGGGCTCTCTAACGTCTCTTTGGTCACTAACTCTCCCTTGATTTTGAGAAATAACTGTTTCTTGTTGTGGTATGACTTCGGATAGTCTCTGCATAACTGAGTCTAATCTATCGAGAAGGGGTCTTTGCAGATGCTCAACTTCCTCTTTAACCAACTTAGTGGTTTCCTCAGTTCTGCTACAATTAGGCTCTGGGGTTCTTACAGATAACGTTCCTAATTGTTTCATCACTTCATCTAACCGATCCATAATAGGTTTTTGGAGTATTTCTATCTCTTGTTTTACAATAACCCTGATTTTATCTGAATCAATATAAGACTCTGTCAAATTGTTTATCTCTTGCTTATTGTCCCTTTCTAGTCTCTCTCTTGTCCTTGATTTTTCTCTCCTTTCCTTAGTCTCTTTATTATGTCTTTGCTCCTTTTCAGAATTTCCCTTCTCTTCAATTATGTTTATTGACCCCTGAACATGTGCGGGACGGAGATCTCCGAGCAATTGTTCGCGTTCCTTTACAGTATTGTAACATTCTCTTAAATTGGATAATCTCTTATCGAATGCTGTTTCCTTCAACTCAGGTTTGACTCCCTGTCTGAATTGTTGGAAAATGGCCCAGTCCAAGTGAGGCTTTTCTTCACTAAGGACACTTAGGGTACTAGCTATCGTCAGTAACCTGTTATGGAACTCAGCCACACTTTCCTTTTCCTTCTGAGAGCACCTCTGGAGCTTCCATAAGTTAGATCCCAAGCTTCCCAGTTTTGAGAACTCAGAAATTAGGACCGTCTTAAATCGGGAGTAATCCAGGGTTTCCTTGAGAATGGGGGAAGAATACGGGAAAGCGTTAGCATTTCCCACCAGTTTACTTCGGAGTAGGACTAGCAACTGAAAATCAGTCCATCCTCCAACTCTTCTAAGCTCTTCTATGTAACTAAAAAAATTTAGGACGTCATCAGTCTCCTCGCCCGAAAATTGTGGGAACACCTGCTGTGGGTTAATGTAGCGAAAAAATTTGCTGTTATCCATGCCTAAATTACTGGAGGGTTCAGTCATACTTGCATCCAATTTACACTAATTTACTCTCTACAATTCTCAACAAAACTTAACTAAACTTCTACTTCTTAGTTATCCGATCTGCTACCAAAACCAACTTGTTGTGAATAGCTTATAATTAAGATTTAATCAGCTAAACTACATCCTGTCGGCTGCGCCATTTATGTTGTGTCCCATTTTATGAATTTTATTCCAATTAGAGAAATTCTGCTTAGCTATGTTCAACTATTATCTACGCACAAGATATTACCAAAATTTTTTACTAATACTTAAGTTATTTCTTGCCTTAGTACCCCTAATATTTGTATTTATACTGCACCTTTTGGGATATTTAGTTTGAGATATTATATACAAAAACAAGGAGAAAGAACTAAAATATGTCTGAAAGTGAAACAGTGTTGCAGTCGGGACACTTTATCTCGTTTCTTAACACATTAATTTCCCGCATGATTAGGTCCGTATTTTTCAAGTGGTGCATTGGACAGCAATTTCAGACTTTGTTTATCATTGAACAAAGGTTTATTAAAAACTTTAATATGGTACAATTCAATTTTTGTTATTACTCAATTCAATGCTAAACTAAATACTTACAAACTAACATTAACTTATTACAAGTAATTAGGCCATGATCCTATAATGGATATTACGATCATGCTGCCATAACAATTCAACACATAACTTCATATGACATGGACATATAAGATTAATTCACACTATTTAACTATCCAAACTTAAGTAGCTTAACTAAACCATATACTGCACTAACACATAACTATGACATTTAAACTTCCTTATACAATATAATAGACATGCAAAATTCTCAGGACACTAAATTTTTCATATAACATTAACACTAGCCAGCTTACTTTTAATATATTCTGTCAGATACTAAAGTCCTAGTATAAATTTTCCTTGGTCACTTCAACAGTTCCGTATTAGAATAATGATACCTATTACAGATAAATTTTAGTTAACATTAGATATATTTTACAGTACCTTTCTTTCTTGAGTTTTTCATATGGGCCTTTACCTTTTTCTGATTGAACTAGCTTGGTATAACCTCTCCGATAATCTGCTACTCCTACATTCCTTTTGGAATTGAACTATGCTTACACGGTCTTAAACTTTCGTAATTCAGGACACATTTTGAATCATCTATATGACGGCTGTGCAACTCGCGACGTGGATATTGATATCTTTACAGTTTTCCCTTTCTAGTGGTTGTCACTGAAGTTGAAACACAAAGAATATGTTTCCTTTTCTTTGACTCTATGGCATTCTTCACTTCTTACATAGGAAATCCGGAATCGAAATCCCGCTCACTTTTGTTTCCATGTTGTGACGACGGAGATATAACCCCAATCTCCACTCAGGAAAACCACGTGAAACCTATACCACGGAGCTTGTAGAGAACTCCTCTGGAACAGAACCAAAACAAAACCCAAAAAGCCTCCTGCGGGGGGGGGGGGGTTTCCAACCCTTTTTTACTTGCTGTCCTAACGGCACCCTCTTTAACTTCTTTTCTCCGCCCCCTACTTGTTTTTACTTCACCTACCAATTAGGGTGGCATTTTTTTTTTTTTTTTCCTGCTAAACGTCCTTTGGTCGGCAAGCCAAACGATGTCTTAATCTGGGAATCGGCCCTGAGCGATAGTCTGTTGTTTTTCTTCCGCTAGCCTCTAACTTAATCCCCTTTCCAAAATTTTTCTATGAATTCATTTAATATTTTAATCTCTAGCCTCTCACATACCATTTCTTATGACTAATCCTTTTCTGTCTTATTTAGTTAAATTTTCTCTTTTATATCATATTACAACATTAATATATTCTTTCTTTTTGTTAGTTAGTTCAACCAAACACCTTTATATTTTATTGGATGCAAGAATATTTCCTTTTCTTTTAAATAATTCATTTAAATTAGCTATTAGCTTTTATGCAGGGTTTTTTAATTTATTTCTCTTCATGTTACCCCATAATAGCTGAGAATTTTACATTCTTAAGATATCAGGTGTAACACTGACATTCTGCGAAAAAGAATCGTTAGAAGGCCGTCTTCTTTTTCCCCCTTTCTCAAGTCATAAAACGTGCAAGTGCAATTGCAGGCGTATCGGGGTCGACTTCTAAAAGAATTCGTAGGTAATCAAAAGGTGAAGGTAAGCCAAAATTTAAATCTCCTAAAAAAAGCACCAGAGAAAGAAAACCATCAAAACCGTAGCTTTGAATGATTTTGATGTAGACGTTATAAGAAGAACTATTCACGAATTTTACGTGGTCAAGAAAAGTGTGCCAACTGTTCCGAAATTGATTCCTGTGCTTAAAGAAAAAATTAATTTTCTTTGAAAAAGAGAAACTTTAGGAAAATACTTCATGAAATCGGATTTTGTTTTAAAAAGTCCCAGAGTAAAAGGAAACTTATCATCAAGCGAAGTGACATTGTTTTATCTAGAATGCAGTATTTGAGAGCAATAAGACGTTTCAGGGAGGAGAAAGGACCAATTGTGTATCTAGATGAAACTTGGATTGATAGTAATTTAAATTATGGAAAATGTTAGCAGTCTAAAGAAGAATGTGGAGTGCTACAAACCGGAAATGCCTCGCACTGCATAATAATTTTGTGTGCAGGTGGAGAAATGGGTTTTTTACTGAATTCAAACTTACTATACAAAAGCCAATTCAACTATTGGAGATTACCATGGGCAAATGAATTCTACAATCTTCAAAAAGTGGACAGAAGAAAAAACTGATTCCAAACCTTCCTAAAAATGCTGTTGTCATAATTGATAACGCTTCATATCACTCTTTTTGATTAAACAAAGTTCCAAATTGGTCTAATAAGAAGCAAGTTCTTATGGATTGGCTCTCTGCAAATAGCATTTCTCATTCCCCAGATATGCGAAAAATTGAATTGCTTAATTTGGTCAAAAGAAACTCGCCCACAACTAAACTATTTAAATTCGACATGATGCTAAAAGAGCATGGATTTCTAGCTTTGAGGCTACCACCATATCATTGCGATATTAATGCTATTGAGTATGTTTGGGCAGAAGTGAAAAGTTTCATTTGCCATCGCAATGTAACTGGGAATATCGACATGTTGAAACTTTTTAAGCTTTCAGAACAGGCGATTGAAAGTATTACAGGTCAAAACTAGGGAAAATATTGCACCTCATTGGAAAATATATATTGGGACAGAGATGGAATTATCTAAGAATTATGTGAACCTTTGGTGATCAGTTTAAGTGAAAGTGATGCCGATTCGGACACCGATTCAGATGACTCTGAAGATTAAAAGAATTTGACAATGGTATTTTTTCCAACATTTTTTTTGCATGGGTTTGTTAAAAGAGTCACAACAAGTCATAAATAATTAATCAGTTTTAGGACATTAAAGTGTCTCAGTTTTCTCAACTGTAAGTTTAGAATATCTAAGTTCATTTGAAATAATTTCTGTTTTTCTATATAATTATTTTTATTTTATAGAAAACTTTCTTAAAAATAAACTTGGTTACATTTTTGTTTTATGCTATACCTTTAATTTTGTTAACACTCTACATACATTTTTCCAACTGTTATACAAGCAAAATAGTTGCACTTTAAAAATAGCAATGTTCGTAAAAGAAAAGCTAAATTTTCCGACCTGTAATAATAAACAAACTCATTCCAGAAGACAGACTGATTACCCTATTATCGGAATGGATTTTCCTTTTTCTGACACGTGCAGAAGTGTCGAGGACCTCTAATCAGTAGGTGAACTATAGTATTGCTTATAGTTGTTATTTAGAGGACTCACCTATTTTTCTTCTTCATTTACTTACACCAGTTATGTCGATGTAATATCTCTTTAGTTTGACCCAAGATGTGCCTCTTTTCTTTTGATATTCTTAGCATTAATGATTCCAATCTTCTGAGGTTAAGTTGAAGTTTGTTTGAGTAGCTGATTTTTCTCTGTTTACCCTTGCTCCCTAATGAAAACAGCAGGGTTGTTGTTTAACTGGTGCCATCCCAGCCAGCATGACATTTCATCTTGTTGTACCATTATTGTTTTTTTTTTTTTTTTCGTTTTTGCTATCAGAATCCAGTTTGGTCAGCTAAATCCTAAATTTCCTTCCCATCCTCATTTATTCAGTATTGAAGTAGATACCTATTAATGTACACATTGAGAAGGTGAGAAGTGGACATAAGGGTAGAAGCCTCAGTCAGTTCTCTATATTCCTTAAAAAGTCATGTGGAAGTCTCCTTCCAGTTAGCTTGCCTTGACCTTAAGGAACCTCCGTCTGTGATTCAACCTTCTGAATTATGCAGCCACTGAAAAGATTTATACATATTTTAGCATTTCAGGTGTCTAATTTACTCCAGCTGCCATTCTTCATTTTAGGTTTCTAATGGCTTTTACTATTTTTAATGCTGCAAAAATATACTGATATTGCATTTTCCATGGATATTCCTACCATGATTCTGTCAGTAATCACCTCCTTTAAAAATATTCCCCCAATAATTGCTCCAGACATCCAAAACACATTTGATTTTTATCAGCTTTATTTTTATTTATTTACTATTATTTATTTATTGTTATTATTTTATTTTGTGGTATGTTTTCCTCACTTTCTAAGCAAAGAAAGCCTAATGATGGATAAAGCATTAAAAACTTACCACTTTTGTAATGTTTATTGTCTGCATTCTTTTCAGAGTTTTTCAATTTAGATAATTTTGTATATAGCTCAGCTTTCTAATTTTTTGTTCACCATATGCTATGAGGCACGTGCTAATTTACTTGCTAGATAAACATAGCTAAATGGAAAGAAACAGAAGGATGAGAAATATATTTTCATCAATATCATCAATATTTTCATCAACCTGGCAGAGAACACTTGTTTTGCTAATCTTTCCTCGCCCATTCTGTTTAAGTGACCATACCAGCTGAGATTAGCTTTGCTAACGCATTCCTGGATGCTGACAATGTCAAGTTATTTCCTAATATCCTCATTTTTAATATGATATTGCCATTGATGCCATCTGTTCATGCCTATAATCTTTCTCAGGACTCTCATATCTGCGGTCTCTAGTCTTTGGTCAAATGTTTTACTTCTGACCCAGCTCTCAGATCCATAAGTTAAAACTGGTTTGAACACTGTCTTGTATACAGCTAATTTAGTGTTCTGACTAATTTCTCTTTTATTCCATATGAATTTATTCAAATGACTTCCCACCATACCAGCTTTGCTGATTCTGTTGTCTATTTCTATATTTAATTTACCATCTTCACTAAAAATCGTGCCTAAGTAGCTGAAATGTTTTACTTGTTCCACAGGTTCTCCATTCACAACACAGTTGACATTTTCAATGATTCTGCCTATTTTCATTGTCTTTGTCTTTTTAATGCTGACCTTCATACCATATCTATTACAACAGTTATTCAGTTTAGTCAGAAAATCTTGCAGACTTGTAGCAGATTTATTTAGAAGTATAACATCTTCTGCATAAAGCAAAGAGCTGACATTAACATCTCCAATCTTGATATAAGGTTTAATACTACTTTCCTTCATAATGTGATCAATATAGATAATGAATAACAGAGGGGATAATGTACATCCTTGTCTCACACCAGATTTAACATTAAACCATCTTCCTGTACTTCCTTCAATTCTAACTGCTGACTTACAACTCAAATAAAGTATTTGCTTGATATAATGCCCCATTGACACCATATAACTGTAGTGTATTGAATAGCTTCTCTCTCTTGGCACCTTGTCATATGCCTTTTCCAAATCGACAAAACTTAAATACAAATCTTTGTTATATTCCCATGCTTTCTTGACTCTTTGTTGTAAAGTGAAGATCTGATCCTGACAACCACTATTTGGCCTGAATCCAGCTTATTCTTCACCAAGCTTTTCTTTCACAATTCTTCTCAACCGTTTCTCAAGTATACCTGCATAGATCTTGTCAGGAACACTCAGTAGGGAAATACCTCTGTAATTCTCACATTCAGTTTTATTTCCCTTTTTATATATGGGTACTATGAGAGTGCTACTCCAATCATCGGGAATTCGTCCCTCTGGCCAGGCCTTCTGAACTGTGTGCAGTGCAGCCACTGTAAGACTCTTATACCACCGTACTTCAGCATTTCTGGTGGAATATCATCTACTCCTGCTGCCTTTCCACATTTCAAGCCTTTGATGGCTTTTTCTACTTCAAGTATGGATATGTATTCCTGACTGCATGCCTGGTCAGTGTTTTTTACCACTGTGCTGTCATCACTGCTTGTTTCATTTAGCAATTTTTCAAAGTAATTACTCCATACTTCAAGGATATCTTTTTCTCCACTTTTCATGTCACCTTTATCATCTCTAACTCCTTTTACAGCACTCTTTCCTCCATTCTTAAGCTTCTTCAACAACCACCAGAATATTTTGCCACCTTGATATTTATTTTTTATGTTCTTACCAGTCTTTCCATGGCTTTTGTTTAGCTAGTTTTACATACTGTTTAGCTTTCTTACAATTGTCTCTATATTCTCTAAGAGCACAAACTGACTTATTTGCCAGGAATTTTCATATGCTTTCTTCTTTTTCATCACTGCCTTTTTACCTTCCTGTGTCCACCATGGAGTTCTGATTTTTCTATCCCTGCAGACAACCTCACCCCATGCCTCTCTGGCTGAATCAATCAATGTTTTCTTCAAGGCTTTATCACTGAATCCCCAAGGTTTGGTTCCTGTTCTCAAACTCTTTCATTTTTCCTCCAATAAAATTTGTGTATTTTAGTCTACAGTTCACATCTGAGAGCTGTTTAATTTTTATTCACTTCAAAACTTTCTTACATGTTCTTCTTTTCAATGTGAAATTCAATTTTATCCTGTTCAAGACTAAATTGTGATCACTTCCAATTTCAAATCCTCTGTACACTCTGGTGTCCTGCACCAGGGAGAAAACATGACTATCAACAATAACATAGTCAATGAGACTTTTCTTATTCCTTGCCTCTTCTCTCCATGTGAATTTGTGCACATTTTTATGTTGGAGCCTTGTGTTAGTAATAACCAATCCATGTCCTGAGCAGAAATCCAACAGGTATTTGCCATTATTATTAGCTTTGCTCTTTTCTCCAAATTTTCCCAAAATATTTTTGTATGTCTCGCAATCATTTCCTACTCTGCTATTTAGATTCCCAACAAGGACCAACTTTTCCTTTTTCATTGTGTCAGTTGCTTTTTCTAAAGCCTCAAAAAATTCCTCCATTTCTACCTTAGTAGAACCTTCTGTGGGACCATAGGCACCAATACGTCTCATTGTCCAGTTCCCCATTCTCATATTTGCCCACATTACTCTACTTGAGACTGACTGCCATTCAAGAAGATTAGCCTCGTATTTTGTGTTGAATACTATGGCTACTCCTTCTTTTCCTTGATTGTCATTGCCTGAATATAACGTTTTGTATTTATTGCTCAGAAAGATCTCACCAGTTTTTGTCTTTTTTGTTTCAGTCACCCCTATTATGTCGATCTGGTACTTATCTAATTCCTCAGCTAGCTCCATTTCTTTGCCATTCAGGCTTCTTAAGTTGATAGTACCGATATTTAACTCTGGTGATGTTGAGTTGGGGTGTGTTTTCAGATTTGTTCCAATAGCTGACTTTTCGCTGTTCGCCCTGGTTCCCTGGCGAAAACAACTGGGGCCTTGTTTAACCAGGCGACGCCCCAGCCGGCATGAAATTTTGTCATGTTGCACCATCATTATTTTATTTTGGTATAACCAATAAGAATACAATTTGGTCGGCTAAATCCCAAATTACCAGCCCATCCTCGTTCGTTCAGTATCCAAGTAGATACCCAATAAGGTGCACCACGAGAATGTGAGGATGGGACATTAGGTTAGAAGCCTTGATCGGTTCTCTGCATTCCTTTAAAGGCTATGTGGAGGTCTCCTCTCAGTTATACAGCTTTGACCCTTAAGCACTCTGAAATATATATTTTCATATGTCTTAATTGAAGTCATTTATATAGTTTAAAAATTGAATTTTTATTGAAAATTTAAATTCCATATAAAACTTAATTGAATGAGTTTTTCTCTAGCTTGATTGGATGTAATAAAATCTGGAATTTAAGATGTACTTGAGAAGTTGATAATTAATTGCTATTTGAAATAGTCATTGTTTCTGGAAAGTTCTGATAGACATCTGGAACAAAAATGATATTAAAGTAACTGATACAACCACAAGAAAGAACATACAAGGATATAAGAACATAAGTTGCCTTCATAACTCTGCTGCTAGTATGTTCTTTCTTGTGGTTATATCAGTTACTCTAATATTATTTTTGTTCTAGGTGTTTATCAGAACTCTCCGGTCTTCCCCTCATAGGATCAAGCACCAAAAAAAAAAAAAAAAAAACCATTAGGTGTGTTAAATTTGGCATACTCCAAATGCCACTTTAAAATTGTTTGGTACCTATTTAAAGGAATATGATAAAATATTAGAGCAATTTGTGTTATGAAAATACCTTTTATATAAAGGAATTAAATATTCTGTGCAATTACATTGTAGAAATCCAAAGCAGATAGAAATTTTAAACATATATATGTTTAATTTCAAAACAATTGAGTATATGCTTTTCATTGCAGTAATCCAAACTTGGTCTTGTTCTGTTGTGATTTCTCAGAAGTAGCAGTTTCTCTGATAAAGGTAAGCTGAGACATTTCTCATTTCATTACTAAGCTAAGGGATGCTTAAAGGTCAAATTAAATAACTGTATATATGTTGGGGGGGGGGTCACATAGCGTATAAGAATGTCAAACCAACAACAGTTCATTTCAGACAAGGAAGGATTTAATTTAGTTTTAAACATGATAAAAACAAATACCATACTGAAAGAAAAATGTATACATTTATTTGAACAACTTTCAAATGTGAAATGTAGATTTGACTATGTAAATATTGTTGAACAAGAATCAAACCTAGGTGACGTGCTCACAAAATCCGAAAAAAAAACTGATTGATTTTGCTAGGGGGATATATGGTAGTTCTTTGCAAGAATTAAAAAAATTACAACTTTATAGTGAACTAAAGTTAGTTTGCAATGAATGACAGAATGGTAAAAGAAGAAATTATATTGAAAGGTCCTTGATGAGAAAGTCACAATAGGGAAGACCTTGTGAAGAATATAAGATAAATATTATGAAAACAGCAAAATATTCCTGGGGCTTTTCGGTGGAAAAGCTGAGAATTGGAGGAAAGTGCTTTAAAAGAAATTGAAAATGATAAAGGTGACATGAAAACTGAATATATGCTCCAGAGCTGAATTAATTACTTTAAAATTATTTAATGTGATAAATAGCAAAACAGTGGTAGAAAATAAGAAAGAATGCAGTAAAGAGTATATTTCAGTGTTTGGAAGTGGAAGAAGCTGTCAAATCTGAATTGTGGAAAGGCATTTGGAATAAATGATATTCAAAAACAGAAACCAAAGAAGTAGGTATAGAGGCTTGTATGACTCATTTTTTTAATGAGATGGTTGAATTCTAGATGACAAGTAGATTTCTCACACATTACTCATCTGTAAACAGAGAAACAAAACTAATAGCAAGATATACAGTCAACTCTCATTATAGCAAATACCATCATAACAAACTCGCTTACTATAACAAACTACCTAAAAGTCCCAACAGACCCTACATAATGCTATTTTTAAAGAAATCAACATTTATTGTAACAAACTAGTTCTGTGCTCTAAATGAGTTTGCAGTACTGAGAGTTCACTCCGCAGAGAAATTTCCCATATGAGTGTTCCAGATAAGATTTATGCAAGCAAACTCGAGAAAAAGATTAGTTGAGAAAACATGTGGATAAAACAAGAACCAGGTTCAAGCCAAATAGGAGTTGGCAGTATACCAGATTTTTATTTTATGAGGGTGGTCTGAAAAGTTCTTGGCCTGACAATAAAAAAACGAATTTATAATGTCAAAATTATTTTTATTTTTCAACATAATCTCCCTTAAAACTAATGCATTTATTCCAGTGATGCTCCAGTGCCATTATCCTGTTCCTGTAGTGGTTCTCAGTAAGATCAGCAAAATACCCTTCTACAGCTGTGATCACCTCTTGATTAAAAGAAAAATGTTGACCAGCGTAGAAGAGTTTTAGTTTTGGGAGGAGATAGAAGTCAGAGGGAGCCAAATCTGGGGAATAGGGTGGTTTCAACAATTCATAGTACAGATCCCTTAATTTTCCCATTGCCAAAACACCTTTGTGGGCAGGTGCATTGTTCTGATAAAAGATGACTTTTTTTCTTCTGCAAACCGGGTTTTTTCTCACGAATTTTTACTTCTAGTCTGGTTAAAAGATCGGAATAATATTCCCTGATTATTGTTTTACCCTCTTCAAGATAATTAATGCCTTGCACCGATGCCATGACCTTTCCTGATGATGGAACTAACTTTATCTTCTTTGGCACTGAACAACCAGCTTCTGTCCACTGTTTTGACTGCTGTTGGGTGCCATGCTTGTAATATTTCTGGTGTGTAATGGCGAATTCAAGTCTCATCCATAGTAATAAATCGACACACAAAATTAGTTTTATTCTTGTTAAAAAAGCTCCAAGCAGTATTCAGAGATTTTCATGCAAGTGCATTTTTGATCTGCTGTGAACAAGCATGGCACCCATCTTGCACAAAGCTTTTTCATTTGCAATTCTTCATGCAAAATATATCCACATTCTTTTGAAATGCCTATAGTCTCAGCAATTTCACGCACTGTGACTCACCATTCATCCAATACCATATTGTGCACTTTATCAATGATTTCTGGTGTTGTGGAGTCCTTCACGTGAATCATCTTCAAGACTGGTATGGCCATTTTTAAACTCGGCAGCCCATTTCTTAATTGTCGAAAATGAAGGAGAAGAATGGCCCATAAACTTTTATGAACTTTGAATGAATTTCTTTTGGTGTTAAACCTTCTTTTACAAAGAATTTTATAACCCCCAATACTCAATTTTATCCATTTCCAGGGATACAGACATTCATTCAGCTGTCAGAAGCAAAAGTCTTGCTTCAGACAGATGTATAAAACAAACTACTTGATAGAATGGCTTACAATTTCACATGGATGCTTATGACAGATGTACCAACTTAGAAAAAAAAAATCTTGCCGATGGTGTTGTCATCTATGGTTGAGGCCAAGAACGTTTCAGATCACCCTTGTAGCTAAAATGTTTTATTTGTTCTATAGGTTCTCCATGCACAATGCAGTTAATATTTTCAATGCTTCTGTCTTTGCTTTGTTATTGCTGACCTTCATACCATATCTATTACAACAGTTCTTCAATTTAGTCAGGGAATCTTGCAGACTTATACCAGATTTATTTAGAAGTATAACATCATCTGCATAAAGCAAAGAGCTGAGATGATAGGGAAATACCTCTGTAATTCTCACATTCAGTTTTATTTTCCTTTTTATATATGGGTACTATGAGAGCTCTACTCCAATCATCTGGAATTCAACCCTCTAGCCAGGCCTTCTGTACTATGCAGTGCAGCCACTGTAAGACTTTTATACCTACATACTTGAATATTTCTGGTTGAATATGATCTACTCCAGCTGCCTTTCCACATTTCAGGCATATATATATATATGTATATATCCTCAGTAAGTGTACAACATTTAATGATAGTGCTAAATGCAAGTTTACTACCTGGAAATATTACCAATTTTCTATCGTAATCCTTCAAATTAATCTGTTATATGTCAGCATTTCAGTATTCTCATATATTATATTCAGTCTTCCAAGGCATTTCTTACTACATTAATCCACCTACATCTTGTCTTTCTCTGTGTCATTTTTTCTTGCCATCAGACACCTGTTTTGCAAATTTTTCCTCTTCCATTCTGTTTAAACGTGCTTTCTGAGATTATCTCTGTGCACACATTCCTGAATGCAAATAATGCAAAGTTCTTTACCTAATATCTTAATTTTTAATGTAATGCTGTCAGTAATGTCATCTGTTCTGTCCCATAATTTTTCTCAAAACTCTCATATGTGTCTCTAATCTAATCAGTTTTTATTTCTAACCCTGTTCAGATAAATAAGTTAAAATTGGTTTGAACATTGTCTTGTATACAGCTAGTTTAGCGTTTTCACTAATTCCTCTCTTATTCCATATAAATGTATTTAGTTGACTCCCCACTATACCAGGTTTGCAAATTCAGTTGTCTATCTGCATATCTGATTTGTATATAAGAATATTAAGAATATTACAAAGTTGTATACAGCCAGACTGGATACAACTTTGTAATTTCCTGTCATATTTGCAAGGAAAGTAAGCATACTGTGATAGTCAGAATTAACACATCATTATTAGCTTCCTACCAGCATTTTTCTTCTAATTTGACTTATTATTCATCTAGTTTCCTGACCACCTCTTACTTTTCAGGCACTCCTAACTGAATTAATTTCTCTACACCTTGGTCTTCATTTCCCCCCACCCTCTGCCATTTTTAATGTAAACACTTTTGTTATTCATTCCTATTCCCTTCTATTTAAGTGATCACACCACAATAGATTAGCTCCTTTTATGTGTATTTTTGAATATCACTATTTTACCATTGGAATGATTAGAGCCAGTTTCATAACTATGGTGAGTAGTACTGGTGGTGTAGGGGGAGGACAGGTGTTGCTCCTTCTCAAGCTATTAGAAGAGACCACACATGTTTTACAGGATTTCTTTCTCATTTCACTTTTTTAAAAATTCATTAAGATATAGTATTTTTCTGTATATATTATTGTAATCTGATATTGTTTTCCTTTAGGGTAATCCAGATTATGATCCAAAGAGATGCCATCCTTTTGTTTGTGATATTACAGCAGATAACTTGTCTACCCCATTTCCTCATTGTAGTCTTGACATAATTATTCTCATTTATGTTCTGTCTTCTGTTAGTCCACTCAGGTAAGCTTTTTTTTTTTTACATATATTTGATTTATATATGCATTGAGCATGTGTGTGTGTGTGTGTATTTTCTCAATTCTTGTTGAGTTATATAACCTCCAGTCTTTTTCAGGCTCCAATAGGATAGAAGGTCAAATTCATTTACCACCCTTCACAGACATTCATACCACTTGGTTCAAACTGTTAGCCTGTTAGTTGGAGAACTGAGATACTATCCACTTAGCCTAGATGGTCCAGTAAGAGCATAAACACACACTCAAGATGCATGTTCAGCATTGGTTTATTATTGTGGTTACTTTTATTACCAGAGTTGCATTTAATGTGCACAAAAATTTTTAGATGTTTATTGTTGTAATCCCATATAATTAACAGATAAAGCCATTGGGTGATAGTTTTTGAAAGCTTTGCCATTTAGTTATAATGTATATTACACTTGACAAGAAAGCTCCTTTAGGAAGACAGGGTGATGAAAATTGTTTGAAAGAGGACACCGAGGATTTAGGTTTGGTAAGTGGGTGGGAATAGATGTTGAACCGCTGCATGTGTTTCAGTATAAAGAACTTCACTTCTTAAAATGATTGTGTTCATTTTTTTTTTTTTCATTTTGTTTGAGAAAAATTGTCCTGATATAAAAAAAAATATACCATTTAAATTATTATCTGTGTTGTTATTATTTTCTCTCAGCTTTTATTAATTAAAATATTAAAGCATTGTAACTATATAACTATGCTGTAACATTCATTGAAACAGAGCTGAATAACCATATGAAACAATTCCTGGCTAGCAAATGTGTGAAAGCTGGTTTTTGCTGAGCAAAAGAGAAGATGATCTTTAATTTAAGGTATAAGGGACATTTTTTGTAAGCACCTTCTCTTTCAGTCTCTTTGTTGGACTGATTACGGGGTTCCCAAATGACACAGTCCTGCCAAAAGGCAGGACTGTGTCATTATTTTTATTACCACTGACTTGGCTAGAATTGAAGCTGAACTGTTTGCTATAAGAAATCATCTAACATAAATTGTTTGCCTGTCTACCAGAATACCAGATAATCCTCATTGTTATCCCAATATCCAGACCTTTTCTTAACCCTCTCCCTCCAAACACACCATAGATATTAGCTTTGTTCTCATGGACTTTGACCCTATCCCTGTCTATGTTTCTTTTTCTATAGATTAACATTCTCTCATCCAATCTCGGCCTTGTGGCAATACATGGTGCAGATTGAGATTTTGGGGGTTTCGGTGCCTCTTTTCCATGATCTGAGATCTGATTATAGTTTCCATTTTCTTCTGATCCAAGTAAAATTCCACCTGCTTTTCCTGACAGAGATTCAAATTTCTGACTCACTGCTCATCTAAAGCACTACTCATGTCAACTTTCTTACTTACACACTCTTTGACTTTTTAGACACAAGTACCACTCTATATGTTTACTGATATACCAAGCCAGAGAGCATTCAACTTAGAATTGCCCAGTTATGACCTCCTTTTGTTCAGATCCCTGTCTGTCTCACTCTGTCAAGTCTATGCTATCAATCTCCTGCTGTCACAAATAAATCTGAACTTTTTGACTTACTCTATAAATGTCATTTTCCTTCACTCCAGCTTTTCTAACAGTGAGATCATTTTCCTTGGAGATTTTCCTTCTCCATCTGTACAGACCAAGCAGGCCGAGAGATGCTGAACATTTGCTATCACAAATGACCTTACACAAACTGTTCACATGCCTTTCAGAATCCAAGATGATCCCAACCACTCTCTCCAAACTCCCTAGACCCTTACTAGATCTTTTTAAGTATACTGCAAAAGTCCCTTTTTTAACTTTTTTTCAGACCACACCCTTGTGCTTATCTCTTCTGCCATTGAGCAACATTCAGAGCTGCTCCCAACTGAAAGTTGCCTAGCATTATAAGAACACCCTTTTTGATTTCTGTATCTCATTCTTTTGCTGGGCTATTGCTTTGGTCCTTTTAACCCAAGTATATTCACTTATTGCATCACTGAAGTAATTCTCACTGGTATGAAAACATATATTCCCCATTCTACACTAAATTTTCATCCCTTAACTTCATTTGTACAGCCTTGGTTCTTCAAAAAGTGCACCAAAGCTGTACAAATGAAGAACGAAGCATACCACAACTAGCTATCATTTCTCCATCTTCTCTTATTCCCACACCAAAGCTCAAAACAGCTGCAGGAATAACCATCAGTGCATCAAAAACTGAGAGCCAAAAGCAGGAAGCATGCATCATGCCAAGGCAGTTAAGCCTTTTGGTCTCTTGCCAAAGTAGTTGGCCCATCTCTAATTCACCCAGATAGTTCTCTTGCATCATTATCCACAAAAAAAGCCAATCTCCTGACTTCATACTTTCCCTCACATGCATGCATAGCTTATTTTGGTAAATTTTTCCCAACATTCATGTTCCTTTGGCCTTTCATGAGAAAGTAATCAGAAAAATCTTGTTCAAATTAGATACCAAAAAAAAGATACTACTGGTCTTGATGGCATTCATCCAGTTGTCTCCTGGAAATTAGCTCATGTACCATCCATTAATAAGGTGCTAAATCTTTACCATCAAATTATCCTACAATCTCAAGTTATTTCAGTATTTTCCATATAGATCAGTTGATGGAGGAGAGAGAGGCTGCCCATTACAAATCCCAAATTGTTTTTGTAAAACACATTATTCCACTAAAAAAATGGATCAGAGAGAGACTGTTCAGGTAAGTTTGCGATGTCTAGTGGGAAAAGATCTGCAAAAGAGTTCACATATTATCTATGGGAACTTTGTCAGAGGATGATACATGTAAACTTGATAGCTTCTGGACAAAATAGGATGAATTCTTATGTAAGAGTCAGATGACCTTATGTGATATACTAATAGGCTAGCCAGATGTTTAGGTAAGGCATAAGTTGAAGAGTTTATGTCATCTATGAGTGGACTTAAAGGAATGCCAGGTTTGTGTATCTTAGGAGACCTGTAAATCGTGGAGGAACTGGATGTAATGACTTGAGCCTTCATAATAATTCTGGAGGCCAATTTGGGATATTTTTAAGAAAAATTTGGTTTTTTCTTCAGTTGCCTACATAGGGTCAGAATTTAGTAAGTGGTAGAGTCATAAACTTGTAATTTTATCATTATAATCTTCTGCATTTAGAACTACCATTGCATTTACTTTGCTCTCAGAATTACAATATTTCTTTTCTTCCTAAGGCAATAGAAGAGCCTTTTATTTTGAGATTCATGCTATTTGATATGTATGTTAGATCTTGGAAGAAAGTCGAAGAGCAATAGCCTTCAGTCTGATAATATTGACAGAATCCAGTGGGAAGATATACACTCCTTTTAAGAAGAATCTATTATTAAAAAAAGGTTTTGACTAGGCTGTAATCCCACTTTATATTCCAAAAGTTGATTTCTTGTGCAGTGGCAAATGTATCTGCATATTTCTCCTGACTTTTAGGAGGAGGATGCATGTGAGCATCTGTAGCTTGGTTGGTTTTGACAATGTCCTTTGGTTAGAAAGATCTCAGTTTAAATCCTGTATACAACACGAAGAATCTTTATCAAGTCATTTAAATTGAAGGTAAGTTAGCAAGGTTCATATGAAGGTGGAAGAATTTTCCACGTGGAAACTCAGGTTTTTCATCCTGCAAAACAGGCAAACTGTCCAGCAAAACATAAGCAACTGACAGTCATAATAAAATATGCAGATAGGATTAATGCTCCTATCTGACCACAAGATACCAGGTTACCTGGTTCTGGCAGGTAACCTGGCTTTAGACCAGTGCACAAGAGAAAATAGGGAAATGGGTGTATACAATCTTGGAACATACTGTAAGGTAACTAAATCAGCAGCAGCAGTAGTCATAAGGATATATGCACTGCTTTGTTTATGAAAGTAAAGTAAAATAGATAATAAAAATGGAATTGAAAGTACTCACATCCATTACTGAAATAACAAAATGGTGTTTTATTATTTCATAAAAAACTGTGTTATTTTTTATAGTTGAACTGCTTCTTGAATTAAAAATCTGCCAACGTTTTAAGTAATGACATTCTTGAACAATTACAGTTTTTTCATGTGAAATGCCTTCCATGTGAGGCATGTGCTCATGGCGGTGGATATATCTCAGTGATGGTTTCTATGCATTTTCTTTGCATACTCTTCATTTACTTCACTCTCTCTCCACCTCCTTTTTTTTTTTAACCTTATCTTCCTGACCATCATCACTAGGATCCAACACTTTTTGCTGCGTTTATGTGTAGTATACCACCATGAACATCTGGAAAGGGGGGAGTCCTGGTAGTCTCACACCACTTTGTCCTCTACTTTGGCTAGATGAGTGGTCCTGGATAGCTTGATCAGTGAGCTTGACTGTAAGGATCATTGGGGTTGCAGTAAGTCTCCTCACCCATGGTTCAGGGACAGAGTCCAAGTGGATGCTGGTATTACATCTAGAGTAACCCTGGCATTTCACTCCAGAGTGCAGTCAGTGAAAGAATAGGCAGCCATATGTGGTGGCGAGGAACACTGGTGCTGAAACAAACTCCCTTTTCATGCTCCTGTTTATCAGGGTCCCCTCAACAAGCCCCAGCCATCTCCAAAAACATCAACTCAAAATAGAATTAAGAAACAAAACATCAGAAACAGCAAGATATGTATCAATTCTTAATATTGCACTCATTTAGCGAATATCCACTCGGGAAAATGTCATCCTTATTATCATCCTTATTGTCATCCTTATTATTATGGTTATCCTCGATACATCATCAACAAATTTCTATACAAAGATAACCAACAAGAAAGAACAGTCGCCCAGCAAATTTCAACAGCAGTCATCCCCTTTATAGGTTCAACTTCCACAAAAATTGCAAGATTGTTAAAGACACATAACAATTAAGGGTTGTATTTCAACCAGCAAATAGCATAAGACAGGTCCTAAGATCTCCTAAAGACAGTGTGCCTTTTTATAAATATCCAGGTGTGTATAATATTCCATGCACATGCAGTCTTTCCTACGTTGGACAGACTTCGAGAAGCCTGGAAATAAGACAGAAAGAACATGCAGGCGATGTTAATCACAACAGAATGATAACCTCAGGATTGGCGCATCACTTTTCAACTTCAAACCACACTATAGACTGGAATAACAGCTCCATGCCCTGCGTAGAAGAGGATTACAGACATAGAGTATTTAAAGAAGCGACAGTTGTACTACATACGGGAAGTAACCTAAACAGAAATCAAGGGGCCATTCTGAACGATACTTGAAAAATCTAATTAACTCCCTCAGTTCAACAGAGCTACAGTACGCGAATAATCATATTATGCGTTTGCATGTAACGCGTGTTCATGATGCTGAGTAGTTATGTCACGCGAATGTGTCACCCTAGCTACCTAACAGATACTAACGGTTCTTTGTATTCTTAAACCTTTTGTGCATTTACCTTTTTTTGTACTGTGCAAGCCTTGAGAAAGCTAGTCAGTTACTAGCGAAACCAGTAGGCAATTTGTAAGAACATAAGTACTTTATAAATATAATTATATGGTCTATGTAACAATAAATCTTGATTTTGTAACACTTTATGACCAAAAACATGTACAATTTAAATTTCTAATGAAACACAAAGTTTGGTGCCTAAAAAAGGAAAAATGCAGAAAGGCCAAGCTATTGAACCACTTAACTTTCCTAAAAAGGTGTAGGGATTTCTCCATCATCCCTAAATTTCTTATAATCAACGGGCATATTAAATCCATACAAGCCAGAAGAATTTACCACACGGCATCATTGGCACTACTCAGAGAAAGAATCCAACACATCAAGTATGAATTGAATATAAGTGATATTAATTGCTGCGAATATTTTGATGACATTTCCAACAGTCTTGATTATACGACCTGGAATTATATAGACCACATGTTAGAACAGAGCTACGAGAAAACTTTCCAGTTCAATAAAGCCAAACAAATTAGAAAATTTAATGAACTGTACGAGAAAAAATACCAGACACACAAAGGCCTCCCTGTTAATGAATGATCTTCGACCTGTCGAATCACTGCCTTTCGAAACATGAATCGGAGATTCTAAAAAAAGGTTTTAATTTTTCAATCACTCCTAATTACATCCCAAAAATGGACTTTATGTGTGGAATTGAAAAAAAGTCTCTACCCACTACCACAAGGTGTAGCCAACGACATTAGATTCAAAAGCACTATCATCCTAGCAACAACAAAACAAACAGAACTGAATACCACTCCATATGATAGGAAAGCTATCCGGGACTTGAGGAAGAACAAAGAAATAATAATTATGAAAGCAGACAAGGGGAATGCCACCATTATCCTTAACTCAAAAGGTTACATTAAGAAGTTAAACGACTTACTATCTGACAGTTCCACATACAAAATCCTCAACAGAGATCCTACAACGAAGAACCACAATGAGACAAACTTCCTGATCCGTAACATGAATACTTGGCCTGAAGAACTAAAACGAAAACTTAAATCCTCACATCCCATTACTCTTAGACTGTACGAGGTGCCTAAGGTGCATAAAGAAGAAGTGCCACTTCGTCCGATTGTGGATGGCAGGTCCTCCCCAACATACCTATTGGCTAAGCACCTAGCGATTTACTTAAGGAAAAAATTAGACAAACAGAGTCCTACTTAAAAAATTCTCAACACTTTGTGGACAAACTAAAAAACGTGAAAATTACACAAACAGACATAATGGCCAGTCTAGATGTAGTGTCCTTGTTCACTAATGTACCAGTAGAAGAAGTAATGAACATTATCAAAGATCTCTTTCCTGCAGCATTACTCCTAAACCTTCTATATGGTAGAGATATGTGGATGACATCTTCATCATATGGAAAGACAACTTAGAAAGCCTACATATGTTTGTTAACAGAATCAATGCACTCCACAATAAAATAAAATTTACTCTAGAAGTAGAAAATAACGAACAGCTACACTTCTTGGACTTACTATTAAAAAGACAAGGAAACAGTATCAAACTGTCGATTTACAAAAAACCAACGGACACTGGAAGATATCTACATTAGATATCTTCTAACCATCATAGGTCACAGAAACACAGCATCATACACATGCTAAGAAATTGAGCTAGAAAATTTATCTCTGACGAGGAAGAAGTTCAAACAGAACTGTCTCAAATAGCTACAACTCTATCACAAAAATGGTTATCCTCGATACATCATCAACAAATTTCTATACAAAGATAACCAACAAGAAAGAACAGTCGCCCAGCAAATTTCAACAGCAGTCATCCCCTTTATAGGTTCAACTTCCACAAAAATTGCAAGATTGTTAAAGACACATAACATCAGGGTTGTATTTAAACCAACAAATAGCATAAGACAGGTCCTAAGATCTCCTAAAGACAGTGTGCCTTTTTATAAATATCCAGGTGTGTATAATATTCCATGAACGTGCGGTCTTTCCTACGTTGGACAGACTTCGAGAAGCCTGGAAATAAGACAGAAAGAACATGTAGGCGATGTTAATCACAACAGAACGATCACCTCAGGATTGGCGCATCACTTTTCAACTTCAAACCACACTGTATACTGGAATAACAGCTCCATGCCCTGCGTAGAAGAGGATTACAGACATAGAGTATTTAAAGAAGCGACAGTTGTACTACATACAGGAAGTAACCTAAACAGAAATCAAGGGGCCATTCTGAACGATACTTGAAAAATCTAATTAACTCCCTCAGTTCAACAGAGCTACAGTACGCGAATAATCATATTACGCGTTTGCATGTAACACGTGTTCATGATGCTGAGTAGTTATGTCACGCGAATGTGTCACCCTAGCTACCTAACAGATACTAACGGTTCTTTGTATTCTTAAACCTTTTGTGCATTTACCTTTTTTTGTACTGTGCAAGCCTTTAGAAAGCTAGTCAGTTACTAGCGAAACCGGTAGGCAATTTGTAAGAACATAAGTACGTTATAAATATAAATATGTGGTCTATGTAACAATAAGTCTTGATTTTGTAAAATGTCATCCTTCTTCATCCAGGAGAGTTTTGGAAGTTCTCGGCCTAACAATGAAGAAACAAATTTATAATTTCAAAATTATTTTTATTTTTCAACATAATCTCCCTTAAGACTAATACATTTATTCCAGCACCATTATCCCATCCCTGTAGTGGTTCTCAGTAAGATCTGCAAAATACCCCTCTACATCTACAATCACCTCTTGATTCAAAGAAAAATGCTGACCAGCAAGGAAGAGATAGAAGTCAGAGGGAGCTGCCAAATCTGGGGAATAGGGTGGATGTTCCAACAATTCATAGTGCAGATCCTTTAATTTTCCCATTGCCAAAACACTTTTGTAGGCAGGTGCATTGTCCTGATGAAAAATGCTTTTTTTTTTCTGCAAACGGGTCTTTTCTCACGAATTTTTTCGTCTAGTCTGGTTCAAAGATCGGAATAATATTCCCTGGTTATTGTTTTACCTCTTCAAGATAATTAATAAACAAAATGCCTTTAGCATCCCAAAACACCGATGCCATGACCTTTCCTGCTGATGGAACCGACTTTGGCGCTGAACAACCGGCTTCTGTCCACTGTTTTGACTGTTGTTTGGATTTTGGTGTGTAATGGTGAATCCAAGTCTCATCCATAATAATAAATCAACGCACAAAATCAGTTTTATTCTTGTTAAAACGCTCCAAGCACTGTTCAGAGATTTTTGTGCGAGTGCATTTTTGATCTGTTGTAAGCAAGTGCGGCACCCATCTTGCGCACAGCTTTTTCATTTGCAATTCTTCATACAAAATATATCCTACACATTCTTTTGAAATACCTATAGTCTCAGCACTTTCATGCATTTTGACTCGCTGGTCAGCCAATACCATATTGTGCACTTGTTCAATGATTTCTGGTGTTGTTACACTTTTTGGACGTCCTTCAAGTGAATCATCTTCAAGGCTGGTACGGCCACGTTTAAGTGACTGTACTAGCCTCGATACTTCACACTTGTCAGCCCATTTCTTGATTGTCAGAAATGAAGGAGAAGAGTGTCCATAAATTCATTTGAAGCTTATGAACTGCAAATGAATTTCTTTTGGCATTAAACCTTCTTTTACAATGAATTTTATAACCACACGATACTCAATTTTATCTATTTCAAGGGATACAGACAACTCTTTTGCTTCAGACAGCTGTATAAAACAAACTACTTGATAGAATGACTTGCAATTTCACATGGATGCTTATGACAGACGTACCAAGTTAGAAAAAGAGAAATCTTGCCGATAGTGTTGCCATCTATGGTTGAGGCTGAGAACTTTTCAGACCACCCTCGTACATCGAGACAAATGAATCATTCTTGTTGCTTCGATGGCAACAGCTAGAATCTTCAAGATCTGTCATCATCAGTGACCTGAACTCTGATCTCCTAACTATATCTCATTAGGGCAAGGACAACCTTGTAAACTTCAATGCCACCAAAATTCAGTCCTGTCTGATCTCTAGCAAGAAAGCACTCGTGCCTCCCCCCTTATCTTTAGTAATACTGAGTTATCCAAACACGATCAGATTTCTCTTCTTGGACTGACCTGCATTTTCGATCTTTCCTGGCACAAATACATTTCAACTATAGTTTCTGCAGTCGCCTAAAAACTTGGTGTACTTTTTGACACAAGACACTACTTCAAACTTCCACAGCTGCTGACTTTATACAAATCCAGCCATGGAATACGGCTCTCATATTTGGGATGGTGAACGAAAATCCTCTCTAAGATTGTTCAATTCTATCCAGAAGTGGGGGGGGGGGTAGTCTGGCTAATTAGTGATCCCTCTCTCACAGACGGTCAGTTTCTGCCTACGGATACTTTCATGGACAGTGTTCTGCTGAATGGGCCACTGTTATTCCTCTACTCTCCTTCAAAATCATTAAAACAAGAACCACTGCTAACCAACACCTTTTTACAGTCCATCTAGAAACTCACCAAACCAACTTCACTGCCTCCTCTTTCATTCCATCTACTTCTGTCCTTTGGAGCAGTCTACCCCCCCCCCCCCCTCACTCTTCTTTCCCCAAAGATTACAACCCTGAGCTGTTCAAGCAAAATGTGAACAGATTCCTTCTTATATTCCTCTTGCCCACACATGGCACTAGCATGTTATAAATCTTTTGGCCTTTTGTTTGTGAATCAGATATATATATATATATATATATATATATATATATATATATATATATATATATATTCACAGCTTGTTTCTGCTATAAACTACCAAAAGAAGATCTCTGCCAGACAATCCCATGTGGCTAACTATTTTTTTGTTGGTGGGAGAATCTGTACAAAGAATCATCATGACAGTGACATATGACCCTTTGGTTTGTGAACACAAGCTTTCTTACAAGCTAGATATTAGGGTAGAAAATATTGCACAGATGCCATTTTGTACACTATCACCTAAAGAAACGCTGCATGTGGTACATATCATATCACTGCCATATTGATATGTACCACATGCAGCTTTTCTTTCTGTAAGCTACCCAAGCATTCCATTCCTCCTAAAGTCTTAGAACACTGATTTTGTACCTGTTTATACTGATGATTCAAAATAAGAGTGGGATCTTCTGCTGTCTTCCCATACAGCAGTGTCTGCTCAGTTCCCAGTGGCATGCAACAGCTTCACTCGTGAGTTATATGTAATAGAGCTCGCCGCCTTAAACTACATATACTGCAATGCTACCAAAGGTACATTATATACTGCTTGGAAAGAAGTCAACAGATGCCATATTGTGAAGAACAAACAGCTATGGTGCCTACCTAAATAATATGTAGGACCTCCTTTTGCTGCAGCAATCCTATGGAGCATACTTTCCACAAACATATGATAGCAATCAATGAGAATTTTGGCCCATTTTTCCTGTAGACATGTCATGAGATCCTGGACTGTTGTGGGGCAAATGTCCCTTGACCTCACCCGACATTTCAGGTCATCTCACAGAGATTCGTTGAGATCAGGGCTCTGTGGAGGCCAGTCAAGTGTGGTGACGTGCACTGTCTTGCTGAAAGAGACAGTGGTCAGTTCCATAAAAATGCCACAAAGTAGGAAGCATTGCATTGTCCAGAACATTCAAATATATCTCAGAGTTCAGTGATACTACAGAGGCCCAAGGCCAAACCAGGACTATACCATCACACCACCACCTCAGAATTTCATAGTTGGGGTTACGCACTCTGGTAAGTGATGTTCAGCAGTCATCAACCACACCCATACTCCTCCATCAGTTCAGTAGAGGGTGTAGCATGATTTGTCACTTCATAACACAGCTTTCCAAGCATTCACATCCTACTGTACATGCTCTTTGTGCCACTTAAAATGATGCTGCATGTTGGTTCTGGTAATGTGGAGTTTGCATGTTGTATTCCTACCATGGAAACCCATGTTGTGAGCTTCGGTTCTGAATGTTTTTGTGCCAGTTTATGTTCTAGTCAATGCCTGGAACTCTGCATTCAATGTGTCATCCAACAAATGGTGGTTTTCACATATACCCTATGGTCACATTCAGTGAGTGTGGTAGGTTGTCCACTGTGGATAACTCTTCCAGTTGACTCCTTGCACATCCATCTCAGTATGGTATCACTGATTGTTGACCTGGGATGGACCAATAGGTACAGATAGGACTGCAACATTTCATCTTATCACAACACCCTTTGAAACTCTGTCAGTTCTCTTTTCACAGCTGTTTCATCTGGACACAGTTGCAGTGACTTGGGAGCATCATATTTCTTCAATTTATACTAGCTACAAATATGTGTCATTACATTACATTATGTTGAGTTCTTTCTAAGCAATGTATAGAGAGATTTGCAAAGTTCTCTAGTCAATAAGATGTCCAGAGCTACAACAACATGTGGGATTTTCTCTTGTCCAACATGTCCTCTCATTTGAGCTAGATTTGGGTATATACTTCTGTTGGATACCAATTCACATTGGGATTAAGGGAAACAAGGCTGCAGCTAGGTCAGCTCATTTCTCATTCTTTCATCATCTGCCTTTCTCCTACACTGATTACAGGTAGATCATAATACAGGCTTGTTTCATACAGGCTTGATGAAATCAAGCCTGAAATAAAATTGTGGCAGTTGAGCCTACAAATGGGATTGTAAAGAGGAAATTGTTTTTGCTCAACTCCACATAGGTCATAGTAATTTTACACACCTTCCTAATGAGGGGTGATGACATGTGTGAGTTCTGTGGAACTGGATTAACCATAATAAATGTAGTTTAATTCTTTATCCAAATGTGAGCAAACAAAGTTTGCGCCTGAAAGTGTCTTCAGGACTGGGGTAAGGTGGTACAACACCGGACAACTCGTTGCAAAGGTGGAGCAAGCTCACAACATTCCTATCTCAGTATCTCCCATAATGCAAAACATATCTCTTGTGGATATGTATAATATTATGCATTAAGGGGAGGGCCACTACCCAGACTAGTTTTGACCTTTATTGAGGTCTGTTCAGTGGGAGCCAGGCCCGAGTGGAGATACCAGGCAGAAGCATTAGCAAGGTCATCTCCACCTATAGGAGTTGCCAAACGGTGTGCCACCTTTTTATTAAATTACTCTGGATATAGAGAAAGATGTTGAAAGTTTATTTTTCACTTGGTTAGACTATAATAAATTTAGTTTAATCCTTTATCCAAGTGTGAGCAAACAAAGTTTGCACCTAAAAGTATCTTCAGGACTGGGGTAAGGTGGTACAACACCTGGAAACTCGTTGCAATAGGTGGAGATGACCTTGCTAATGCTTCTGCCTGGTATCTCCACTCGGGCCTGGTTCCCACTGAAGAGACCTCAATAAAGGTCAAAACCAATCTGGGTAATGACCCTTCCCATAATGCACATTATGGACATTATACATGTCCATAAGGACATGTACATTGCATTATGGGATACTAAGGCAATTGATGTGAATTCATTAGCCTCTTTATACAAGTAACCCAGTCGTGAAGTGACTTAACACACAAACTTTGTTTGCTTACACTTGGATAAAAGGTGAAACCAAGAATATAATTTCTTGGCATCTTTACTTTGCATGTGTGTGTAAATGACATAAATAGAGCATTGATTTATGTCAGATATGGAAATGAAAAAATTAGAATAATTTTTGCAAACAAAAAAGTTACTCTTGAATAGCTTGGCTTAAGAGAATGCGCCAGGCAGTTTAATTTTCAATCTACAGCATTAAAAGTTTTTCTATTTCAGCAATAAGATTGTCACATTTACAGACAACTATAATATTAACTAGTGTAGTACTTTTCACTTCACTGAGAATTTTATCTTTGTTTTATACACCTGTAACAGCAGTAGTGCAAGGTAATTTTAACCTGAGGCCTAATCTTAGTATTTTCAATACCACCATTGTTACTAAATGTAATAATTTTAATCTTATGTGTAATTTTAATAGGTTTATGAATCATCTTTTCAGTAGAAGCAATAGCACGCTTACTTTGAATTTTATCTACCATTATTAACAACAAAAAAATTAAATCATAGCCATAGACAGTTTATAATTTTTAACAAAACACAGCGTGATATAGCAAACAGTGATGTCATGAACAAAATGACTTCACGAAAATACTGCTCATAATGTTGGTGAATGCGGTGTTGTATAAATGGGCATTGGCCAAAATTGAAAATCATCATTTAAGCAGATTGTTGTAAAGCAAAGCATCTCAAGTGGTATTACTTTCTTTTTTCATGTAGTTTCCTCAGTGAGAGGGGTGCAGCACCATGTCCTTCCAGTTCTCTCTGTTGGTGGTTTTCCTTTTCGTTTCTGCATAGCCATGTGATCCTGTCCATGATCTTATATCATCAAGCCATGTCCTACGTTTTTTTACCTCTTGATCCTTTTCCCATAATTTTTCCTTCTGAAACTGTTAGTATTCCCTGTCCTGCTGAACCTCTCAGAAGCAATAGCACACTTACTTTGAATTTTATCTAATATTATTAACAATATTAAGTAATTATTACCTTGTGTATTGCTACCTATATTGATTCAGTATGACTTTAGTTGTCCTTGTGCCATTAAACCATTAACCACCTTACCGGCCATTATGGATCAAATACGCATACGCTTCGTATCCATCATATATTTCAATGTAATATCAATGGTATTACAATTTTAATATGCACTTCGCATCCATGATAACTTGAACGTCTATAGACGTCTTGGTCGGTAGCGTGGTTAATCAAGTCAATTAGGTCAAGTGACTTAGATATTAATTTTTTTCTGAATTCTCCATTCAGATGGAAAGATCTTTCTGTAATTATTCTAGCATAAGCATTGACAGAAGGGCCTAAGTACTCAGTAAGCTGTGTTCATTTTCAAACTTTATAGTTCAATATATTTCGATGAAAAAATAATTGATGCTTAATATCTAATATTCTAGCATGATTAAGTATAGTCTTCCAAAGAGATTTTCATCTGCAATTCATTTGATATTTAAATGTTTTCTTCTTTCCTTTATAGAATGCAGCATTCCATAAATAATCTAGCTGGATACTTAAAGCCAGGTGGTGTGATACTATTCCGAGATTATGGCCGTTATGATTTAGCTCAGCTGCGTTTTAAACCTGGACAGTGTTTAGGGAATCATTTTTATGTTCGTGGAGATGGAACACGAGTTTATTTTTTTACACAAAGTAAGTTTTTATGTTATTTCCTTTAGAGCATTGTTTCATATTTTATGATTTGTTCTTATTAGTTTTTAATTAGTATTTTATCAACACATGTCTCCTTATAAATAGGGAAGTGTGCGAATGAATATATTTTGATGCGTTTCATGAATAGCTGAAGGTTGTTGGAAAAAATAGTGTGTGGAAAACTTAGATGAAAAGTTTGAAGCTGGACTGTGAATGGATGAAAAGGGAAGGATTGTTAACTAACACCCACATGTTTTTACAGACATAAAGGAAAGTGTGAGATGGTGATTGGGGGGGGGGGGGCAATGTAAACCAGACTGGCAGACAGGCAAGCATTTCAGTTCACAAGACTTATTTGTGCCAATGCTCACACAGTAAGTTGCAGTAGGGACATTTATCAAATCATTAGAGAGAACAGCAGAAATGATAAAAAAAAATAAAAATAAATAAATCTGAGTTTTGTTGGACACCTAAAGAGCAGAGTAGGAAATATATCTTAGACAAACACAGAAATATTTTGGAAAAAATCGGAAAAAATAGCAAAGCTAATACTAATGGTAAGTAGCTACTAAATTACTGGTCTCATTATTAGTGAAATTATCATAAACATACACATTTACTCATTAATTTTACATGGAAAGACCACACAAGAAAGAGAAATGTTATTGATGATGATATTTTGGTAATGATGCTTTCGGACAGGTTTAGAATACAAGAATATACAGAGTATTTGACATGTGACATTAAACCACTTAGATATAAGCAGAATAAAAATGAGTATCATACAAAAAAAAAAAAAATGCATAAACATTTTAAAAACCTCACTCAGAAGTGTGAAAACAACAATAGAATTTTAAGGTGGCAAAAAAATCCAGTGGCAAAATCCCCTAAAAAATATTCATTGACTGATTCAACCAGAAAAGCAGACAGTCAGATTCTCTTAAGATAGAAAAATAGAGCTCTGGTAACCCAAAGAGCTTTAATTCTTGGAAATTACCATACATTCCTAAGAATTATTATTAAGAGAGAGACCTCCAGTGAGTCAGGGACACATCAATGGACGCCACATACTACATGCACCAGCTATCATGCTTATTCTTGAATTCATTCACAATGCTTGCGCACACACAACATGCAATGGCAATCATTCACCACCCTATGAGAGAAAAAAAAATCTAGCACTCACCCCCTTATTAACAGCATTCATTCTCAGCTTCCAAGGATGTCCTTTCCCCACCCTCCATAAAATGAAAAATTCCAACAACTGAAATCCTGTATGATCCTTTCAGAAGTTTGAAAGTCTCAATCATATTACCCCTTTTTCTCCCGTTTGCTAGTATCTGCAGTCTACAAATTCTGTCAAAAGCCTTAGCAAAATCCAAAAGTATCATGGTGTATCCATTCCGTTTGTTTAGTTCATTGGTAACATTATTACAGAATGTGAGCAAGTTGCTAAGTCCATGCCATTCATTGCAAAGTAGAGATTCACTGTCATGCCATTTCTGCATGCAAGCCCTAACCAATTTTTCCGAAACCTTCACCACCACTCCTGAGATACTAATGTCAATAGTTGGATACATTGGTCTTTGCACCACCCTTGTGCAATGGAATTACCATACATTCTTTCCATTCCTGCGGAATCTTCCCTATTCTGAGACTCATATTATATAGCCTGGTCAAAGATATTGCCACTTCATCTGAACACTTTTAGTACTCGTGCTGATATCCCATCAGTCTCTATTGCTGAATTGTTATTTAGCTTGTGCAACAACCTAATACACCTGAGTTTCTTCATTCATTGAAGCAGTAGCAGTAAACTAATGTTGCATGCACCATGTCCTTTTAGCAAAATGAGCACTCATTAGTTGAATAGCCTCTTCTTCATCTGTTACCCTCACACCATCTGTATTCAGAAGACGTATTTTTTCATATTCATTCTTTCTTTTATTTCAGCATATCGACAAATTCTCATGGGTTGTCTTTAGCCAATTTCTTCAAACTTGGGTTTACAACAGTTGTGACTATTCTAGCCTGCTGCTTATAATTTTCATAATGGGTATCATTCTTATGCAGACGGTATGTATTGCTTCCACATCATCCATTTCTTAATAAGATTACTTGTTTAATAAGATTACACGTCCATTTAACTCCTACCCTATTTATTCTTCTAACTCTCAGGACACATTCTGATATTGCATTATTTAAGTATTTTTTTTAAATGCTTCCCATGCACTATCGATATTCTTCCCATCAGGCAGCTGATACCAGTCTGCTGAACTCAGTATACTCCTCAGTTGGTCATCATTTCCTGCTTTATAGTTTAGCATGTAACCTTTCCTGAATGGAATATGCATAAACTTGGTGAGTACTGCATAATCACTGTCACCAACCGAAAGTAGAATAGCTACGTCTTTAACTGAAACACCCTCTGACACTGTAATCAAATCTTTGACCTCAAATTCCTTCTGTCACGTGCTGCTTGAGGAATTTCTCTCGCAATAGCTCAGTAAATTCAGTTTAATTCCTCTCATGAGATTTTACTACTACCCAATTAATATTTGGATAATTAAAGTTTTCCACTATGATTACTCTTTTTGTCAAATAGCAGCCGATGTTGCTATTTCGTGAGGCATTTCTTCATCACTAGCAACTGATCCACCAGGTCTGTAAACACACCCCATTACGTAATTGATCTTGTTAGATTCTGCCTCATGAAATTCTATTACTAGTACTACAATCATAGGTCTCAACACTAACTGGATTCAGGTCATCTGATATTAATAGCAGTATACCCCCTCCTCTCCTCTCTATCCTTCCTAAAAATATTGTATCCTTTGCACGCGATGCTAATTAATATGTCTGATTAATATGAAAGAAAAGTAAACGAGATAGTAATTGTAGTAGGTACTAACGACTTAACTAGCAATAAGTTTAGTATGAGAGAGGACATGAAAGGGTTGTTGGAAGAGGTGAGAGCAAAGAGTGAGAAAGTGACAATCATCAGTATATTACCTTGATATGATAAAAATGAATTAAGAAGGGCTATGACGGTAAACAGATGCATAGGCTGCGTATAAGGAATCATGCGGATTTTTTTGGATGCGTGAAGTGATTTTGAGAGAAGATTGGATTTGTATAAGAGGTACGACCTAACTTGAATGATTTTGGTATCAGGAGTCATGAAAAACTAATAACTGGTATGAGCCCTAACACAGAGAGTCGGGGAAACTAAATTATAAAGGAAGGAATGGTGAGAATGTGAGTTTAAGAGTGACAATGTTATATAACTGTGTTAATTACAGGAATGGGCTTTATCCTGGAAATGTTGATGAGAAGAGAAAATGATTTCGACTTTGTGTTCATCTGGTTCGTCTGCATGATAAAGTCCACTTGTGTCATGCAGACTGCAGACAAGAGTATACAAAAGAATATGCAGGTAGATTAGATTGTGTCTGTACACGAATGCTAGGCGTATCAGAAACAAAGGAGCAGAATTTGTTGCCTTGGTTAATATGTTGGGACCTCAGATTGTAGGCATTAGTGAGACCTAGCTATCAGAATCAGACATATTAATTAGTATTGAGTGTAAAGGGTACAATATTTTTATGAAATATAGATAGGAGAGGGCATGCTGCTAATGTGTCGGATGATTTGAATCCAGTTAGTGTTGAGACCTATGATTGTAGTACTACTAACAGTATTTCATGTGGCAGTGAAATTTGAAGCCATCTCCTGTGAGGTGGAATCTAACAAGATCAATTATATAGTTATGTGTTGTTACAGACTTGGTGGATCGGTTGTTAGTGATGAAGAAATGCATCACCAAATAGACAAGATGAGCACAAAAAGAATAATCATAATGGGAGACTTTAATTATCTAAATATTGATTGGGTAGCAGAAGAATGAAAGGAATTTATTGAGCTGTTGTGGGACAACTTCCTCAAGCAGCATATGACTGAAGGAACTTGAGGTCAAAGAGTGTTAGATTTGATTATAGCATCAGAGGGCATTTCAGTTAAAGACATAACTATTCTGCCTCTGATTGGTGACAGTGATCATGCAGTACTCACTTGGGAAGTGACTAAGTTTATGAATGTTTCATTCAGAAAAGGTTATATGCTGAACTACAAAGCAGGAAATTATGACTATCTTTGGAGTATATTGAATTCATTGGAATGGGATCTGTTGCTGGATTGGAAGAATATCAATAGTGCATGGGAAGCATTTAAATAATACTTAAATGATTCAATATCAGAATGTGCCCTGAGAATTTGAAGAATAAATAGGGTAGGAGTCAAACGGATGTGTAATCTTATTAAGCAAGATATTCACAAGAAATGGATGATGTGGAACAAATACTGTGTGCATAAGAATAATGTCTGTTATGAAAATTATAAGCAGGCTAGAATAGTCACAACTTCTAAACTAACTAACTAACTAAATCAAATCTAACACTCTGAATTGTATGAGAAACAAAATCTGAGCATGAAATGAAATTGGCTCTGTGTGTTAAAGACAACCCACAAGATTTCTGTCGATATGCTGCAAGTAAAAGAAGGAATGGATATGAAAGAATAACTTTCATTCTTTACTGCTATTACATGTTATGAACTGGTGTACACAACATTGAGCTCACTGCTACCTCTTCTCAGGTGTATGAGGACGAGGTATTAGAACTGCTGCACAAACTGAATAAGAATTCAGCAGTAGGGACTGATGGGATATCAGCACATGTGCTAAAAGAGTGTTTAGCTGAATTGGCTGTTCCTTTCACCAGGCTGTTTAATATGAGTCTCAGAACAGGGAAGATTCTGCAGGAATGGAAAGAATGTTTGGTAATTCCATTGCACAAGGATGGTGCAAAGACCGATGTATCCAACTGTTGACCAATTAGTATCTCAGGAGGTAGTGGTGAAGATTTTGGAAAAATCGCATTCAGAAATGGGTTGACAGTAAATCTCTACTTTGCAATGAGCAAACATGGGTTTACTAAGGGAGTCATGTTTTAGCAACTTGTTCACATAATGTAATAACAATGTTACCATTGAACTAGATATTGGGAATGGATATACCATGATACTTTTGGATTTTGTTAAGGCTTTTGACAGAATACAGCATGGTAGACTGTTGCATAAATTGGAAAATATGGGTTTGGATTATAGAATATTAGCATGGGTAAGAGTATGGTTGACTGACAGATATCAAAAAGTGGTATGGGTGGGGTGAGTCTTCAACATTTAAGGTGACCAGTGGTGTACTACAATGATCAGTACTTGGTCCACTGTTATTCAATCTGTACATTAATGATATTGAGAAGAATTTGACAAGTGACATACAGCTATTTGCTTATGATGCAAAGATATGTAAGGTAATCAGGAATGCTGCTGATATGTAGTACTTACAGAATGATTTGAATTGGCTGAAATTGTGGGCATGAGAAAATGGATGTGAGTTTAGTGTCAGTAAATGTAAAGTCATTCACTTTGATGTGATTAGATATCCAATGTCATATTATATTGGTAGAATTATGCCAGAAGAAACCGATGAGGCCAGGGATCTTGTAGTGGTAGTAGATAAGAAGTTGAAGCTCAGGGGCTAGGTAGCAAAGATTGCAAATACAACTCAAAAGATAATTGCAATGCTGAAATAAATGTTCACATGTAAAGATAAGGATATCATTTTGCCTCTTTATAAGGCTTGGATAAGACCTCACTTGGACTATTGTGCGCAAGTCTGTTCCCTGGTTTTTGTTGTGATTCTGATATAGTGGAGAGAGTGTAAAGGAGAGTGTTAAAAGTGATATCAGGATTGTGGAATACTGATTATGAACACAGATTGAGAATTTGTAGACTGCAGACACTAGCAAACAGGAGAAAGAAGGGTGATGTGATTGAGACTTACAAACTTCTGAAAGAGTTATACAGGATTTCAGTTGATGGAATTTTTATTTTATCGAGGGTGGGGAAATTACAAGAGGGCATCCTTGGAAGCTGAGAATGAATGCTACTAATAAGGGGGTGAGTGCTAGTTTTTTTTTTCATAGGATGGTGCGTGATTGGAATGGATTGTGATTTGATGTGAGTGCAAGCAGTGTAAATGAATTCAAGAATAAGTGTGATAGCTGATGCATGTAGTAACTCCTGCGATGAGTCCCTGACTCCCTGGAGGTCTCTCTTAATAATGATAATAATAATAATAAACACAATAAAACAGATAAAAATCACTAATTTTACATTAGCTCCAAATTCACTAACCAATCACAATGTAGCCTCAAACCCAGTTATATTCCTGGAAATGAAGAAGCACATCAAAAGTTCTTAGCAAATAGGCATTTGTCCTCAGTAAATACAAAGAAAATATAAGAAAGCTAAGATTATGCATAAAAGTATCTAAGCAAAGCCATGGTAAAAATGTAGAAGATAAATACCATGAAGGTACCAAAATGTTTTAGAAATTATTGAAAAAAGCTTAGAATCGAGGAAAAAGTACTATAAAAGAATCGGTCAATAAAGATGACAAAAACTGAAGATAAGGATATTTTTGATGTCTGGGGCAATTCTTAAAAATTATTAAATGTGCTAATCAATGAGAGAACAGTGGTAGAAAATAATCTGGAAGAATTGCACAGTAATAAATACATTTCAGTATTGTATATTGTAATCCAAAATGTGAAAAGGCAGCTGGAGCAGATGAAATTCAACTAGAAATGTGGAGGTATAAAAGATTTATATACACTGTATTGAATTTAGAAGACATGTTCAAAAATCTAATTTCGAGTGACTGATGAACAGCTCTCAGTAGTAATAATCTATAAAAAAGGAAAATAAAACTGAATGAGAATTACAGAGAAATATCCCTACTGAATGTTTCATGTAAGATATTTGAAATGAGGTTAAAAAATATTGTGGAAGAGAAATTCAGGAAAAGTTAGCTAACTTCAGGTTGAATAGGGTTGTCGGGAACCCAATTTTTATTTTAATGTCTGCAGTTCAGTCAGTCATGACCCTTTGTTTGGAAAGAGCTGGCTTTGAATCTTATTTAGGATGTAAAGTACCTATGTAAGGGCTTCTCAGTTGAAAGTGAGTTAGCTCGTCTCATACAAAAGTGGTGGTAGGATTTTTTTCATCTGGAAGGTCAGGTTGCAAAAGATACAGACTGGCCAAATAATATAAGCAATTCACTGGCATTGCAGATGGAATTAACTGCCTGTTCATGGTAATTATTAGGCTTCTATGAAGCAAAGTTAATTGGCTGTAATGGGCTATTGAACCTAAGACATGGAAGAAAGAAGAGAAATAAGGTACCAAAGGAGTCCATGCAGTTAGCTGAGTGGCTATGCACTTCGCAACCATATGGCTGGGAAAAGAGTGTCCCGGGTTCGATTCCTGTCGCTGACCTAAGGAGCTTAGGCTCTTTCTTAGACATAGACATAGCCAAGTTAGCCGGTCTATGGCATACACTGCAGGGTTTTTCATCCCACAAGCAGGCAAACTGTCCTTGAGAACTCAATGCTTCTACAGACATAGGATACACCGGGAAGCATAGCGCTAACCATTTTATCCTTGTGTACAGTTGTGGTTAAATGAATAGAAAACTCTCAACACCGCAAGGTTAAAGAGGGGAAAAGGAAGAAGAAGAAGGGAAGAAACTAGCAGAATGCTATAATTTGGTACTATGACTTAAGTTGTAAGTCAGCAGTTAGAATCAAATGTACAGGAAGTGGTTTGATGTAAAATTAGGTGTAAGGCAAGGATATATATATAATATGAGTAGTATATCCACAGTTATTTATCATGTAGGTGATAATTTACTCCAGAATAAATTCACAAGTACTTAAAACTGAATGAACTCCTAACAAATATGATGGAATCACTATGAATCAAAGCTAGATTAATTAGAAGGGTAAGACATCCACATAATCTTTTAGGGAATGTAGGACTTCTGACCTAATAATGTTCAATCCTCATCTTCTGAGAAATCACTAATAGGTACATACTTCTAGCTTCCTGTATACTAAACAAATGAGGTTGGGCTGACAGTTATGTATTTAGCTGACCAAATTGTATTCTGGCTGGTATAACACGATAACTGGACTATTATTGGTGAAACAAGGCCTCTCCTCTTTTCATCAGAGAGCCAGGATGAACAGTATAATTTTATTGGTATTACTAAAACACAGGATGAACAGTGAAAAATCAGCTACTGGATCAACCTCAGATTCAGCATTAACATAATTCAGAGAAGCAACAGCATAAAAAATTTCAGTGGAATTTGAAGAATTACACAAGTACCACATCAACATAATTGGTATTACTAAAATACAAAAGACAAAAATAGGTGAGATTCTTCTAAATAACTTCAAAATGTTACTTAAATATGATCAGGGAAAGAAGGAGTATCTATAGCATAGGTTCCCAAACTTTTTCGGACCACTGCCCACTTTGCAAGACATAAATTTTGTAACCCCCCCCCCTATTATACACACATATATATATAGTTCGCCGACCATTTGTAGGTCCCTGCTTTGCGTCTTTCCAAGAATAGTCGATTCATACTGAAGGGGAGAAAGAAATGAAGGACGTCCGAATTGGTCGCCAACACGCGAAATCACGTGCTTTATAGGTAAAATTTTCCAACTGTTATACAAGCAACATAGTTAACTACAATAATCATAAAAGAGAAGTTAATTTTCCGACCAGTAATAATAAACAACTCATCCAACAATATGGACTGATTACCCTATTATCGGAATGGATTCTCCTTTTTCTAAGATGCGCAGAAGTGTCAAAGGATCTCTAATCGGTGGGCGAACTATACATGCTCTATTTTCTCATTGACATAGAAAATTGACATCTATTTCTATCTGACATTGTAAATTTTCAAATAATAAAAAAATTGATTATGTAAGACAGGACACCCCCAAATGCTTCTGATCCCACTATAGCCCCCCCCCTAAAAGGCTTAAGCGCCCACTGGGGGGGGGCGGTACCACTCACTTTGGGAACCTATGATCTATAGTATTCAGCACTAAACATGAATGTAATCTTTTGAATGACAGGGTACTAGTTGCAAGGCTTATACGTTGGTCATACATAACTGGTAATTAGTTTACGGAATTAACAACGCATATAAAGTATATTAATTAAAGATAACTTTAATAAATAACTTCTATATTTTGGCAACGTCCCGATATCTCAGCCCTATTTCAGTTCACAATGAACTCAGGCTATTTCATTTGGCAAGGAAAGTTCTACAAACAGATAGAGGGGACAGCCATGGGTTCACCACTTTCCCCACCCTTGGCCAATTTCTTTATGGAGACCTTTGAAGAGAAAGCCTTAAACTCCGCCCCACAAAAACTCACTATTTGGCTTTGTTACGTGGATGATGTGTTCGCTATTTGGCCAGATGGCTCAGACTCACTCCACTCCTTCCTAACACACTTAAACAACCAACACTCCAGAGTCTGGTTCACCTTAGAAAAAGAGGAAAACAACACCCTCCCCTTCCTAGACACTTTAATCACCCGCCAGCTTGATGGATCTTTGGTTTTCTCTGTTTACAGAAAACCCACCCATACTGGCAGATACATTCACCAACAATCCCCCCCCCCTCACAACAATATGGGGTTATAAAAACACTATATAACAGGGCAAAATTAATCTGCTCAGATGACAAGGCCCTAACTACTGAACTAAATCACATCCACAACACTTTCTTAGCCAGTGGCTATAACCCCCAAAAAATCCAAAAAATACTCAAACCAGTAAACCACAACCCCCCCTCTACAATAAAGATTACACCAAATCTATCACCATCCCCTACATCCAGGGCACCTCTGAGAAAATAACCAATATCCTCAGAAAATATGACCTTACTTCTTGTTACAGATCATATAAAAAGTTGGCATCCCTTATCTGCTCTACCAAAGACCAACCACTTCCCCTAGACCTACCTGGTGTATACCAGGTCCCTTGCAGCTGCAAATTGTCCTACTTTGGCCAAACAGGCAGAACAACAAATATCAGGATTTCAGAACACAAAGACTACATCCGGTTTCACCATTACAGCTTCTCTGGGCTGGCAGACCATGCCTTAGATACACACCATAGAATTCGCTGGAAGAAAACAAAAATAATACACTGCAGCAAGTTTAAATACGAGAGATTATTCAAGGAATCTTCAGCAGCTCTAAAAAACGTTCCTAACCTCAACAAATTTGGGTGCATGAAACTACCCCAAATTTGGGAGACTTACATTTTGAGAACTTCAGCCCAACTGCCAAGTCAACCAAATCAGCCCACCAGAGGGCACCATTAGGACTTTAGGAGCAATATTAGTTTCTTGCTTTCTTCCTCATTTGCTTTTGTTAGTGCCTGTGTGCACTTACCATATCTTTATGTTCCTGAAGATGGCAACGTGACGTTGCCAAAATATAGAAGTTATTTATTAAAGTTATCTTTAATTAATATACTTTATATGTATGCGTTGTTAATTCCGTAAACTGATTACCAGTTATGAATGACAGGGTAGTTTCTAGTAAGGTGATGTGAGCAAACATCAGAATGAGGAATCTGACAGTGAGACTTATTTTGTGTGTGTGAGAGACACACACACATGCACACAAAAGGTGAGTCTCCATAACCAGTTGATAATGATGCCCTTTGGATGAAAATACCTGGGTTAGAATCCCATCTATATTGTGAAGATCCTTTATAAGAATTTTTCAGCTGAAGGTGAGTTAGCTTTCCAGCTATCTCACCTTCAGTTAACTCCAAGAAACTTGAGTTTTTCATCCTGCAAGAGAAACAAACTGGCCAGAGGATACACCTAATTGATAGGCGTATAACTATTCAGGAGTCTCCTTAGCTCAGTCAGTATTGAGGAAACCCTGTGGTTGGAATGACCTGGGTTCGATTCCCATCCATGACACGAGGAACCTTTATCTGGTCTCTTTTCACTGAAGGAGAGTTAGCTGGTCTCATACAGAGGTATAGGGTTTTTTCACTGTTTTTCATCCCTCAGAACAGACAAACCCCCCCCCCCCCACCACCACCATGAACACATGGATCTACAGTCATGAATATCTGCCCTTAGGGGATGCAGCAAAGGAGTGAGGAGCTGGCTGCATTAATTCATCATAAACCTCTCATTAGGGGATTCTACCCATCCTAAGGGATGGATGAGAAGGGAAGGAAGGATAACTATTCCAGTAAAATTAACTACTCTAGCATAGCATAACATAATTAAATTTATAAGAAGCCAAGTTAGTTGTTCATTGAGCCTTGTGGAAAATAATGAATGAATATACAGAGTGGTTCAATTTTCACGTACAAACTTTGAAGGGAGGTAGAGAACATCAAAATCAACCATGTTCACATAGGAAAGTATGACCGGAAATGCCACCTGAAGATGATAGGTGGCGCTGTTCACCAGCACTCCAGGTGAGCAGTTGGGGCTTCCTCATTCAAGCTTTCAACGTCGTATGAAGAACATGCGTCGTTTTATGAATGCTGAGATGGCAGACATGCACCTTGTTTACCATATTTTGTATCCAACTACTATTGAACTGTTCAGTTACGCCTAATAAAGTTTTTTACATTACTTACTGCCTTGTATTATTTCTGTATCTTTGTGTCTGTCCCTGTTAGTACCTTCTAGTGGCATTTCCGGTCATGGTTTCCTATGTGAATATGGTTGATTTTGATGTTCTCTACTTCCCCTCAAAGTTTGTACATGGAATTTTGAACCACCCTGTATATTCATCCTGACTTGACCATTGTACATAAAAATGTGATTGTTAGAATACTTAAGTGCGTAGATAATTTTTATTTCCCTGAACCACATCATCACTTCGCTTAAGTAGGGTTTGGATGCTAGAACTGAGGTTCTAATTTGCCTAAGTCTTTGCCTCTCAGTGCCTTGAATACTAAGTTATTTATTGTAGGTTTTCAATCTTCTCTAGTGGGATTGCCATATAAAACTTAAAACAGGAGCTTAGTATATAATAAAACAAAAAATTACCATTTAAAAGACAATCATTTTAGTCATTGCATGGCATTTGGTAAAACTCCATAATACCTATCACTGTATCTTGTAGAGGTGTTACATTAGCTCACAAAATATAGGTAATGACAGTTGACTTTTTGTTTCCATGCGTGTATTGCCAGTGTTATATTAGATCACTTAGTAATCAACTGTTTTGTACTGTTAGTGAAGGATTGATTTGTCTTTGTTTTGCAACATATTCCATCATAAATCTGATAAGGCTACTGTTAAAGGAATGTTTAAGCAGTACATAATATAAAAATTTGATTTTTTTATAATAATGAATTTGAAAAGCCCTCCATAAAAATAGTTCTGTTCACCCACAAATACTGGAAAACCTGTAATATACCAATGTGTACGTGGACCAAGGCTAAGATAACTCAGGGTATCCTGTTTTACAGATCCAAAGATGTGATTTTGTGCATGTGTGTGTGTGTGCATGCAATGCACATAACTTTCGACTTCATAATAAGGAAAGGATAGTTGCATAATGCAAAGTTATTGAATAGTATTTGAGGAATGGCTTCTCCATTTGGTGGATATAGCATGTGCACACAATCATTACAGTATGGCAATACATTTATAGAATTTAGCTTTACTATAGATTCACATTGCTAAAATTGATTGCACTCTCCATTTTTCAGTATGTCAAATAAAAATTTGTTGATTCATTGCTTTTCTTTCTTTTAATTTAGAGGATGTTCACACATTATTTAGCACTGCTGGATTGGAGAAAGAGCAAAATCTAGTTGACCATCGTTTACAAGTTAACCGAGGAAAACTTTTAAAAATGTACCGTGTATGGATTCAGGCTAAATATCGTAAGCCAGTTGTGTAGTGAGATTAATTTTGAGAACTTTTTACATTATGGTCTGCTGTAATTTTATTTATATAATAGAAGTATGTTAACTGTCACATGTGGTAAAAAGTTGAATCATGAAATGAATAATTTTAATTATTTTGATTAGACAAAGACACGCCATTTTCTTGATACTTATATTGCTGGGGATTGGACGTCATTAAAAACTATATATTAAAAACCATTAGACTACCAATTTCTTTGTACACATATGCATAAATTTGAATAGTCACCAGTGTAAAAATTTCTAAAAGTGGCACTTGTAGGATACACTGGTAAAAATGCTATAGGTGATTCATCATTACTCATTTCATGGGGTCTGCTAAAAGTGTTCCAAAATTAAATATTTTTGAAACAGTTATATCTGTTATGATTATAACATACATATTTATGTTGAATTATGGGATTTAGAAATCATTCTAAATTTAATTAGAAAAATTAAATTTAGTAATGAAATTCTTTCATTACTATTTCTGCACAGTTGTCTGTTAACAGGCTGCTTGAATAGTTGTAATTTAATGGTAATAATTTCTAGATCCAAATTTAGAGTTACTACTTGGAGGCAAAAAATGCACTGTAATATTATGTTATTGAAGATTAGGTATATGCATAAATTTGCTTACTTACAAAACTGGTAATTTTTTTATATCATTTTTACAAGCCAAGAAGTGGCAGAACCTATAACATCATTACATTACAGAACAGAACTAAAGAACAGAGATAGATATTGGGGCCATTAATGGGCTGGTGATGTGCAGTATATATGACAAATCTCCAAGCCAAGTCAACCTCACTTTCCCCATTGTATGGCATTTCCACAAACATAGCTCTGGAAAGGCAGATATTCCCAGAAAGAATCTTCAGATGTTTTTCTAGGAAGCATGCAATGCAATGCTCCAGGTAAAGAAGGGTGATTTGTTTTGGTCATCCATGCAGGAGTTGGTGAGAGGAATGAATACAGGAGGTCAGCTTTGCTCCAGGTAAAGAAGGGGTGATTTGTTTTGGTCATCCATGCAGGAGTTGGTGAGAGGAATGAATACAGGAGGTCAGCTTTGCTCCAGGTAAAGAAGGGGTGATTTGTTTTGGTCATCCATGCAGGAGTTGGTGAGAGGGATGAATACAGGAAGTCAACTTTATCTTTAGGTGATGTTACAAGACTCATATGGGTGAGAAAGAGGGAGAGGTAGGAGCATTGGCAGAAATTGCCCCCTAACATTTTTTGCAAGGGATCAGAAGGCATAATTTCCATTAGTGCAACAAGCAGATTTACTACATTTAACCTTTTGAAAATCTGACTTATCCCTGTTAATGATAATTTTGCAAATGTTGCTGTCATCAGTGTTTAGGCTGTGAGTAAAGCTGGAGATTTTTTTTTTTTTCCCCAAGCCACTTATGATTATTTTTCTTGGAACAGCTTGAAAAACTGTTTGGATATTGGATGGGAATTTCAAACAGAATGAAGGCCCTCATTCCAATATGGGTAATTTTTGTAACAAGATTACAACACACACACTAGAGCTGAAGAATGGAAACAGTAGTCTGATCATGAGGAATAATCTTGGAGATCTTTCTGCTTTCTTAAAGGACACAAGGTAGTATTCTTTAAGATAAAATATTTACATAATAAATTTATTTTACCTTACATATTGTAAAACATCATCAGTACAAACAACAAGGAAGAACAATGTGTCCTTTAAGCAAGTGGAATGATCTCCAAGCTCATGATTAGACTACTGTTTCCATTCTTCAGCTCCAGTGTTTGTTGTGATCATCCATCCATATGTTCACCGGGCATCCACAGATGCCATACTCCAATGCTTGGTGATGTGCCATACCAGGCCTCGCCATGTAGTCCTGTTGTATGCTTTTCTGGCGGCTTCAACTCTCTGAAGATCAGTCACTCCACACACACACACACACCATTTCATTGGTCTAACCCTTCCTCTGGAAAAAGAGGAAGGGGTAGACTGCCAGGAACTTTACCTTCTATTACTGTTCTGAGAAGCCCTCCTTAAAGTTCTACTGATCTTTTCTAATACCCATTCATTTGTACGACTTTCAGTATATGATATCCTCAACAGCCTTCTGTAACACCACATTTCAAAAGCAGCTATTCTTTTCTTATCTGACTTTTTTAGGTTCCAAGTCTCCCATCCATAAGTCACTGCTGGGAAACTGCATCCAAAATCCTCAGCTTTGTTCCCATAGAGATAGATTCATCCTTCCAGATTTTAGACAGGGTCGCTGACTGTTGTTTTAGCCATTCCTAATCTTCTTCTGATGTTCTGAACAGCAATTCTTCACATTAATAAATGGATCCCAGGTACTCAAACTTGCTGACTTCCTCAATTCTTTCTCCATTAAAGTACACTTGTTTCTCAAGAGCTTCCCTGTTGGTATTTCCTTTGAGAACCATAATCTTTGTCTTGCTAAGATTGAGTTGAAGTCCTCTGTTATTACTAATCTTGTTAACTTTATCAAGAATTTGTCCTAGTTCTCAGATTACTGAGGTATGCTGTGATCTTGTTACAAAAATTATCCATATTGGAATGAGGTCCTTATTGTTGTTCATTGTTTGTACTGATGATGTCTTACAATATGCAAGACGAAATATTTATATAATAAATTTATTTTACTGTGACATACATATCATTCTATAGTTTTTCAGTGAGATTGTTGATCTGAATTGCTGCAAAGAATGGTCACTTCAACAGTACATAGAAGGTGAACTGGTTAAGAAAAATCCAGTGTTTAGGGGGTGAGGATTGTCAGGTATTCTGATTTGTAGATGATCAATTTGCTTGCACGAAATACCTCCAGCTTCGCTTCTGACTTGATCAATGGAATTGGAAAAGTTAACCAGTTGTGGACATTAAAGTCACAAGACAAGAGGACTTCAGTCTTAAGATAGTTGGATTATTGGAAATCTAATTTCAAGGAAAAGAAGTCAAATTGGTTAGAATGATTTTCAGAATTGGGAGAGCAGTAAAGACAGCAGAACAATACATAATGAAAGACAAAGAAATCTTAAATCGGAGGAGATCCGATATTCCTTGCCAGGCATTCTCTAGCATGGAATATTTAATTGCACAAAAGCATAGCTACCACCCTTATGATGAAAGGAATCAGAGTGTAGTTTGGACAGTTAAGATGGACTATGGTTACTCTGGCAGTTTGGCATTCATTCAAAAACAAATCATGTCTGTAGGTGATGATGCACACTGTTTAAGTTAGTGTTTATACAGTGAATGTGGAAGAGATTTTTTGGAAGGATTTTTGAGTTTTTTTTTAAACGTTTTGGGAGTTTTTTTTATTTTTAAAGAGATTTATTTTTTAAATGCAGAGATATAGCTGTTTGTTTCAGAGGCAAAGAGAAAATAGCAGAGAAACATACCATGTGAGTAAATACTCCTAGACATGTTGTTGACACAGCATCAAGTTTCCATGCCATAATATTGCCTCGATAGTGCTCACCACTACATGTCTAACCATGCAGATGGCAAAATTATGTGCCAGTTGATTAGGTAGCCTCCTATATGCATTCCCATGAGTTTTAGTCTTGTACATTATCTAGCAGGCACCGTGCAGAAATGCTATGCCCTTGAAAATGTTAGACGCTCTAGATGTCTGCAGCATTTGGCATACTCTTCACTGGATGATGAATACCAGATACCACATAGTATGTTTAGTTTTCATTTTAAATATTTAATATTTAATGTCACTTTCATAATGCTATTTATTTATTTATTGAGCATATGATGATACAATGATCGTGAAGTCATACAGCACCATTTATGAAACCGATATGAAGTTTTTGGTTGTAATGTAGTTGTGTCTGTGTTCTCCTAGTTGTTTTCCCTGGTTGCAGGATGAAAAACTCATTTCCAGGAGGAGGGGGTGGAACCCCATTACCATATGAAACCAGCTAATTCACCTTCAGTTGAAAAACATCGGTAAAGGTTCTTCATGTCCTAGATGGGATTTGAACCCAGGTCTTTCCATTTGAAGGGCATCATCAAAAGTGATTGAGTTACAGGGGCACCTATGCAGCCATCAAACTATTGTCCCATTGCTGTCACCTCAATACTCTGGAAAATAAAGGAAAAGTCATTTCACTATTCGGAGACCCATTAATTAGTAGCAATGGATTATGCCACTCTCATTCCACAGCAGATCTCCTATAGCTGACCTTACTAACTTTTGGACACAAGTCATGGCAAAGTTTAGAGAAACTCACATGGTCTCTCTGTTAATATTTCCAAATCATTTGCTTGAATCTGGCATGATGATTTCTTACCAAGCTACAATAATATCTTCCTCTCTTTGTAGCTTAATTCCTTTGTATCTAAACTAAGCTAAATTCCTGTTCATATTTTTGCTGATGCCACTACACTACAATTCTCCTTGCCAGTGAATTCAGTTCTGCCAAAACACAGTTCAGTCTTGTTTTCTTGGAAGAAAGATCTTGCTTCACTCTCCCTCTCTTTTGATAATATTCCAGTCGCCAATCAAGATAAGTTTCTTTTCCTTCATAGTTATACAGTGTTCAGTATTTATTATTAAAAATTATGGAAACATAATTACAAAAATGTTATGCTTCAGCCAATAGTTGAAGGTATAGACAGCCTTATTACCTAGCCAACAAATTAGCATCAACACTCAAGGAGTTAATAGGTCATTCCTCCTCCTATATAAAGAAGATAGAACACTTTATAAACAAAGTTAAAAAAATAACATTCGGCAAAGATGATTATTAGTCAGTTTTGGTGTTTTTGCCCTTTTCACAAATATACCAATCAGTAACATGATGCTTCTCTTACAGAACAAAATTTTATCCAATATTACGGCTCTCTTTGTCCATGTACTACATTATTATTATTATTATATGGACACCTTCCTGGAGTCTGAAGACTCATCGTGGGAGACCTAATCTATCCCATAATCTATCATACCTCTCCTTGAACCCATTAACAGACATCACTCACAACTGACTCTGGCAACCCATTCTACTCATTCACACTCTCCAGGCAAAAAATTAATCCTCACACCCTTACTGATCACTCCTTGTTCTGGTCCCACTAGCCAAGTACTGAAACATTTCCCCTGCATTTATCCTATAAAATCCTTTAAAAAAAATTTTTTCACATTTGATGTCCGTAGATGCCGTATGGTCACTGCCGTGCCTCACATGATTTTGGCAATGATGTCTTGTGGTAGGGTCGCAGATACCCTTTCCACAGAAAGTTTGTAAGACAATCACAAACATCCATGCCCACGGCAGGATTCGAACCTGTTGGCTGGAGAGCTGACACACTAACCATTTGAGCAACCAGGCCGGCATAAATCCTTTAAGCAACTTAAATGCTTCTATCATATCCCCTCTTTTTCTCCTATCAACCAACTTCTGCAATCCACACACCTTCAATCTATCCTCATAGGGAACATTACACAAGCCATTCACCATCTTGATGAGTGGCCTGTGGAATTCTCTCCACTTCTTCCTCATCCCCAAGAAACCCAACGGACCAGACTTGAGCAGAGCACAGTAATCCAGATGTGGGCTTATCAAGGCCTTATAAAGAGCAATTACAACTTCCTTATTTCTATTTGTTAATGTGTTCTTCACTAGCCAAGTAATCTTATGGGCTAATTCAGCAAACCTTAGGAATATGTCCTCTAAACTGGAACTCTCTGTCTACCACCACCACTCCTAAATCTCTAGCTTCATCTATTTCCTGGAGTACAGTGCTATCAATGTGATACACAGCTTGTAATCTATATATCCCAAAATACATAACTTTACATTTCTCGACATTAAACTGATACCCATTAACTTTTGCCCATACTGACAGCCTATTTAAATCTTCTTGCAAGCTCTCCACATCACCTTGATTAACTATTAAGCTACCTAATTTTGCATCATCTGAATATTTCCTTTCAGGTTATTTCCTATATCATTTATGTACAAATTAAACAGCAATTGTCCCAGCACTGAACCTTGTGGCATACCACTAGCCACCTGTTTTTGCCTCGAATCTGTCCATAATCTGCAGCTCGTGCTTAATAATATTATTCATCCTCCATATACCACTTTTTGATATCTGTCCAGTAGCCACCACCCTATCCACTTAACCAGTGTCATATCTCACACCAGATTGCTTCAAACGAACAGCCATCCTCCCACCTGTCTCCTATTCTTTTTGGTTGCAATTCATCTGCTATCATCAGTAGCAGTACTCCTCCCCCCATCCTATCTTCCCTGAAAATACTAAACCCTTCACATTCAATCCCTGTAACTACAGTATCTGCTGTTGGTCAAGTTTCACTAATGCCTATAACTTTTGGTGAGGTTGTGCTAACCAGTGCCAAAAGTTCCTCCCTCTTGTTCCTGATACTTCTGGCATTAGTATATAGAAACGGCAACATCCCTTTATTCCTCCACCCACCTTTACCTTTCTGAATTGACTATCCTATTCAATATTTTTTCTTGAGAGACTAGATTCCTCACTCGCTTCATGGGTGCCTTCACACAAACTCACTTGCTTCCACCATAATTGCTTAAGCTTCCCTGAATTTGCACGTCAGCATGCTCAGTGAACAAAGCTCCAGACACCTAACACCAAAACCATTCAGATGCAGTCCACCCCACTATACAAATCCTTCTTTCCATCAAACAGAGGCCATGGATCCACAAATTCAGGATCATTCCTTTTGCACAATCTACATATAGACTCATTGGCTATCAAATGCTCTCCTCCTCAGTTCGCTTCTATCATAGTATGGTAGGAGACCTACAATCTTCACCATCTCACTCTTAAGTTTTGCCTCTTCTCCTTTACATCCTCCCTCATAGAATACTTCTCACCTCTCAAATCACTGGTACCAACCAAGATAATTTCTTTTCAATTACCTTTTTGCATCCGGATGGCATGGCTAATATCGTGAATTTTTGCTCCCAGGAAACGCGATTTTTTTCATACTTTTGTTAAGTACTTCCTTGATTATGAGTCTCCATACACAATTTTCTCCTTAACTTGTTTTTCTTGTTTGTTCAGCTGATCTTTATTATTCTTTCGGATCACATGCTTCTTTTATTTTTTCAGTGTAATAATGCTTGCTGCTTCTGCAGTTTTTCAGTTTTGCACTTTGTCTTTGTTGATATTCATTTCGTTCTTCTCCATTTCCACAGCCGCATGTTTGACATTATTAACATCATTTTCCATCTTATCATCGGTATTTGTTGCATTCTCGTCACCTAACAGACACTCACTTTCAAAACCTTCTCGCTCCAGTTTCAATTGCCTTCCACATATTCATTAATTTTCTCAATGCATACATTTTGCATACACTGCACTGAATGATATCCTGCAAATTCAAATCGCTGGACAACATGGTTTTTGCCACCATTGTTCATCATGTTGATACCATGCCGACAATATCACAATAAAAATGTTATAAATATATGAATACTCTAAAAACACAAAAATTTACACTAATACACTATAATACTCTAATTTTCTGATGAAAAATCACTAATTTCACAAGCGTGCTAAATTACACGACCACTCAATATGAAACCAAAAAACCTACATTCTAGTTACTTTGTGTGATAAAATAATTTTTACCTACAAAAAGAAGGTACAGCTGTGGGTTGATGATTACCCCCCCCCCCCCCCCCAATTTTGCTAACTTTTTTATATGGACGGGGCAACATGCTCTAGATTCCTTTACTTTAAAACCTACAGTTTGGCTTAGATATGTTGATGATATTTTCGTTATCTAGCCACACCACCAACAAACTTTAAACACCTTACTATTGAAATTGAAAATCAAAAGTCAGTTCCTTTCCTGCCTACACTGGTCACACATCTTCACACATGTCTACCGCAAGCTGTACATATCGGCCAATATATGCATCCTAACTCTTATCACTACTCTTCACAAAATCTGAGAGTCATTAACACCCTCAGAAACAGATCTTTAACTATTTGCTCTAATGAACAAGCTCTTAAACAAGAATTACAAATTACTAGCAATACATTTATAAACAATAGCTATAGCAAAGATACCATCGATGAAGTTGTTCATAAAATTTCATCGAAAATTGCAAATAATATAGATTACAGTAAAACCGTAGCTATCCCATACATTAAAGGGTGTATGAGATAAAATATAAAATAAACAGAATCTTACACTATTACAATCTTAATGCTACTTTTAAACCACCTGTAAAATTAAATTAAAGCAAAGTTCAATGCCACTTAAATTACTGTAAGACACATGTCTCTTAGTACAATTACATTGCAAGAAATTTATGGGGACCTTTGGAGAACTGGTGGACAGGAAGTTCAGGATGATGAGACAATTGCAAAAACAGGATTAGTGCATTCATGAAAAGGATACTGGCAAAAGTGGAAATCATTCCTTTATGTAATGATTTGATCAATCCCTACCTGGATTTTTTCAACTTTAGCTAAGAGAGAGCAACCATACACTGATTTGTAAAAAAAAATAATATGAACAAAATTAGTATTAGTGCAACATTTCAAACAGTCATTATCATGTTTGGTTTCTGTTATAAGTATTGCCTTTGCATGAGTCCTGACTAGAACATTATTGGCCAGTAAGCAGAGGCAGGCATAGTCTTCATTTAATGTTCACTCAAGAGAACTTGTTTAGAAATGGATAAATGCAGTATTGCTCTTTCTGAAAATCACTGGTAGCAGTGATATTCTCTTACCCCATTAGTTTTTGGAAACTTCTAGAATGAGAGACTATAAATGACATTGAGTTTGTTAAAAAGAACAGTGTTGACATAGAGACATTTTTCTTCCTAGCTGGATAGATTCTAGTAAAATGTTAGCATGGCTGGAGCAGGTATAGAAGAGCAAGTGGCCATCTCTTTAAAAATTTATAAAGGATATGGTGAGTGAGGAATAAATATTTTGTTTGATAGTAAAAGGTGAACCTGATAAAGAGTTTACCTTTGCAAATCAGAGTAGTTTTTCTATGACAAAATCTTTTGCCAGCATTTAAACTTGGGCTTTCCTATTGACATAGAAATTACTACAAATACTATTTTCCAGGCAATAGAAAGAAAAAGTAAATATGTCATCATTATTTATTTCAAAATTAACTACTTACTTTATTATTATTATTTTTTTTTTTTTTTTTTGGCAGCAGGGGAGGGTGATCTTGGACAAACCTAAAATTTTCGACAGGTTTAATGTATACTGATAAGCCTTCCTTGAAATGAACAACAACGAGAATGTTAAATGAATTTATTGTAATTACAGTAGATGCTGCCTTTTCAGTTTTGTCTTCACCAAAGTAATAAATAGGTGAAATTTATTGAAATAGGTGAATTACACTGAGAAAGACAAAATACAGACATACTATTCCCAAATATCAAGCAGTGGTTATTAAATACATATTTATACATTTTATAGATACAATTATTTACAACTGTAATTTGCCTTCAGGACACAACAAAATTAGTATTATATATATATATATATATATATATATATTGGTACATGTACTACTACAGTCATACTTCAAACTAGCTTTTTCTGCAATTTTTTTTTCCTGTGCCATTAAATGTGTATAAACACATTTTGTCAAGTGTGAATGAATGTAGTTTATTTGTGAATTGACTATTTCATCCACTTACACAAAAAAAAATCAACAATTTGAATATAATTTCAGTATCCAAAATTTTAGAATGAACAATGGATGATTCACAAAAACGAACATATTCATTTTTGTGATTAATCTGTATTTGTATTATAAACACATATTTAAAGCGGATTATAATTCTTTATGACCATTTAGTAACTTGCTTTATATATATATGTGTGTGTGCGCGCTCTGTGGCATAAGCATGGAGATGTAGAGGAATGGGGAATATAGTTTCAATTTCTGTTCAGCAATCATAATTTTTTTGTAATTTATCAGTCTGAAATTTCAATATATAGTGTATAGTGCATTTTCTCTTTTTACCAAAGATTACACTAGAATCAGTTCTTTTATTGAGTCTTTATATTCATATTTGGTGAATCTCTTAAAATAATTTCACTTTGCAGTTTTAACACATCTTTACTAAAAAGGAATTCATTTTTGTTATCTTAGTATTTTACCCAATTATATACCTTGAAGGTTATTTTTTTTTATTTATTTATTTTTTTTTTTGTCAAATTTGCTTGCAGTAATTTATTTTAGTTAATGGGGGGGGGGGGGGACAGTAAGTTTCCAGTAGGCTGCTGCTACTTGTTCTGCTAAGTTATGTTAAAATTTTTTTAAATAACGAGTGGTGCATTCATAATTAGAAGAAACACACGTATAAACCACAGTGAAAATTATTTAATTGTAAATATAAATATCTCCACAATGAAAATTATTTAATTGTAAATATTTCCTAGGAGGAAATATTTACAATTAAATAATTTTCACTGTGGTTTATATGTGTGTTTCTTCTAATTATGTTAAAATTGTACAGCAGATCTTAATATTTTAACTAGCTAGTATTTTCATTACCCAAATGAATAGAGAAAATGCAGTGATCAGACCACAAAGCTATCATGCTTTAAGCTTTAAAAACAAAAAGTTGTATACCTACTCTGAATATCTCAAAATACTTCAGCTTGTATGCTGGGTGTAGTTTAATCAAACTTGAATTGCTACCCAGTCTTCTTGGATACAATGCAGTTCAAATTCCACTATGATTTTTGTGTTTGTAATGATTTTATAATGGTAATGATTTTCATTGTCTGGTGGTAAACTACCTATTGTCACATTGCTAAAATCATTACATTAATGTCATTCATGCTTAGCATAAATCATTACTTTAAATGAAAAAAAATTAATATCATATTTATATCTAGAATTCATTTGACAGTTTATGAATTAGGAACTAATAAAAAATTAGTTTGATTTTCATTTTTCTTATAGAATAAGTACTATAGTATTATGTTAGCCATTTACATTCACCTATTAGTACTTATCAGAGCAATAGGTATTACACTTGGTGTGTTTTATACCCAGGGACAGAGTCAATATAAGAGATGGGGGAGGGGTAGTCTAATCTGCGAGATTGTCAGATCATAAAGGCAATTCTATCAAATGATGATACAATAGTATATAATGAGAAAGAGTCATGCAAAAATAATAATAAATGAGAATAACATGAAATACATCCTTCAGAGTTGTATCTGAAGTAATTAACTTAAAAATTATCTAATAAGGTTTTCAAATAAATTTCCTATTTGAAAACTTTTTTATTAACATAACTTGGCTTTATATTAGTGACTTGTGAGTCACTAATATTACAGCAATAAGCCAACATCAGAATGGGAGCATTTCTGTTTCAATTGAGATAAAGCCCCAAGCAGGAATAAATATATTCCATTTGAGATCCCGTGAACCTGTGTTGAATAGATTTGTCTATAAATGCAAAAAGCATCAAAGAGTAACATCAGCTGTGCAACTTCGTGGTCAGATGCTTATGTTTCTTGGTATATTCATAATGCCAAACTAATAGAAAACAAAAACACTAGGTGGTTTCATCTTTGCTAGTTTATATTTTCAGACTCCACCACTGGTAAGTAGGAACTGGCAATATGAGTAACTTGATAATTTTTGAATCCTTGAGAAGACAAGAGTCAGATGTATATGTATAGGTAATCTGGACTTTTGGTCAAGTAGATATGTTAAACTACATTTATAGTTAGTTATATATGTATTCATGCTGTTTATTTCAACATATGGTTTTTGCCTTAATCCAAGTATAGCACATTAAGAGGTCATTGATGACATGGTATTTGTTGCTTTACTATTGAAATAAAGTGTATAATTCTGTGACCAGTTCAACTTTGTTGTGAAGAAAAAATAATATTAAATCATTGTATAGTATTAACTCACAATATCACATAAACAAAATAAATTTCAATATACAAAGGCACTTGCCACAGTGTGCTACATCGTGTAAGTAAAAATCATTCAAAACTAAAAATGAAAAGAAAGAAAGGATTCTATTGTGCAATCTTTAGAGCTATAAATATAGATAACCTATGGCCATTGGGCTGAAGGTGCTCTCAAAGCAGCAACAAATTTGGGTAAATTAATGCAGCCACATTTGAGATCAGAGAAGTGCTTCATTGCTGAAACTAACTCCAAAATTAGTCTTCCAGATCTGCAGTGGCTTCTGTGACATAGTTATGATAACATATGATTTCTTATATTCAAAAGCAGATGCTAACAGTTGTTCTATCACCCTCTCCATAGCTAAGCTCCTCTGCAGATATAAAAAGGTACTTTATACACTCCTGGAGCAGGTTGTCTTCAGGTGCAGGTTGATATTTAGTTTAAAATGTGAAGATTATATTCCTTTATTATTATCATCACACCTACATGGAGTCAACATGCTCATTGGAAAGTTAGTGCACATACAGCTCATTGAATTGTGCCTTAAATTTATTATCCACCATTTTTATACTCCAAGTGATATCCACTTACCAGACAAGCTCCATTTAAAAAAAAAAAAAATTGCTTCTCTTGCTTACCTTCCTCATGTTCAAAGCTGTCTCCTTCCATTCTGTGAAAAAGCTCCTCCACATTAATCTGGTAACAACCTCATACTAACTTATGCTTCTATATTCTCCTACTATCCACAAGGCTCTGCAAATTGCATTTCTTCAACCTGTGCACAAAAAACTGATATAAAAAAAACAGTGCTGCTCTTACAGTTTTAGTAATGCATCCTTTAAATTCCTCTGTTACTCCAAGATCCTTTATCTCTTCCACCTCCTACAAGATATCATGCCACCAGTTGTATGCTCTTCATCCTATCCTTTCCTTCCAAGTTTTTAAAACCTTACTTTGTAGTGCTAAACTGATAATTTCTCACTTGCCCACATATTCTGTTCATATCCTCCTATAAGAACCACAACATTTACTCCACTCTTCATAATTTTTTTCCAACTTTGCATCTTCTGTAAAACTACATATCTTCATTTTAAACCTTTTTATGTAACAATACTGTTCCAGTATTGTTACATAAAAATTAAAGACAATAGTTTTGCAATGATAGTATATATATATATGCAGTTAACTCTCACTTTAGCAAACACTTTATAACAAACCACCAAATAAAAGTCCACGGCCCCATAAACAGAATTCTGTTTCAAAGGAAATTACTATAATGAACTCTTCCAATGTTATGGTGAGAAGTGACTATATATTATGTGTGTTTGTGTGTGTGTGGGAGGTAGGTTAATATGTATTTACAATCAAACCTGCACTTATTTGATATTTTGCTATTTCTACTGACTTGGTTGACCCAGTGGTTTCTGGTCAATCTGTTCTCTAACCAACAGGTTGTGAGTTGGAATCCCACTATGGGCACAGATGTATGTGATTGTCTTTAGTTAGTAGATGAATTTCATCATACGGTATGAGACCACAACACCCTGATTATCGGAAGCCTGAAGTGGTTTGAAAAAGTTCCATTTAGTTTCTAGAGCAGGATTTCTAGACCAAGTAAGAATTGAATTATATATATATATATATATAAAACAAGTAAAAAAATGGGGAAAAAAGCCTTAGCCCTCCCCCCATGCCCATGGTGCTAATGTTAATAGATTTATAACTTTTTGTGGGTGAGAATCGTAAAACAAATTTGGGCTAGTGTTCCAGACACATCAGATACACTTTCAGTGCATTTAAACATCCAGCATCCAATGCATTTAACTGTAAAACAATCAAATAACTATAACTGTCTACTCCTCCTTGCCACATTAATTGCGTCTTTCAAATGGTTCACTGTCATTTTTTCATTATAGAAAGACACAAACACATACATAGTAAAAAATACATAAAATCCCTTTATCCAGTTTATAAGATCTTAATAATGCTGATTCATGGGACTAAAACTCCTTGTGCAAGTGACAACTCTTACCACCGAACTCAGTTCTCTAATTAGCCAATGTCTACAATTATAAAATAGGTAAAAATACATCTCCCTGCCATATATATTCTTGTTCCTTAAATTCAGGGTAAAATTTATGGTGCATATTGGCCAAAGTGCTACACAAATATCCACTCTCTTAAGGACAAACTCTATCCTTAGCCTCATCCAGGAGTGTATAAAGTGCCTTGTGCCTGCAATGTATTTGATACTCTGTGACAGTTCTTCCTGTCTGTTTATATCCACTATACAATAAGATTATTATACATACAGAACATACATAAAAGAATTAAACTGTTTACAGAAGAGATATGTTTTTTAAAATGTATACATTGACATGGTTATTTTTGCTTTAATTGTGTTAATAATTATAGTAATTTTTATTAATACATAAATTGAGAATGCACAAAATTAAAAAGAAATAACTTAAGTATCAATATAAAAATGTTATATACTCAATGTTTCATTGTCTGCATGATATTAAGGGGGGAAAAATCATTGTGCTACTATAGAGCAGTTAGTGCTGCATTGTAGTAGCACTTATTGTCAACATATGTTGACAATAAGTTGTTGTATGTTGACTTATTGTCAACATATAACCAAAACTTAGCAGATAGTTTTTAACTTGAGTACTAAATTAGTTGGTTTTCAAAGCCTGAAGAAGTATATGTTAAATACATTATTTACATCTATGTAAATAGATCAACAATCACACACACACACATATATATATCAAAAATCCTATTGGTTTTAGGGCTCAAGTTACATTCAAAAGGTCATATGTGTAGTGGGTAAATCATTTAATAGCCCATTTGTTAGTTTTTGGGTTTCCCCATGTCAGATTTTATTTTTATTATGTATTTTCTTTCTTTCTTTTTTTTAAGTAGGTTGGCTGGATTCCCTTTCCCTCCCACATTCTAACAGAACTGTGTTGTCAGTATCTTAAATAAGTTATTTCATTATTTATTATTATTGTGATTGGGTAGAGGTGCAGCATTCCTAATAAAATTTGTGAACACTGCTACTTCAAATCTATCTAAATCAGGGAAATTTTAAATGATCAAGAATCACAGAATTGAGGGCCTGAAATTCTGTTGTCTAAATAATGATAGACAGTTGTAATTTGTTTATTCATATTATTTAAATAAGTTGTAAAAGTTAAGGAGCACCAAGGACAAATAGACTATAATTATTCTCTTGTTCATTTGTTAATCAGTTTGCTTAGGTGTTGGTTACTTAAAGGAAACAGCATGGGCAGAGAGAGAGAGGATACTGAACTGCACTACTGCTTACTGATTTGTGTTAGACATGGAAAAAAATGTTTTTTTTTTTGGGGGGGGGGGGGAATTGAACGAGTTATTTTGTTATATATATTTATTTATTTAATAATTGCATTGCAGCCGAGTTAAAATCTATTTGTGAAAGATGCTAAAACTAACACATCTGGATCATTGCACAAAATGCTTGTTGTGAAAATAATCATGTTCTGCACTCAATATGTCTTTGTAATTGGATTTAGTACTTAAATTAGTGCCATGGGGTCATGGCAAGGGGGGGGGGGGTGATTTAAGGGTCAAAGCCAAATAAATGGGAGGAGACCTCCATATTGCACAGAGCCGATTGGGGCTTCTGACCTATGTCCAATTCTCACCATTGCATGGTGCACCCTGCTAGTAGGTATCTAATGGGTACTGAATGAATGAGGATGGGTTGGCAGTTTGTGACTTAGCTGACCAAATTGTATTCTGTTGGCTTACCACAAATGCATATGATGGTACAATGCGATGAGATTTTATGCCACCTTGGGCATTGCCCAGTTAAGCAAGGTCCCTGCTGTTTTCATCAGGGAACCAGGGTGAACAGTGAAAACTCAGCTACTGGAACAAGCTCCAACTCAACATCTGCAAGAAGAATAAACCCAATATCAGAAGAACTGAAGATAGGAACCATCAATATAAGGAGAATTATGGAAAGGAAATCGAACTTGCAGAATAGGAAAAGTAGTTTTGTCTCAGTAGAGCATGTGAACATTGGCATTACTGAGACAAAAACAGGTGAGATCATACTAAATAAGTATAGGATGTTATATTCAGGTAATAATGATCAAGAAAAGGAAGGAGTAGTGATGGCATTCAATACCAAACATGAAGATAAACTTCTTAATTGGCAGTTTCAAGTAGAGTGATGTGGGCACACTTTAACATGAACATAAAACTTATTTGTGCCTATGGTCTCACAGAAGGTTCTCCTAAGGCAGAAGTGGGAGAATTTTTAGAGTCATTGGAACAGGTAGCTAACATAAAGAAAATGGATGAAGTTGTCCTTGTTAGAGATCTAAACAGCAGAGTAGGAAATGAATCCCACCTGGCATGTAGGAACATTTTGAGAAAATTTGGGGAAAAGAGCAATGCTATTAATAGCTCAAAGTATTTGCTGGATTTCTGCTGAGGACACAGACTAGTCATCACTAACACCATGTTATAACATGCAGATGTGCACAAATTCCTGTGGAGAGGAGACACAAGAAATAAGAAAAGGCTCATCGACTATGTCATTGTTGATAGTGATATCTTCATGCTGGTTCAAGTGTATAGGGGGATTTGAAATTGAAAGTGACATCACTTAGTGCTAAGTAGAATAAAAATGGATATTACATGTTAAATGGATATTATATTAAATGTAAGAGAGTTTTAAAAAGGATTAAAGTTGAGCAGCTTTTACAGGTAAGTAAACTGTAGACTTGACTATATAAACATTTTTGAAGAAAATTTGAAGCAGTTTGAAAACAAACTAAACCTTGGATTCTCAGCAGCAAACTCTGAAGAAGACATTAATTGATTTAACTAGGGGAGGTATGTGGTAAAGTTGTCTGTAAGGATAGAAAAATAAAAACCCCCTCCCTCCCATGGCAGACAGAGGAAGTTAAGGAAAAGAAGAAACATACCAAAAGTTCCTGGCGAATAAGTCAACTTGTGCTCTTATAGAATACAGAGACAAATGTAAGAAAACTAAATACTGTAAAACTAGCTAAACAAAAGTCATGGGAAATCTTTGGTATGAATATAGAAAATAAATATCAGATCAGAAAGGTGGCAAAATGTTCTGGAGGCTATTGAAAAAGCTTAGAAGTAAAAGGAATCAAAGATAGTCAAGGTGACATGAAAACTTAAGGATATCCTGGATGTCTGGAGTAATTACTTTGAAAGACTTAAATGAAACAAGCAGTGACAGAACCATACCAGAACATTTTCAAGAGGAATGCAAAGAGGAGTATAAATCAGTACTTGAGGTAGAAAAAGGCCAACAAAAACTTGAAATGCAAAAATGCTCCTATTGTTAATGTTGTTAGTATACCAAAGCTGGGTTCAGGCAGATAGTTTGTTCAAGATCAGATTTTCACTTTATGACAAATAGTTGAGAAAGTATGGATGCATAAAAAAGTTTTTCAGTGGCATACTGCATAATTCAGAGGCCATGGTTATAAGGTCTAATTTCAGATGATTCGAGTAGAGCTCTCGTAGTTCATTTAAAAAAAAAAAAAGGGAATAAAGCTGAATATGAGAATTACAGAGGATTTCTCTACTAAGTGTTTCAGGTAAGATTTATGCAAGCATACTTGAAAAGAGGTTGAGAAAGATTGGAGAGGAACAAGCTGGTATTCATGTCAAGGTTTCTGGAACATAAGACTATGTAGACACTGGAATGTAAACAAACAATTTACTAGCTTAAGCTAGCATTATCAGAGATTGTGTAGTATTATTAATCCTACACAATCAGTGTAGACAAACTAATGACCTGGATAACAAGGACAACATACCTAGAGGGCAAAAGTAGTGCTCCTCGTGGTGATTCTTGTTGGTAATGTTAGTGTACCAAAGCTAGGTTCAGGCAGATAGTTTGTTCAAGATCAGATTTTTACTTTATGACAAATAGTAGAAATAAATATAATATAACAAGCATCTGTACTTATTTCATGTAAAGTTCAGTAAAATAGCTGATGTGTATACAGAGAACATGCTGCATACAAAAAAAATAATTATTCCATCAAGTCTTCCTAAGTAGCTGATGGCTCCAATTCTTAAAATACTTTATTGTCCAGGGAAACTGTAAAATCTTACTCTTGCTCATACTTATCAAAAGTTCTGAAGATTTTGTTCGTAATGTTTGAAGTGTTCATGGAAGGATGGACAGTGAACCATATGCTAAAGCATATATAACAATATTACTGACAGACTGCAAGAGAAGTGAGATTTGCTCATGTAATGAACTGTAAAAAGTAAGAATATAGAGTAAAGACTAAAAAAAAAAAAAATTCAGGCCTTCCTGGTGTATATCAAACTTATTATGTGCAATTTGATTTTAATTATTTGTAAATATATTGTTGCTAGGCATTAAAAATGCAATTATGTCCACTTATGATAAAGAAAAAAAATGGAAGCTATTTTATCATTTAAAAATAAGTTTCATTCGAGGTTTTTTTCCCCTCTAGAATATAAACATGATATGAACTGAGTGAAATGGAATAAGCCAAGTATTTTAAATTAAGAAAAGCTATCAGTTTGGTGCTCCAGCATGTATACACATACTCTTTGTGTATACCCCTTTAGGAAGTTGCATTATAGCTTAACATTACTGAGAGATTTGCAAAACAAGCTTGCTTCTTCTTTTTTTTTTCTTTTTAATTTATTTATTTTGCTACCAAGGATATAAAATATGAGCTCCCAGCAGGCTTTGCTTATCCTAAAAGGAAAATAGCTATTAAATATTAAAAATCTTTGAAGACATTCAAAAGATGTATTATATACATGGGGGTTATAAAGATTTTTTTTTCCCAACTGATTACATTAATTGTTTATTTAAAAACTCCAAAATAGTATTCTTCACTCTCAAAATACCAACAGCATCTAGAAAGAAGTTCAGGCTGTGAATGCTGATGATTTTGGCACTAGGCTCTGCAAGTTTTGAAAATGTATATATTTCATAATCAAAAATCAACACAATTTACTCTTGACATTGCCTTCTCCCAATTACTTTTTAGGTAGTTAGAAAAAAGCAAAAGTAGATAATGCTAGATAAAGTAGATGATAAACTGCCCGGCAATTTTAGATACGATATATTATGTGTATAGATATGCATGGTTACATCATTTTGCATGAGGGAAATGGTAAATTTTTGAAGACAGGATGCACTCTTCACCCTAACAACATTTCCTAAAAAAGGATTTGATAAAGCTCTTCCTATCATAGACAAGTATTGACCAAGTTCTCTTTCCTAAGTAGTGATACATAGTAAACTCAGTCATAGTATAAACTAGAGCAAGTTTTCAGATCCTTTTTATCTGAAACACTTGTATACGAAGGAAGCCTTTTTAACTGCTAATTCATGTATAATAATTTGTGTGTATTACTATGTGATATTAATTGAAAAATTCCCTCAACTGACTGACAGTCCAAAATTACCATTCCATTTTTCCATAGAAATTCAATGAGTAAGATGGATTTTTTCACAATTACTCATCACGAAAATGTTTAAATTCTATTTTAAGGGAAACAACTTGAAATGATTGAATAATACCACTGTTTAGGTTCATCATGCTTTAAATCTTACATTTTATTTGAACTAAAATCATTTAAATTTAATGTTAACAAACTATATAATGAATTATTTCTTGGTTAAAAATACCCTCCATCATCTATATTCACATTTAGTTACTGTAGTCCGGGTGGCACATTTAACAACACACTTTACAACAAGCATCAAAATGGCAGTTTGTTTTGATTTCAAGCTACTACATTCCTACCATAATTCTCAATTACATTTTTTAAAACTTTCAGTGATTTACTTGCATCTAATAATTGTTTCATCTTTGTTGACTCAGATTATACAGTAATCACTTTATTGACTGCTCGTCTTCTTGGACTGTTTTCAAGATCTTGTTAACTCTATGCATTTGATAATGCTGAACCAAAAACTGTTAGCTGCCACTGCGAAGAATCTGAAGAAACCTAACAAAACAGTAAAATTAAAAATTGACTAAATATATCCAAAAGTCAAACACAGGTGAATGAATTACTAGAATTAGCAGTCTTTAAGAGATTGAGAGACAGTGTATAAATAACTGTGTACAATAAATGTATAAATATTATTCAGTTGTTACCTGTATTATTTCTCAAAAAAAAAAAAAAAGTTCTTTTCACTTCAACTTACATTAGTAGGAGATTTCTAAAGAAGATCAGATTTCTCTCCTTGGAGTCTAGTGATAAAGCTTATATGTTGGATATTCATAACTGCATTTTTTAAATAAATTACAATGCAGACTAATATATTAACTAAAATTTAATTAATACTTCCAATATTTTGACAAAAAATAAAATAGGTACATGCAGGTACACAAAATAATGAAGTTGGAAGTTTTTTCCTGCTTGGTTAGACTATAAATTATGTATTTAGTTTAATCCTTTATCCAAGTGTAAGCAAACAAAGTTTGTGCCTGAAGTGTCTTCAGGACTGGGGCAACTCGTAGCAAAGGCGGACAAAACTCCATCAATTGCCTTAGTATCCCATAATGCAAAGCACATCTCCTTGCAGACATATATAATACTATGCATTATGAGAAGGGTCACTACCCATGTTCACATGTCCTTATACATGTCTGCAATGAGATGTGCTTTGCATTATGGGATACTAAGGCAAGTGGTGTGAAGCTTTGTCCACCTTTGCTACGAGTTGCTCCAGTCCTGAAGATATAATACTTCAGGGGCAAACTTTGTTTGCTTACACTTGGATAAAGGATTAAATTAAATATATAATTTATAGCCTAACCAAGTGGGAAAAAACTTCCAACATCTTTCTCTAATCCACAGTAATTTAATAATGGGTGACACCTTTTCGCAACTTGTATAGGTAAACATGACTTCTGCATTGCTTCAACCTTGGTATCACCTCTGGGTGATACCAATTATATATTTAGTTTAATCCTATCCAAGTGCAAGCAAACAAAGTTTGTGCCTGAAGTATCTTCAGGACTGAGGCAACTCATAGCAAAGGTGGACAAAGCTTCACGTCACTTACCTTAGTATCCCATAATGTAAAGCACCTCCCCTTGCAGACATGTATAATGCTATGCATTATGGGAAGGGTCACTACCCAGACAGGTTTCGACCTTTGAGGTCTCTTCAGTGGGAGCCAAACCCAGAGGTTTGGCTCCCACTGAAGAGACCTCAAAGGCTCCCACCTTTATTGAGTGGGAGCCAAACCTCTGGGTTTGGCTCCCACTCAATAAAGGTCGAAACCTGTCTGGGTAGTGAAACCCTTCCCATAATGCATAGCATTATACATGTCTGCAAGGGGAGGTGCTTTGCATTATGGGATACTAAAGTAAGTGACGTGAAGCTTTGTCCACCTTTGCTATGAGTTGCCTCAGTCCTGAAGATACTTCAGGCACAAACTTTGTTTGCTTGCACTTGGATAGGATTAAACTAAATATATAATTTATAACTAAGTAATGAAGCTGAAGCATGTCGACAGAGAGTAGGCCTAAAGTCCTAAATACTACTCCCTAGTGGGCTAAAAAGTACGAAGAATGTGAGAGCTTCCCAAATGTGAGACAGTTTCATGCAACCAAATTTATTGAGGTTAGGGTAGTTTCTTAAGACAGAAGCAGATTCAAGCAAAAGTTTCATATTTATGTGGGTGATCTGAAAAGTCTCTGCCTAACAATGAAAAAAACAAATTTATAATTTCAAAATAATTTTATTTTTCAAAATAATCTCCCTTAAGACTAATACATTTAATCCAGCGATGCTCTAGTGCCATTATCCTGTCCCTGTAGTGGTTCTCAGTAAGATCTGCAAAATACTCCTGGGAGCCAAATCTGGGGAATAGGGTGGATGTTCCAACAATTCATAGTGCAGACCCCTTAATTTTCCCATTGCCAAAACACCTTTTTTTCTTGATTTTTTTCTTCTGCAAACTGGGTCTTTTCTCGTGAATTTTTTCATCTAGTCTTGTTAAAAGATCGGAATAATATTCCCCAGTTATTGTTTTACCCTTTTCGAGATAATTAATAAACAAAATGTCTTGAGCATCCCAAAACATCGGTGCCATGATCTTGTCTTCTTTGGTGCTGAACAACCGGCTTCTTCCACTGTTTTGACTTCTAGTGTGTACTGGTGAATCCAAGTCTCATTCATAGTAATAATTTGATGCACAAAATCAGTTTCATTCTTGTTAAAATGCTCCAAGCACTGGTCAGAGATTTTCATGTGAGTGTGTTTTTGATCAACGTGGCACCCATCTTGCACAAAACTTTTCATTTGCAATTCTTCATGAAAAATATATCCTACACATTCTTTTGAAATGCCTATAGTCACAGCAATGTCACGCACTTCAATTTGCCAGTAATCCAATACTATATCGTGCACTGATCAGTGATTTCTGCTGTTGTTACACTTTTTGGACATCCTTCACATGGATCGTCTTCAAGGTGGTACGGCCACGTTTAAACCCGGCAGCCCATTTCTTAATTGTCAAAAATGAAGAAGAAGAGTGCCCATAAACTTCTAAGAACTTTGAATGAATTTATTTTAGCATTAAACCTTCTTTTACAAAGAATTTTATAACTGCACAATACTCAATTTTATCCATTTCAAGGGATACAGAGGATACAGACACTTTGGCTTCCGGCAGCTACACCAGTGGCCAAAATTGTGGAAACCTTTTGGAAAAAGTGTATTTTTGAGGTTTGATGGCTCATAACCACTTTTTTTGGTGTAACACCATAAAATTTATATATCAATGGAAAGATGATTTAATCAAGAATGTAATGCAACAAAGTTTGTTCAATTATCTGTATTCTATGAAAAGTTCTAGCCAAATAACCAGAAAAAAGAAGCACAACTTGCTTAGATTGATATGAAGTAGTTTTCCTTCATTTGAATCTAGCCAATGAGCATGAGTGTTTTGAGAGCCAATCAGGTGTTATTTTGTTTTGGCAATGAGCCAATAAGATCACAGTAGGATTCAGCTATTGATGTCATATATTGGAGCTGAGAGGAGGACATTTGTCATTGTGTTATGTGATTGCTATCAAGTGGGTTGGGGGTTTTTTTTTGTGTGTTCTTTCATTTTGTGAGCTTGTAAAATGTAATAAAATTAAAGAAATGGCACAAAGAGTTGACTGATCACCCAGAAAGTGATGTAAAATAGTACTATTAAGTGAACAAGGCTATAGTTATGAAGAAATTAGAAGAAAAATTGGTGGAAACTTAACCAAAGGTGGCGTTTCTAAATTTTTGAAGAGGCATAAGGAGACTCAGTCACTACAAAACCAGACTGGTAAAGGCAGGAAAAGGTGCACAACAGCAAGTGATGATAGAAGAATTGAGAGACTGTGCCTATGTGACAGAATAAAATCATCTGGGGGTATACAAGATGAAATGGCGCAATACAGTGTGAAATTGAGTGCAAGGACTGTTCGGCACAGACTGCAGGAATTTAGTCTAAATGCTAGAATTCCACGAAAAAACTATTTTTATCTCTCAAACAAAGGTTGAAAAGATTAAACTGGGCTAAAACCCATGTTAACTAGACAGCGGAACAATGGGACAGTGTTATTTGGAGTGATGAGACCAAAATCTCCCTGTTTGGTAGTGATGGCATAAAGTACGTAAGGAGAAGAAATGGAGAAGATTTGCATCCTGATTGCATTACACCTACCATGAAACACCCACTTAGTGTTATGATCAAGATTCCTGTAAGATATCAATCATTAATGCTAGATCTTTTAAAAATTCCAATTATATTTATCGTTCAATGCAAAATGCTTGCATAAAGCTGGGTAATTTCTCTACAAAGCAAGAGCCATTCGTAAACTGCAAGCTGCCCATCGTGGTCCAAACACACGGCCGATCTTAAAAATTTCTATACCAAGGTCTTTTGCAATCATATTTAATTCTCATGATTTTTTGGTGATTGATGATAAAAAGCATATAATTTATAAGCTATAAGGGGCTCACACGAGCCCCTTATAGCTCACTGCTGGATGTCAGGGTCCATCAGGTTGGCTTGTAATTAAAGTGTGTAGGAAGGGGAGACCTATTGTTATTTTATTTTACTAACGTGAACTGGATCCTGGGTTATTGATTGTTAAAAATATGTTGAGAGCATCCAGTCCATGCAGATAATTGGAGAACTTTTGACCTTATTTAAGCTAAATTTCCTGCTAATATTTCAGTCTTGTTTAAGTTCAGTATGAATTTGAGCTATTTTACCAAATCTGACTCTCACTGATGAGACCTCAAAGATCAAAACTGGTCTGAGCAGTCCTTCTCATAATGGTTTCTTTGCATTTATGCAATATTGTGGCAACTGACATAAGTCAACGGCTTCTATATAGTAGTCATGAAGTTACATTGCATGCAAACTACGAGGAACATCCGGAAAGTAAGTTCCGATGGGCTGTCAGAGAAACAAAAATATATTTACAAAAAAACCTTTATTGGACATTAAAATAGACATCTTTCACTACTTTTCTACATAATTTCTGCCATTGTTCAGGCACTTATCATAACAGGGCACCAAGAGTTGTGTGCCTTTGTCATAGAAGGTTGCCGTCTGTGATGCAAACCACGTATTGACCTTCTTTGACCTCATCATTGTCTTGAAACTGCTGGCCATCAAAGAAAGATTTCAGATGTGGAATCAGTTTGAACAAGTGAAAGTCACTTGGCACGAAGTCAGGACTATATGGGGGATGATAGAATTGTTCCCAGCTGAAGGTGGCAAAAAGTTGTTGTGTTATGCTGGCCGTGTGTGGGCAAGCTTTATCATGAATCAAAACAATGCCACTGGTAAGCATGCCACGTCGTCTATTCTGGACCAAATTGTCAGTCACTAAAGATGGTTGCCCGCTCTGTTCATCATTGTGCACACCTGTCCTTCCTTCATTAAAAAGTATTACCCATCTTTGTACCATTGGATCACTCATTGCATGTTCTCCATAAACCTCAATAATTTGCTGATGAATTTCAGCTGCTTTAACCTTCCTTGCATTCAAGAACCGGATAACTGACCTAATTTCACATGCGGTGGGCGATTCGATTTTCTTAGACATTATAAACACACACCAAGAAGCGTATGCACTGAGAATCTCTGAAAATGGCACCGCGCCTTGCTAACGAATTAACAAACTCAGCACACATGCGCACCGTTGTGATCACAGCGCTGTAAATATTTAAAAGACAGAACTTGCTTTCTGGACGTCCCTCGTATTTGCTTATGCTTGGGTAAAAGATTAAAACAAAATATAATTTGTCAACTATAATCAACTGTCTTTCAAGTCTCAGTTGCCAAATATGCTTATAAAATCTAGAGACTTACTCTTTAGTCAGAAAATGTATATCCTGTAATGAGACTATTGATATACAGGTAACCTCCATTTTACATGGGGGGGGGGTGCATTCCAAGAAATTTGTATAAAGCAAAGTTATGCATTAAATGGGAGGGGAGTACCATTTTTTTCCCATCTTTTGACTATTTTTAATGATTTTTTAGTTACTATGATTTCAAAAAATTACCATATTTTTCAATAGATAACGTGAATCCCCAACATTTTCATCACTTCTTTTGATGTATAGATAAAGTGCATGCGCTAACTAGCGGTAGAGTTAGTAAGTACAGACAGAGGAATTCTTTAAAAGCTGGTGCATTGCTAGTAGCAGTGGTCGAGAATGTCATATAAATATATAGTTATGTGGAATGTAGAAAGTTGGGCTGCTGTAAGTGAAAACTGTGTTAGAAATGGTTTCATTAAAGCACAAGGGGATGCAGTGGTGTCTGGTGACAATGATTATGAAGTTGAAGAAGTCCCAAATGAAATTTTTAATGCAATTGATTCTTTCAATATTGAGTCTGATGAAGAATTTTTTGGATTTGAATAGTGTAATGTTCAATAAATATTAAGTAATATTTCTACTTTAGAAGTATTATTACATTTGACTTACCTCTCATACCTTTCAAGTGTATACTGCACATGTTAATTTTTAACGATTTTAGACTTTTCTTGTATAGATAACGCGCATTATCTATCTAAAAATATGGTATATCACTTTGCATGATGCAAATTTCAAAGTTAATGCAATCTTTTTTTTTTTTTCCTGATAGTTGAAAGAGATTTGAATTGCATGTTAAGCTTTCTACACGTCGGGTGAGCAATAAACAAACAATTACCTGCCTCATGTGTGTTCCATCAGATGGTTGATGTATTACTTGTTCATCTACCACTAACAAAGTCAGATGCAGATTTGCATTTAAAAAATCTAATTTTCTACTCCTGTTAATTATGGATAAAAAAAAGGCAAAAAAACAAAGTGACTGCAATAAAAAAAAATAGTCATTGCTTTAGCTGAAAAGCTTGGTTATATATAAAAAACATGAAAGTGGGGCAAGTCATGCAATAAAAGGAAAGCCAACACTGTTGAAACAGCTGCATTCAGATATTTTCATAACAAATAATTTTTTCATGTTGTACCATCATTTTGTATACTGAATTTTTAAATCTGAATGCACACCCCCAACTCAACATCATCAGAGTTAAAGATCGGTACTATCAACATAAGAACCTTGAATGGCAAAGAAATGGAGCTAGCTGAGGAATTAGATAAGTACAAGATCGACATAATACAGTTGACTGAAACAAAAAAGACAAAAACTGGTGAGATCTTTCTGAGCAATAAATACAAAATGTTATATTCAGGCAATAACAATCAAGGAAAAGAAGGAGTAGCCATAGTATTCAACACAAAATACGAGGCTAATCTTCTTGAATGGCAGGCAATCTCAAGTAGAGTAATGTGGGCAAATATGAGAATGGGGAATTGGACAATGAGACTATTTGTGCCTATAGTCCCACAGAAGGTCTACTAAGGTAGAAGTGGAGGAATTTTTGATGCTTTGTAAAAGCAACTGACACAATGAAAAAGGAAAAGTTGGTCCTTGTTGGGGATCTAAATAGCAGAGTAGGAAATGATTGTCAGACATACAAAAATATTTTGGGAAAATTTGCAGAAAAGAGCAAAGCTAATAATACTGACAAATACCTTTTTGGATTTCTGCTCAGGACATGAACTGGTTATTACTAACACCATGTTCCAACATAAAAAATGTGCACAAATACACATGGAGAGAAGAGGCAAGGAATAAGAAAAGTCTCATCAACTATGTTATTGTTGATAATGATGTTTTCTCCCTGGTGCAGGACACCAGAGTGTACAGAGGATTTGAAATTGGAAGTGATTACTATTTAGTCTTGAGCAGGATATGTAAGAAAGTTTTTTAAAGCGAATAAAAGTTGAGCAACTCTCAGATGTGAACTGTAGACTAAAATACACAAAGCTTATTGAAGAAAACATGAAAGAGTTTGAGAACAGGAACCAAGCCTTGAAGAAAACCCTGAATGATTCAGCCAGAGAGGTATGTGGTGAGGTTGTCTGCAAGGATAGAAAAATCAGAACTCCATGGCGGACACAGGACGTTAAAGAGGCAGTAAAGGAAAAGAAGAAAGCATATCAAAAGTTCCTGGCAAATAAGTCAGCTTGTGCTCTTAGAGAATACAGAGACAAATGTAAGAAAGCTACGTAAGAAAATTAAAAATAACAGAATCATCAAAGCTGGTATGGTAGGAAGTCAATTGAATAAATTCATATGGAATTAGAGAGAAATTAGTCAGAACACTAAATTAGCTGTATACAAGACAGTGTTCAAACCAGTTTTAACTTATAGATGAGAGCTGGGTCAGAAGTAAAACACTTGACCAAAGACTAGAGACTGCAGATATGAGAGTCCTGAGAAAGATTATAGGCGTGAACAGATGGCATCAATGGCAATATCATATAAAAAACGAGGATATTAGGAAAGAACTTGACATTGTCAGCATCCAGAAATGGGTTTGCAGAGCTAATCTCAGGTGGTATGGGCGAGGAAAGATTAGCAAAACAAGTGTTCTCTGCCAGGTTGGCAGGAAACGACCCAGAGGAAGACCAAGATATAGGTGGATTGATACAGTACAAAGTGCCTTAGACGACAGAAATATAAGATCTGGTATTGTCGGAGTCTTGACAAGTAACAGACTGATTTGGAGTAAAATTGTAGATAGGAAGTTAGTAATGATGTAAATTTTTCATGTAATACTATCATATCCTGTACACCCCTTGAGGGTACCTGTCAGGAATTTGATGATGATGATAATTTTTTTCAATAAATAGTTCCTATAATAATGCACATTAAATTCTATAATTACAGTGTATTTTCATTATCCATTACAAGAGGCACAGGTAAAAGATTATTTAAAAGGTATTTTTAAAATTCTTCATGAACACTCCTGAAGGTTATGGACCAATTATAATTTTTCCCATTATTATAATTGATTCCATTTTGTGTGATGCACTCACAGGATGGATCACAAGGCCAGTCTGTATATCAAATTAATTTTGTATTTTATTTATGGAGATAGCTGATATATGTGACTGGGTATTTTGCGACTAGCAAATTGGTGGTATCAATAGTACAATATTTGAAATAAATTAACAATTTTGCACACATCATTCATGTTGTATTATGATGAACAGAGCTCCATGGTGCCAAATGCATCAAATTGCATAGAATGTTCAAGAATGCTGCATAACTCTACCTACCAGCACCAGAGTTTTTAGTGAAAGATGACCAACTTGATGTAGGATTACCTTGTTTGTTACTAGGATTTTTTTTAAATGATTCTTTGAATTCTCTGATAAAGAAATTGTAATCAGTATAGGCTGTTTCGATCTGCTGCCTATGATTTTTCTCTGTTATATGTGCTGCTAGTCCTCATTTCTGTTTTTTTTTTTTTTTTTCTCTCTCTATCCTTGATATGGCTTGATATGCATATCTCTCCTGGCATGCCTATTTGCCCACATATCAGTTTCCACCCTGAATGGCATCTTGTATACTCCCAGTTTTTGGACTATTTTTATGCCTTGTTGACACTATATTTGAAATCCTGCTTATAACAGATCATATGCAAATGAGCAGCTTACTGCTCTTTTGTATTCTTTCTTTTCTCTCCGTTGTCATGGGGGAGGGGATTTTAGAATGGTCTCTGCCATTTTTTAAAACATTTTATTGTAACCATTTCTTGATATGATAAAGTGTGCAAGTTCTTGGCTTCTTTTTCCCATACATATTGTTGGGAAAAAAAAAACCATGTCCTGTCTCACAGGGTTTTATAATACCAATTTTCTGTGACTAATGGTGGTCAGGTATTGCATGATGGAGGTATTGTCCTGTGTGTACTGGTTTTCTAATTTGACAGTGAACTTTATGTAAGGATAGTAGTTCAAATGCTTGGCAAAGTCCTGTAATTGTTTTGCCAAGGTGGGCTGTATGATGATTATATCCTTCACATTGCACAGCTAAAGTTTATTGTAATTTGTAGTTCCACAAATTTTTCAAACAATTCCACAGGCAGGTCAGCTGAAAGCAGGCTTGCTCACTATCTCTGCTTTAGCTAACCTGTTTATGAAATAAATGGACATAACTCTTCTACTATCATCACACTCCTCTTCAATTTTTTTTTTTTTTTTCATGAGAACAGGAAGATCAAAAAGGTTGGTGGGGAGTACTGTTTACATGTAATGCCAACAATTTTTGGATGAACTCTAGCACTGCAACAATTTTATTCTTATTTCTGATATTCTTTGCATTCATAAACAAACAGTAACTCATTCCTACATTTATAACCAGTTCTACCATGGTAACTCTCAGATGCTACTTCTCCATTCCTCTCCTTTTCTGCTATTCTTTATATCAGTTATTCCATAATTTTCCCCACCTTCAAATCCTTCTTTATCTCAGAACATCCCATTCTGTTTTTGTCTACACCCATTGACAAACATCCACTATTGCTCTCAGCATTCACCTTTCTCACACTTTATTTTCCTGTTCATACAAACTCCCCATGTCACCTGTCCATCTTACATTCCTGTTGTTTCATTCAATTCACAAATCTATGACTTTCTTCTCTATTCAAAAGCACTTCAGTCTTTTAGAAATGCTTATACATCGGATATTAATTATTACCTTCAGTTGTTTGCTTATTATGCAAAGTTGGGGAGAATTATAAGTAGCACTTCTAATGTTAATTCCATCAGGAAGATTTGAATAGACCTTTGGCTTGGACAAATGTAAGGTTATAGTTTTAATATTAATAAGTGCAAGGAGTTGCATTTTGGAGTGCAAAAATATACGGCTGTGTACCATATTGATGGCACTGTACTGCAGGAAGTAGATGAGATTCAGAATCTGGGAGCAATGGTTGACAGACTGAAATTTTGAGTGCATATTGCAATTGTTGCAAAGACTGCACGTTATATTGCTGCTATAAGAAGTTTGCTAAACTTGTAGGGATGAGGATGCGGTTGAGCCACTGTATTTGGTCGCTTGGTTTTCATTGTGATGTAAAAACATTGGAGATGGTCCAGAGATGAGTAACTAAGACAATATCAGGGCTCTGGAATGTTGGCTCTAGAGAAAGATGTAGGAATGTGGATTGCAGTCTGGTGGATAGGAGGAAAAGAGGTGATATGATAAGATGTTTAAAGTTAGTGAGAGGATTATAAAAAGCACAAAAGGTGAGAAGGGAAGAACCTGGGGCTATCCCTGGAAATGATGTAAGATGTGGTGAAGAAGGATGTGAAGAGCAGATTTTTTTAGATGGAGAATTGTGGGCGAATATGTTGTTGATGCAGTGAGTGTTAAGGATTTTAAGATTCAGTATGATAAATATGATGTCAGTTGAATGAACCACTCACAATGAGTCTGCAGACTCCATGGGGGGAGGTGATAATAATAATGTTAATTACAATAACTATAATTAATACTTCTGATATTTCAGCAAAGTCAACTTGCCATCATCATCATGGAATACAGAACAATAGTATATGCATGCAAGCACTAACCCTGTGGGTAAATAAGGTTGAAGAAAGGAAACCAAAGTTAGGCATACAATCCTAAATGGTGCTTGTAGTGGGCTAAATTGGGTGGTCTTGGCCATTGGACTGAAGATCTGATGAGTGCTTCTCAAATTTGGGACAGTTTTGTACACCTAAATTTGTTGAGGTTTGGAAAAGTTTCTTCAGTCTGAGGCAAATATTTGTACTTGCTGCAATAGAGTGGCCTTCTTCGAGCATATCCTGTTATGGATGTCCAAAGCATGGTAAGCACTCCAGAGTGGCTGTAATGGTGGAACCGTATGTAGTCCATGTGGTCAGAAATTCTGGTGTTAGCTGTCCTGCCTGCTTGACCATAAGAGGGCAGTTTGCAACTGCAAGGAAACTGCTAAACACCTGGCAGGGTCTTTGTATTTCTTTGGTATTTTTGTTAATTTTTTGGATGTGCCCTGGATTATGATAGATTTTCTGTAGTCTCTGCTCTGGGGAGGCAGTTTTAATATTTTTTTGGATTTGGTGGGGATTATAGCCATTGGCTAAAGAAAATGTTGTAAATGTGTTTAAGTTCGGTAGTTATAGCACTGTTATCAGAACTGATTGATTTTGCCCTGCTATATAGGGCTTTTATAATCCCATATTAATAGTTGGGAAGGGGGGGGGTGACTGTTGGTGAATGTATCTACCGGTATTAAGGCTGGCATGCAATTCTGGTGGCTTAATGGTGAATCGGGTATAGCCCTTGCAGGGTAACCCCCCCCCCCACACACACACTGACAGAACTGCAGAGTTGGGACCATGACCTAGTTTTGAGTTTAAAAATGCCCTACACAAATGAAGAAAAGAATATTTGTCACCACCGCAAAAGGTGAAAAATAGGGTGCATAGAATGTTCATTGCTTTACAGAACTTGTCTCATGAGTGATAAATGTGAGGGAGATAACCGAGTCTACTATCAAATATGAGTTCCAAGAACTTGGTTTCTTACACAACTGGATCGATGTTTGTCATAGTCAGAGTTCTGGGTCAGAATGAAGACCACATCTGCAAAAGAGCACACAAACTGCCTTCTGCTGTGAAAATCTGAACCCATTTCTAAACTTCCATTTTGAGACATGTCAATGGATTGCTGCCGCTGTCTTTCTGTGAGCCACATTACATGAATGACAGAAGATAGTGATTACTACTATAATAAGCCAAAAGGCTATTTTACTGGCAACATAAGTTAAGTTAAAGGGAGATGGTAAATCCCATTTTATTTTATAGCCGCGTATGAAACTCGGATCAAAATCCATAGAGTTTCATGCCGAAAAAACTATCGGCGAGCCCAAGTGTAAGTGATCACTTAGGTAGTACAACACCAGGGCAACTCCAAGCAGAGGTGGAGCAAGCTCCATCACTAACCTTAATATTCTCTCATAATGTAAAACAGCTCCTAAGAGATGTATATATACTGTTTTACATTATGAGAAGAGGTCACTACCCAGACCGGTTTCAACCTTTTTTTTGAGGTCTCATCAGTAAGTAGGTAGACCTGGAATATCAAGGTTTTAAGTGAACCGAACTTACATATACCTCTACTATAGAATTGCTGAACTGGTGTACTTCTATATTGAATGGCAGGCAATATCAAGTAGAGTGATGTGGGCAAATATCAGAATGGGGAACTGGACAATGAGACTTATTTGTACCTATGGTCCCACAGTAGGTTCTACTAAGGTAGAAGTGGAGGAATTTTTGAGGCTATAGAGAAAGCAGTTGACACAATGAAAAAGAAAAATTGGTCCTTGTTGGGGATCTAAATAGCGGAGTAGGAAATGATTGTCAGACATGCAAAGATAATAATGCAAATACCTGTTGGATTTCTGGTTATGACACACAATTTTTCAACATAAAATTGTGCATAAATTCACATTTAGAAAAGAGGCAAGGAATAAGAAAAGTCTCATTGACTGTGTTATTATTGATAGTGATGTTTCTCACTGGTGCAGGACACTAGAGTGTACAGAGGATTGGAAATTGGAAGCAATCGCCATTTAGTCTTGAGCAGGATAAAATTGAATTTCATATTGAAAAGAAGAACACAAAAGAAAGTTTTAAATCAAATAAAAATTGAGCAGCTCTCAGATGTGAACTGTAGACTAAAATACACAAACATTATTCAAGAAAAAATGAAAGGGTTTGACAGCAGGAACCAAACCTTGGAGATTCAGTGGCAAATCCTGAAGAACACATGGAGTGATTTAGCCAGAGAGGCATGTTGTGAAGTTGTCTGCAAGGACAGAAAAATCAGAACTCCATGGTGGACAAAGATGCAATTTAGGAAGAAGAAAGCATATCAAAAGTTCCTGGTGAATAAGTCAGTTTGTGCTCTTTGGAGAATACAGAGACAAATGTAAGAAAGTTAAACACTGTGTAAAACTAGTTAAAAAATAGTCATGGAAAGACTGGTAAGAACATACAAAATAAATATCAAGAAGGTGACAAGATATTCTGGAGGATGTTGAAACTCAGAAATGAAGGAGAGAGTGCTGTAAAAGGAATTAGAGATGATTAAGGTGACATGAAAACTGGAGAAAAAGATATCCTTGAACTATGGAGTAATTACTTCGAAAAATGGCTAAATGAAACAAGCAGTGATAGCACAATGGTAAAAAACACTCAACAGGGATGCAATCAGGAATACATAACTATCCTTGAAGTAGAAAAAGCCATCAAAGGCTTGAAATGTGGAAAGAACAGTAGGAATAGATGATATTTGACCAGAAATGTTCAAGTATGGAGGTATAAAAGTCTTACAGTGGTTGCACTGAAAGTTTATAATAAATTTAGTTTAATCCTTCATCCAAGTGTGAGCAAACAAAGTTTGCGCCTGAAAGTATCTTCAGGACTGGGGTAAGGTGGTACAACACCAGGGCATCTCGTTGCAAAGGTGGAGCAAGCTACCAACACTCCTGTCTCAGTATCTCCTATAATGCAAAACACATCTCCTTGTGGATATGTCTAATGTTATGCATTAAGGGAAGGGCCACTACCCAGACTAGTTTCGATCTTTATTGAGGTCTCTTCAGTTGGAGCCAGGCCCAAGCTGAGATACCAGGCAGAAGCATTCGCAGGTGATCTCTACCTATAGGAGTTGCCAAATGGTGTGCCACCCTTTTTTAATAAATTACTCTGGATTTAGAGAAAGATGTTGAAAGTTTATTTTTCACTTGGTTAGAGTATAATAAATTTAGTTTAATCCTTTATCCAAGTGTGAGCAAACAAAGTTTGTGCCTGAAAGTATCTTCAGGACTGGGGTAAGGTGGTACAACACCAGGGCAACTCGTTGCAAAGTGGTTGCACTGTTCAGAAGGCCTGGACAGAGGGATGAATTCCAGATGATTGGAATAGAGCTCTCATCGTACCGATATATACAAAGGGAAATAAAACTGAATGCGAGAATTACAGAGGTATTTCTTGACTAATTTATTCCTTTTAAGATTTATGCAAGTATACTTGAGAAATGGTTGAGAAGGATTGTGGAAGGGAAGCCTGGTGAAGAACAAGCTGAATTCAGGCCAAATAGAGGCTGTCAGGATCAGATTTTCTTTGAGAAATGGGAATATAACAAAGATCAGTATTTAAGTTTTGTAGATCTGCAAAAGGCATATGACAAGGTGCCAAGAGAAAAGCTGTTCAAAATGCTACAGTTAAATGGTATCAATGGAGTATTATATCAAGCAATACTTAGTCTTTATTTGAGTTGTAAGTCAGCAGGTGTCAGACAAGGATATACATTATCCCCTCTATTATTCATTATCTATATGGATCATATTATGAAGTAAAGGGGTATTAAACCGTATATCAAAATTGGAGACGTTAATCTCAGCTCTTTGCTTTATGCAGATGATGTTATATTTCTGAATAAATCTGGTACACGTCTGCAAAATTCCCTGACTAAATGGAATAACTGTTTTAATAGATTTGGTATGAAGATCAGTAATAACAAGACAAAGACAGTGAAAATAGGCAGAAGCATTGAAAATATCAACTGCATTGTGAATGGAAAAGCTGTTGATCAAGTAAAACATTTCAGTTACGAGGGTGGTCTGTAAAGTTCTCGGCCTTGACCATAGATGGCAACACTATCTGTAAAATTTTTTTTTTCTAAGTTGGTACATCTGTCATAAGCATACATGTGAAATTACAAGTCATTCTATCAAGTAGTTTGGTTTTATACAGCTGTCTGAAGCACGATACTCAATTTTATCCATTTCTGTATCCCTTGAAATGGATAAAATTGAGTATCGTGTGGTTATAAAATTCTTTGTAAAAGAATGTTTAATGCCAAAAGAAATTCATTTGAAGTTCATATAAGTTTATGGGAATGTTTGAACAGTGCTCGGAGCATTTTAACAAGAATAAAACTGATTTTGTGCATCGATTTATTACTATGGATGAGACTTGGATTCACCATTACACACTAGAATCTAAACAGCAGTCAAAACAGTGGACAGAAGCCGGTTGTTCAGTGCAAAAGAAGACAAAGTCAGTTCCATCAACAGGAAAGGTCATGGCATAGGTGTTTTAGGATGCTAAAGGCATTTTGTTTATTAATTATCTTGAAAAGGGTAGAACAATAACTGATGAATATTATTCCGATCTTTTAACCAAACTAGACAAAAAAATTCGTGAGAAAAGACCCGGTTTGCAGAAGAAAAAAATCATCTTTCATCAGGACAATGCACCTGCTGACAAAAGTGTTTTGGCGACGGGAAAATTAAGGGATCTGCACTCTGAATTGTTGGAACATCCACCCTATTCCCCAGATTTGGCTCCCTCTGACTTCTATCTCTTCCCAAAATTAAAACTCTTCCTCGCTGGTCAGTGTTTTTCTTCGAATCAAAAGGTGTTGCAGCTGTAGAGGTGTATTTTGCAGATCTTACTGAGAACCACTACAGGGATAGGATAATGGTGCTGGAGCATTGCTGGAATAAATGTATTAGTCCTAAGAGAGATTATGTTGAAAAATAAAAATAATTTTGAAATTATAAATGTTTTTTTCATTGTTAGGCCAAGAACTTTTCAGACCATCCCCTCGTACTTAGGCACGATTTTTAGTGAAGATGGTAAATTAAATATGATAATAGACAACAAAATCAACAAAGCTGGTATGGTCGGAAATCAACTGAATAAATTTATATGGAATAAGAGAGAAATTAGTCAAAATACTAAATTAGCCGTATACAAAACAGTGTTCAAACCAATTTTAACTTATGAATCTGAGAACTGGGTTAGAAATAAAACACTTGACCAATAACTAGAGACCACAGTCCTGAGAACAATTAAGGGCATGAACAGATGACATGAATGACAATATCATATTAAAAATGAGGATATTAGGAAAGAATTGTCATTGTTAGCATTCAGGATTGTGTTAGCAGAGCTAATCTCAGGTGGTATGGTCATATAAACAGAATGGGAGAGGAAAGATTAGCAAAACAAGTGTTCTCTATAAAGCTTGCAAGAAAAAGACCAAGATATAGGTGGATTGATACAGTAAAAAATGCCTTAGAAGATCTGATAATGTTAGTCTTGACAGATAACAGATTGATTCGGAGGAAAATTGTAGTTAGGAAGGAAGTTAGTAATAATGTCAGTTTTTCTTGTAATACTATCATATCCTGTACACCCCTTGAGGATAATGTCAGGAATTTGATGAGGATGTTGATGTTGTGAGACTTCTTTTGTGTGCTGTTCTTGTTATGGAAATGTATATTTGATCCAGGATTTCTTTTCACTCTGATGACAGATGTGTATTGCTCAAGCTTGGACACATTTGAAAGCAGTTAAGTTTGTTGTTGTAGGGTGTCTTTGCAAAATATCCCAAGATTTCCTCTGTTCCTGCTTGGCTGCTATGCAATCGTCATTCCACCATAGCTTAGGGAAATGTGGAAACCAACTAGATTTAGGAATTGCAGTTTTGACATCTTGTGTCATATGATTCACGGCATTACTTATGGAAGAAGAGCTTATTATTGCAGAATCAAATTCTGCTAATGATGAGTAGATGGGTCTACTCAGTTTTCCATCACGATATCTGTGTGAAGCACACGGTTGCCCATGTAGAAAAGTGGATATAACAAGAAAGTGATCACTTCCAGATAAGTTTTGTCAATTTCCCATTTGAAGAGTGCTCAATTTTCCATCATGATATCTGTGTGAAACACACATTTGCCCATGTAGAAAAGTGGATATCACAAGAAAGTGATCACTTTCAGATAAGTTTTGTCAATTTCCCATTTGAAGAGTGGGAAAAGGCATGGTGAGCAGATAGTTAAGTCGGTGGCAGTGAATGTTCATGTAGGCATATGGAAGGTGTTTCCTGTGTTTAGGAGTGAGAGATTAATTTCAAGTATATGCTTAAAAATCTTTTTACTGAGATGTTTGCTTGAGCACTATCCCACAGAATGTTGTGTCCATTAAAATTAAAATGGACACCTCTTTAAAAGTAAGGTGGATGATTACTGCAATATGACATCATCAGGGTCATCTTGAGAGATATCTGTGGCCAGGGGGAATGTAGTGCAGAATACTGTTATTAAAGTTCTTACTGAGAGGTGGATATCAACTCCCTCTATGTTCGTATTGGGTGTGACTTGCTGGAGGGGAGTATGATTGCCTACATGGATGGACCCACTCCATCCTAAGTGGGTCCATACCCTGTTTTTACAAATGATGGTGAGCTAGCAAGCACATAGTGTGCAACTCTTGTTTTGAACATAGTTAATGGATTTTCTCTTTCCTCCCTGATGATGTCCAGCAACATAGGATGAAATATATTAGAGTTTTTAATAAATATATTATTCTATATAATGCTAACAGTTGTAAATATATAATTATTATGTCTGGTACACAGGTTCTTTTAAAACATCTAATTTGTTTCAATTCATTCAAAATTTGTGAGTGAAACAAATTTTGCTGTTTTTTTTTTTCTTAACTCTGTATTAACAATTTATAGAACAATTGTATTAAGAATTTATACCAGATATAAACTTCAAAAGAGCTAGAATTGGCATCTACATGCCAAAGAGCATTACAAAATTATCTTTTTTCAGGAAGAAAAAAAAAACATAATTTGGAACTTATTATTTTGCAAAGGGATCGTATTTTAAATGAGAGTCACATGCCTAGCCTGATGATATGAAATCTTAAAATACTTACTTTTCTTAGTGTTTTTCTTCCACCAAAATTCCTGATTTCTAGCATTAACTCTTCTCGTGGATCCAATTTAATTTCTCGCCTCTGAATACCTTTTCTTTCAATTAGGTTTTTCTCTTTAAATTTTTTAGACATTTCACCATTGCACTTTGAGGGCATGCAGATTTTGTTTTCGGGTAGAGGAGGTGGTGGTGGTGGTGTCACGCCATTTGAAATGTGAATAGCATTATTACTAACAGAAGCAATAGTATTAGTTCCAGTTTTGTGATTCTGTTTCAGTTCATCACAAATTTGTAAAGTGGAAATTATAGGCTCAGCTTTATTTTGATTTTCTCTGGATTTTTTGCTGCTAATGTATTCATGTGTATTAGAAATTCCCCTAGAGTTCTTATTTAAGCCTTTTCTATTATCATAGTCATTTCTGTTAATGGCTGTTTCAGTGCCTATTTCATTTCTCTGAGTAACTGCCTTTAACTCTTTTTGTAACTGTGTAAAGAGAGTTTCTGTTGATCCATCTTCTGTTCTGACTTCTGGAGGCAACCGTTGTCGTGATTTACTTGATGATCTTGTATTAGGTGGTTTAAAGTGAGTTTTTCCAATTGAAGATCGTAAACTTCTGACTTCAGGTGGAACACTGTTACTAAAGTCACAAATGGAAATGTCTATGGAGGTTTTATTTGCATCATCTACATCTTCTTTTGCTTTGGAAGGATCATGTCGATCTGATATTTGCTTTCTCCTTTCAGACACTTTCACATGTGTGTTGTCCGATTGATTTAAATCATCTAATCTACACATTACATTATTATGTGTTAGTTTACGAGGTCTTGAAAGACTGTTTTCATGCTGATTGTATAATAGAGAATTTTTAATATGATTAACACTTGACATATCATTGGACTTTTGGGATACCCTTTCTGTAATTGAGTCGTCATTACTCAATGTTGTTATTCTGCTACCTTGGAAACTTGGTTGAATAAGCGTGGGTAATGATGATGGAGGCATAATCTGTTCCTTCTGTAGCACAGTCTGGTTTGAAATAAGCTGTTGTTGCCATACCAAAAACTGCTTTTGAAGTTTCAGATATTCCTGTTGTAGCCTTTCTTGTTCACGTACAAATTCAGATTTCTCTATACCTGAAGTTAAATTTGTTTCACTTAAACTTTGTTCTGATTGAGCTCGTTTTAAGATGCTATCAGTGGTTTTTCCAGGACTATGTTTATCCATCATTGCCATTTTCTTCTCTTGTACTGGATTTATAAGGCTCATCAGAGAAGAAGACCTGCCATCTAATGGGGATGTGGACCAGTCTGTCAATTCAGTACATCTTAGCCTCACTTGACCTTTAATTCCTCTGACAGAACCTTCTACTCCATATACTTTACTGTCATCTGCATTCATTTTTCTGTTCCTTTCTAAGAATGATTTTATTCTTATACCAGGTCCTCCATATCGTCCTCTTGGAGTTTTATCATTACTCAAATCATTAAATGATTCAGACCTAACTAATTTTTTGAAATTCTTTCTGATTTCATGTACATGCTGATTTAAAGATGATTGTTTGTAATCATTACTTTGTGTTGAAAAATCATTCATTAAGTTTCGGTCATTTTTCTTAGGTCTTTGCTTATTCTCTTCCTGAGTTTGATACTTTTCTAATCTCTGTTGGTTTTGATAAGATCCAATGGAGAAGTTCTGAAGACGACATTGATTTTCACTTTCAGTAATGTCACCACTTGATGAGAGTTTGTCTCTAGACTTTTTCTTAATTTTTACTCTTTCTTGTTGATGAAGAATCATATTATTATCAAGGAATACGTCATCATTTGTGTCTTCGAAAGATTTCTGTTGCCGAATATGTACTAGAGCAGGTCCTGGAATTGGTCGGGTTAAAGTATGAAAATCAGAGTTATATAAGCTAAATTTTGATTCTTTATCTTCATTTCCAAATGGAGAAGGGGGTTTAGGTATGGTATATTGCCACTCAGGTAGAATGCTATCTTCAGCAGTCAGATTTGTTTCTTTGACTTGTTCTTCTATTGTGTAGAAAGCTGCTTCGATGTGTGATGCAATTTCCTGTTTTGTAACTTCCTGTGTTAAGCGTGCATTTAGTGTAGCCATTTGAACATCTGTCACAGTTTCTTTCATACTAAAGTCATCTGCAAAGAAGGGGAAAAAAAAACTTATTTACAATGAAATTAAGTTGTGAAATAAAAATTACTATAGCATTTAAAAAATTTTGCACTCCTTATATTAGATATTAAAAATGTATATTCATCATACTTTCTACAAGAAATGATAAGACATACTCTGATTTATATAAATTCTGACAGGGTGGGTGTGTGTTTGTTCAGTAGATGCATTTTTTGAAATATGTAAGTACCTGTAAGATTCATTTTGTAAGTTATTCCAGAACTCGGGTTGGAAGAATCTTATTGAAATTCAATATCTGGAATCCATACAGAAATTTGTCATACCATCTCAATTTCTTTTTCTTATTCTGACCATTCACAAGGAATAAAATGTTTTGAAATTATGTGTCTAGCACTATCTTCATTCAAATTACCCAAACCCCTTATGGATAGAGAATCATTATGAAGCCAAGATAATGCTACTGTTGTCTTGGTCAGTTGGCGTGACTGTTTTTAGATCACAAGAAACAGTTGAGAAATATGCTATGTGGGCAGCTCAAAAAAAAAAAAAAAAAAAAAACATCTCCAAGCAGTGAACATATGAACTTTAAACCAAGAAAGACTGTATTGATGGAGAAAGAGCTAGAGAGGATTAAGAGAGCTATAATATATATTGCCAAAACAAACTGGCCAGTAGAAGGTGTGGTAAATTTTAAGAATGGAAAACTATTTTACTCTGGAAGAGAAAATAACATCCACAGTAGCAATATTAGTGAATGCAGAACCCCATTCTTTACCACAGAGCCTAAAAAGAGAATTTTTTTTTTTCCCTTTCCAAAAGTATGCTCCAGATCAATCACATGAAGACGAAGAATTAGATACCTTCTACCAGCCACTGCAGGACCTCACTGACAAAACAAACAAAAAGAACCTCCTAATAGTGATGAGAGACTTACACCAGAGATGAAATATGTGATGGGCAAATTTGGAATGGATGAGAGAAATAAAAGAGGTGAAAGACTGCTGGAATTCTGCAAACATAACAAGATATTCATCTCAAACACTATATTTTTCTATAGACCATCACATAAATACACATGGAGATCTCCAAGTGGCATGATTAAAAATTGTATTCATGACATTCTGATTAAAAATAACTGGAAATCCCCAATTTAAAATGTAAGAACACTAAAGAAACCAGATTTGGTTTCTTTAATGTTCTTAATTTTTAGAAAAAAATTCACTGATCATGAATTGAGCTGCAAAAATTACGTTAAAATAAGAATAGCAAACCAAAGATCCTAAGCAATACTTTATTAACATAACAAAAACTAAAAGATATAACTATAGAAACAGAGTTAAAGAAAATAACCTTTGGCAATATAGAAAATAAATGGAAACAGGACAGAGCAGTTTTGGTAAATGCTGCAAGAAAAACACTTGATACAACAATTACAGCAGATAATAAGTGGATAACCACAGAAACCTTAGAAGAAAAAAGAGCTTCAAAAAATAATATGAACAGACAAAATACAGAAGAAAATAAACGACATTATAAAAGACTGAAAAACAATGCAAATCTGCCAAAAATGCTTGTTGGAAGAAAAATCAAAAATGTGTGAAGCCAATAAAAAGAATAACAAGACTGTATATATAATTATAAAAGAATTATCAAAACCTCCAGAACAGACCACTAAAATGAAAGATAAAAATAATGTTGAAACTGAAGCAATTCAAGAGATTAAAATAAAAATTTGAAAAACATATTACCAGATACTTTTCTGGAGGGAAGAAGACAAAAAAAAAAAAATGAAGAGACAGAAAGAGAAAAAGTACCATTTATAATAAAAGAAGAAATTTTGAATGCAATAAACCAAATGAACTTCCTACTGAACTGCAGAAATATGGTAACTTGGCAGCTATCAATTTCCTGCTTGAACTTTTTAACTAAATACTATATACTGGTGAAATTCCAAATGACTGGAAGACATGTATCATAATACTAATTTTCAAAAAGAGAGATAAATGAAGGTGTGAAAATTGTAGACCAAAACATTGCTAAGTCACAGCTACAAAATCTTATTTGTAGACAAGATTTATGGAAACATTGGAGAGGGTCCAGAGAGGAGTGACTAAGAAAATATCAGGAGTCGAGAATGCTGGCTATGGGGAGAGTTGACAAAATGTGAATTGCAGAGTGTGGTGGACAGGAGGGGGGGGGGTGATATGATCAAGACAATTATGTTAGTGAGTGGATTTTGTAGATTAATCCAGGGGGAGATTATAAAAAGAGTGTAAAAGGCAAGAGAGGAAGAACCAGAGGTCATACCTGGAAGTTGTGTAAGAGTGTGGTGAAGAGGGATGTGAGCAGTTGATTTTTTACATGGAGAATTGTCAGTGAATGGAATATAGTACTGGAATGCAGGGAGTGTTAAGGATTTTAAGATTCAGTATAATATGTTGTCAATTGAATGAACTTGCATGATAAGTCTGCTGACTCCATGGAGGGTGTAATAATAATAATACAAAATAGAATCCAGACTTGAATGAATGAGATCAAGCAGGTCTACTATAGACCATATTTTTAGTTAATAGCCTGGCTGAAAAGTACTGGGTAACTGCAGTTTTATTGACTTCAAATAAGCATTTGATAACACTGACAAGAACAAAATGATAAATATCTTAAAATTTGTGATGTTAGATTCAGAAATACAAACTTTTATTACAAATTATTATAAAGATACTAAAGCAATTGTCAAATTTGAATTGTAGAGGGTCCATTTGTTTGTTTTTATATTATTAAAGTAGAAAAAGGAGTTATGCAGGGCTGCCCACTCTCACCAAATTTATTTACTATCTCTCTAGAAGAAATATGTAAAAATATAGCTGAAGAACCAGGTCTACAAATAAATGGCATGAATATCAATCACATTAAATATGCAGATGATGATATTATTATTGAAGAATCTTGAATTTAATTGGAAAAAACAAAAATTTACATGCATAACTTTTGGAATGAAAAATCAACTAAGCAAAATTAAAACAATGAGAATAGGAAGAGATGAGGAATAAATTTTGATATCAACTTTAAAAAAAATCATATGGACAAACTTGGTTATAATGAGCACCACAGGACCAATAAAAATTTTCTTGTTATAACCGTCACTCACTATATCAGTGAAGTTAAATCTTCCCATTTTTTTTAAATTCTGAATAAAAAATAGATTCAAAATGTTAGAGAGGAAAAAATGATATAATTCCATACCCAGATATTATTTGTATAAACTACAATACACTTTTTTTTTTTTTTTTTTACTAATACCATGAGAATTACAATACACTTAATATAAACACAGTTTACTTCTCCATAATTAAAAACAATACTAATTAATAATAAACACATCAGTAGTTTTTTAAAAAAAAAAAACAACTATATCAGTGATGAGTTAAATCTACTATCCATTTTTTTAAATTCCCAATAAAAAATAGATTCAAAATGTTACAGAGGAAAAAATAATATAATTCCATACCCAGATATTATTTGTATAAACTGCAATACACTTAATATAAAGTTTACTTCTTCATAATTAAAAACAATACTAATCAATAATAAACACAATTTCAATAGTTTTTTTAAAAACACCAACATAATGATGTTATGTCAGTTTTTATACTGATCCAGTGAAACATTGTTACATACAAAATCATTGCATCCAAATTGTTAGCAAATTTTTCCACTTGAACCTTCAAGATTGGACCGTCTATTGAGAATCCAGTTCTCTTTTGTGTAGTAAACCATTGAAGGAATGCTTCATTGACATTTGTAAACTTGCACTTTAAATTTTTTTTATTTCAGTTATGTTGTTTTCCAGTGCCAATTGGCAAGCGTCTTTATTTTTCTACAATGCTGATACTATTGAAGCGCAAAGAAAACTTCACACTTCAACATTTTTTGCAGTATGTTTTAACTTGCAAATAATTTTGCCTTTTTCATGAACCAAGAGATATTTTCTTTTAGTAGACATGTTTCCAATAGATGTGTTTGTTTTTAAGTGATTTTACAGTTGTAGCAGTGTTTGGGTTTTAAGATTAAGTCATAAACTGGTCCGTAATCCAATGCAGGTGGTTATAAAACCTGCCACTCCTTTCATTTTTTATCAATTTCAAGAATTATCCAAGCAATGAGAATGTTTGCATAATTACCAAAATTAGTACAGTATATCCGTGTAGTATACTCTTTATAAAAGTGAGTGATTTTATGGGAATATGCTTAATTAAAGTCATTATGACTTTCTGCTTATTACAGATATCATCTCATTATTCCTATGCCAGTTACATGTTCTGCTGTACTGGAAGAAGCAAAACAATTTACATATCTTAGAGTAGTCTCATTACTCTCACAGTCTCGACTACACAGAAACATTAAAATACAGACTTGATAAAGGGTGGTCTAATATGAATAAATTAAACAAAATATGGAAAAATATCAGTATTTCAAAAGCCTCAAATTAAAACTCTGTGAAACCATTATTATACTTTTGGCAATGCTTAAGAAAAATTAATAAGATTCATGGGCAGAACACAAAACAAATGAGCAGCCACACACAAATTAAACTATTGAGAAGATATCATAGCTATAATTCGTAAACATCAATTAAGATGGTTTTGACCCTCCAGAGAATGTCCTCTCAGAGACTGCCAGATATAATCTTGAATGGAATCATTGTACGAAGACCAAAAAGAACTTGGCTACAATCTTTGAAGGAAAGGTCACAATTATCAAGCTTCAGATAGATGACAGAAATGGCCAGAGATAAAGCAGATGAAAAAGATTTTATAGGGGACCCAACCTGTCATCTGATGGATGAGAAAGAAGATATCTCCATTCTTGCTAAATGGAATTTAATAGCATTTGGCATTTAGAGTTGAAAGGTTCAGCTAAATATAGTTTAACATTTCATAAATCATGCTATAATATTTGATACATACACACAAATGTTTTACAAAGTGCCATATCGTCATTAAATAAAGTCTCTGAATACTGTATATTTGTCACAGACATCAATGATAGTATAATTTTCAGTCCTGGGTATAATCAAAAATTCTACTCTGAACAGTTTCAAACCGTATAGTTATGCAAACAATTATAAAGCCTTTTGACCGAGCGCATGGTTTGTCATATGCATATTGTAATATAATAATGTCTTTGGTTTTTAAGTCTATTATTAAAAAATTCCTTCTTTACAGTAATTAGGGATTATCCAGATTTCCGTCCACACTTGGATAGGAGTCTGGGTCCTCCCTGGGTGGAGTGGTGACCCCATCACTTCACTCACATTTCTGCTTTTTAAATTTACCATTATCCTATGTGTGGCCATGATCAATAGTACAAAAAATTCATTCATCATGATTAAAAAAAAAATTGCAAAAAACCGTTGGCTTGGTTATGTATTGCCCTCATTTTCTGCCTCGAACTTCAATGACTTCACCAACCTAATTGACTACCTATCTCTAAAGTCAATCATATACAGTCTAATTACCCCAACAATGAGATAATCTTCTTTAACAATTTCAACATCCACAATTCAAACTGGTTTTCCTTCTCCAACTTTACAAACTAAGCTGGTAAAGAAGCTTAACTGTTTGCTATCAGTAATGATTTAACCCAAATTTCACCAACCCACCAGAATTCCAGATAATCATCACATTCTCCCAGCACCTTGGATCCATTCTTAACTATCTCTTCCTCCAAATATGCCAATGAGTTTGCTCTCCTCTTGATATGTATTACCATAACCTTGTCTGTCTCCTTTTCTACACCTCGTCCTTCTCACAATCATTGTCAATCTCATATCCTGTGGCACCACAGTGATACGAATTGGAATGACCTTTAGGACTTCTGCGTCTTGTTTCCATGTTCCGGTTCTACTCTTCTGATCCTAGCATCTGCTTTGATCTAATAACAGAAATTATTCTCACTGGGAAGTACTTTTATTCACCACTTCACTCAAAATCCAGCATATGCCCAATGGCACCAGCCAAGAACTCCAGCCTCTCACTCAGCTCACACTACCACTAAGGGCCAAAACTTTGTCTCCTGGCCAAATGGTCCCTCAACAACGATTCAAGGTTGTGGGATGTAACTTTTGTCTTTTCATATTTCTGCCTCACACATCATGATGGTACAATGGTAACCGCTCCTAAAGATAAGGCCGATCTCTTGGCATTGGTTTTTTTTTCTTCTTCTAACTCTCATACAGACAACAAGACAGATTTCCTTCCCATTCTACCAACTATCTATAGTATGCTTCCTCTGAAATTTCACCAGGACATCAGAAAAATACTCAGTATGCTTGATACCTGTAAGTTTCCAGGCCCTTATGGTACTGCTCCAGTTATACAGATAGCTTGTCCTCTAGAATTCACAACCATGCAGCATTGTCTGTTATATTCATCTGGTATCTACACAACTGTTTAGAGCAAGCTTTTATCCAGCCTGTTTCAAAAAGAGAGGAATAGGCTGGATAAAAGTCAACTATCAAACTACTGCCCTATTGATCTGGTTTCAATACTCTCAAAAATAATGGAAAATGACATCAACAACCAACTGCTTCACTACTTAGACTCACCAATATGGATTCCACCATTCTCATTCCACAGCAGATCTCCTGTCCAACCTCACCCACCTTTGGATGCAAGTCATGGAGTTTGGATAAACTCGGGTGGTCATCTTGATATTTCGAGTAAGAAAACCACTTACTAAGTGGTTTTCTTACTAAGCTACTATCTTATGGTATTCCTCCTTTCCTTTGTGAATATACCAGCTTCCTCTTTGATCATTCACTGCCAGGAATGGTCGATGGTTTCCTCTCATCAGATTTTCCATTTAATGTGAAATCCCAGAATTCAGTGTTGTCACCTACACTCTTATTCCTATATATTAATAAGCTCTTTCTGACATCCAGTCCTATTCATAGCTTTGCTGATTATAGTTTCAAATCTTCTTTTTCATTTTCCCAACCTCGTAGTGCTCAAGTAATTCATGCTTCAAAATCTTAACCAGTACCTGAATCGCTGATTTCCTTGCTATTCTCAAGTGGGGTGAAGATGACCTGGTGAATTTTAATACCACTAAAACACAATCCTGTCTCATTTCCAGGAAGAAAGACCATGCCCCTCTATCTCTCTCTCTTCTCCCCTCACTTTTGACAATATTCCTCTAACCGACCGGAAAGAAATTTCTTTTCTTGGATTAACTCTAACATCTAATCTATCCTGGCATGGCTCTTCAGTCTCCAAAAAGCTTGGTATTCTTTATAAAGCTCAAATACTAAACCCATATCTAGGATGGTGCACTTAGACCTTCTCAGAATGCTTGACTGTATACAGACGCAACCAGCTTGCTTAACCACTCTACCGGCCAAGACGTCTATAGACGTTCAAGTTATCATGGATGCGAAGTGCTTATTAAAATTGTAATACCATTGTTATAACATTGAAATATATGATGGATACGAAGCGTATGCGTATTTGATCCATAATGGCCGGTGAGGTGGTTAATTGATGACTTTCCCTCACCAACTCTCTTCCAGCACTTTCCTGTAGACACTGTTGTTATAGGTATTTCCATGGATTCTGCTCCACTGAAGTAGCTACTACAATCTTCCACTGTCCTCTACTCATATATGAACATGAATAGCTGCCATTCATTACTCATCTATAGTTCAGCTCCAAATACATCAAACCATCTTCTCTTCCTCTGCTTTCGTTTCCTCTGTCTTTGTTCTTTGTAGAGTCTTCCCCATATTGTTCTCTCTAATGATTACAATCTGCAGATCTTAAAAAAACACCAACAAATTCTTTTCTTCCTTTTAACCAGTTGGCCACATGTGGCACTGTTGTGTGGTCTCCACACAAGTCTTGTGTGGAGACTGATATAAAATATATATATATATATATATATATATATTGGACTATTTTTATTGACAAATGATTTTAAATTATGATAATTCTTCTCAAACTTGATGGAATTTAATGAAATAAATTTGGCATTGTCCGTGCATTTAGCCAAGTGGCATTTAGCCATATGCCTGGGAAAGGAGTATCCTGGGTTCGATTCCTGTCGCTGACGTCAGGAGCTTAAGGATCTTTCTCAGACATAGCCAAGTTAGTCGGGGAGAAAAACCCAGATAATCTCCCCAGTTTATCTGGGGGTTTTCCTCCCGCAAGCAGGCAAACCGACCCATGAACACACGCATCTACAGACATAGGACACACCAGGAGGCATAGGGCTAGCCACCTTATCCTCGAGACAGGTATGGCTCAGAAGAGCTAAATAGCTCCATAATAGGCCACTAGGCCTAAATGTGAAAGGAAGAAGAAGAAATTTGGCATTCAGGATTTCATATTAAAGTTTATCTACTCATTTCAATTTTAGTTTCATTTGGACCACTTTAATAGCTAAAGTGGGCCAAATGACAAAACCAAATTAGGTTATAATATCTACACCAAAAACAATTCTGCATTCAAAGGCAGAGAGTGAGAGAATGTATTTTGTGGATGACATTCTTATTATAGTGACAAAATTTAAGTTTTTTTTTTTGTTGTCTATAATCATTTCCTTACTTATGCTATTTCAATGTCAGATAAAGACAATAAGAATTAACTTTGCAAAAATAAGGGAGTGAACAGGGGAATGCATGACCAATAGAAACTATAAATATTTAGAATATTACTGATTTCTGCATGTATAATGAAAGGCTCTACTGCAGATTAATCTTAACAGTGTAAATTAACTGTATATTGTTTGAACATGAAGTGGATATGATGATAAATCAAGTGTAGGAATGGTTATACATTATTTCCATTAAATCCATGTCATCTACATCAGTGCTTCCCAAACTGTGGGCCGTGGCCCCTTGGGAGCCATAGGTTTTGTTGAGGGGTGGGTGTGAAATAATGAAAACAAATGAAAAATCTTTTAAGACTAAGTAGATTTTTTATATCTTAAAGAAAAGTATTTAATTTTTATTTATTATTTCTTTTTTGCTATTTTTTATATTTTAATGGAAAAAAATCGCACGTTGCGGGTTCACAAATTTTGCTTCCTGCATATTTCGGCGCCTAATGAATATTAGTAAATATATGCTTATTCATGTAAGTTTCATTTTAAAGCAGGAATCTAGGAATTGCAGTTTCAAATATTTCATCTGATATTGGTGTAGGAGTATTGAAACACATCCATCACATTAAATTGTTATTAAACTTCTTTTATGTTTTTAATTCTTTCTTTATTACTAATCGTTTTACGTTTCATGTGCTTGTACTGCAAATGTACAATAACAATATATCTATCTATATAAAAATATGAGATAATGTGCCATGTCAAATGTGTATGTAAGATGCTAAAAATATAATATTTGCATTTGATTTTTGCAATATTCGCTGTGTATGTTTTGTATTGAATATAAATACAATAAATATTATAATAATATATGTCTATATTGCGATTTTTTTTAGGGGGGGGGGGTCGTGAAATATTTTAATTTTTCCAAAGGGGGCCCTGACATCCAGAAGTTTGGGAAGCACTGATCTACATGGATCACGGTATTATCAAAGTCAGTTTCATCAATGGTATCTAGTTGGAAAGACCTGGGTTTGAATCCTGTGTAGGGAATGATCATCTGACTGAACAATAAAATTTCAGTAATACAATATTGTAAAGCATTTATATATCATATGGTTTTCAATATTATGCTTTTTTCTAACTTTCCATAAATGATATTTACCACTGCCTAGAGTTAGGGATATTACAAAAAAAAAAAAAAAAAAGAATCTATTGTGTTGTAAGGAATGGAATGCCCAACAAATTATGTAATCTGTTCCAAATATGCAAGGAAAGAGGGCAGCTGGAAATGTTCTACATGTTTTATTGTTTCTGGTCTGTAACATATGTCAGAAATTGGGTCTCTCTCTCCATTGTTAAAGTACCTCAGTTTGAAGGCATTTATTGGAAGGTGACCACGTGCGATTCTCAGAGCTAGGTCCCTCCTATTATGGATAGTTATTAAATAGTGTCATTGTTAGTACTCAAATGTAGAAGAGGTAAAAGATTTCCTTATACTAGATTCTGCCATTATTAATGGAAAGAATGTTGGTGCTGGAATGGAGTTAAGCACAGAATAGTATTCAGGAAAAATCTCAGCTCCTGGGCCACTGCAATCATTTATTTCAAATAGCAAGTGATGAAAATCCAGGTAGAACAGAGAAGGTTTGCACATGGGTTATTGGTATGTAATATTTTATGTATTTTTTTAGGATGTACTGCTTAAATGGCAGACTTTTAATACTGGAACCCATAAGGTTCTATCCTTCTTTCATAGTTGAAGAAATTCCTTTTTAACTTCCTGGTACACCGACCCATTCCATTCATTCACTACTCTCCGCATGAAAAACCTGGTCCTCACACACTTACTGCCTACACTCTTATTCAACTTCCAGGGATGACTACATCAGCACTTGGTTAAGGGGGGGGGGGGGGAAAGAACAAGTGCTGAAACATTTCCCCTGCATCAATCCTTTAAATAACTTAAATGTTTCTATCATATTCCTTCTTTTTTTGCTTATCGACCAACTTTTGCAACCCACAAACTCTCACAGGGAGCATTCCACAGACCATTGACCATCTCAATCACATGCATCTGGATCCTCTTCACTACTGCTTCATCCCCAAATGGCCAGTAAATCCAGATATGGATGTATCAAGGCCTTCAAAGAAGAAATGATAACTTTCTTATTTCTGCTTCTTACTGTGTTCTTGAATAACCAAGCAATCTTATGAGCAGCCTTAAATTGCATATGTTTACTATATAATTGCTTTTCTTCAGCTTCTGTAAAGTCTGTAATATTTATTATGTACAGCTGAGTAGAGAAGTTGTGGGTTAAATAATATTGGTTTAGCAGCAAAGGAATGGAAAGTGGCCCAGTTCTCCAGTCTTCTAAGGTTTTGATGTTTTTATGTATAAATTCTTGAACCAGTAATATTGGACAGGTGTAGAAGGGAACAGTGAGGTCCTGTTTGAGATCCCATCCTCCTAAAACTTTTAATTTCATTAGAGCACTAGCAATTAGTTTTGCTAACTTTACTGAATATTTTCAAAATACCAAAAGAAAAAAAAAGAAAAAAAGAATTGTCTGCTGAGCCATTACCCCTCAAAGTGTACCCACATCATATATTAATACTTAATTTTCTTTCATATCTGAGGAACTATTATCCTTGCATAGTGTATGAATTGTCAACTTCCTTTAAAAAAAGATTCCAGAACCAATGTAAGAGACTAAGAGGGACAACCTTGCTTGACTTCTTTTTGAATTATGACCAAGTCTGATAAGAACCCATTGGCCAGGAGACAGGTAGTTGCATTGGTATAGGCTCCTTTAATGAGGAATAGCAGTTTTTTGTTCAACCAAATTTGCTGGAAGTTGTAGAACATTGTTAAATATTTAAGTAAGATCCACTGAGGCCATAAACTGCTTTTTCATTAACTAAGTAGAAACATTAAATTCTACAGCTTGACCTGGAATTCCACACATCTATGTGCTTTTGAGTATATATCTCATCCTTACTTTGAGTCTGTTGTTGATAATGCATAAAAAGATCTGGCAGTCAATATTAGATAGAGAAATAGGCCTCCACCTATTTATTGATTAAGTTTCTATTGAGTTTTGGAATGAGGATGGTATGGCTGGCTACAGATTCCCCTTGGTTATGTGACAAGAATTTAGTATTTTCAAGGATAGAGTAGAGAGGGCAGGGGTGGGGGACTGCTGTTGATAGCAGATGAATTGTAGCCAATAAAATTAGGAGTTAATCAGTCAGATGGCAGTTCTTTTGAACTGGTCTTGGATATGAACAGGAAAGGCATTAATGTTCCAAGATTTATAGTTCCTACAGCGCTATTTCTTCAAACAGATGTTTCTAGTCTTTCTGAAAAGAGTCAAGGGTGCCTTATGTGGTGGATGTGTGTTCACCATCCACACAGATTTGGGTAAACTTCTATTGAAGAATGCAGCTGAAAGGCTATCTGCTAAGTGCTTCTGTATTCTTATTTTAAAATTTCTTTCTTCCACTTGTTTCTGCCTTTCCAATCCTATCCCTAAGTTGATGTTTTTGATAATATCATTGTATTGTATTCCACTGCATTAGTTTGCTATGAACTAGCATCCATCTCTTTATATGTCTTTTTACTTTTTTTCCTTACAAGGAAAGCATGTTCCTTTCCCCATTCATTCATATTCTGTTTTACTGCTTCTTTGAATTCTGACATATCCCAGTCCCAGTTTCATTTGTTTGCATTTGGTCTTCTGTCTGTTCACTTGTTATACTAAATCTGTTACTGTTAAGTTTAACTAGCTATGTTCCTTTTATGGTTGACAGGAAAGGTGACTCTTACTGTTCTGGAATTTTGAGGGTATTACCAAGTATAGTTTATTTAAACATACTCCCTTTGCTAGACTGAACTAAAACATCCAGGAACTCTTCTTGATTTGCCTCTTATGTATATGCTGTCCTGATGGGTTCCACCAATGCTTGTGGCAAAAATTCTAAGACAACAGGTTAGTAATGCAATGTTCAGAACTTTATTTCCATAGGTTTGGGGACAGTGAGTAGCAATATGTCAGATCCATTATAGTTAAAACATTTAGCTTTGGAGCAGTTGCCACCCAAGTGATTGTATGAACTGCAACATAGGTCTGGTTTGCTAGCCTGGATAGTTCACCATAACTCAAGTTGTAGTGATGTTGGCAAAATTTAGTATGTCTTCATGTCTATTGTGATGATAACCTCATCAGAAAACCAGTTGGAATCTTTGCTTGAGATACCAATTTTTATATCATTAATTTTACTCCATTTTGAGAATGGATAAGGATTTCATCACTGCTTTGTCGCTATTCCACTGGAAATCTCTCAATGTTCTAACACGACTTCCTACCATTAAAGGAATTATTGAGCTGCCTGTGATAGTTTATCTCTGGTTTTAAAATCTTCAACTACTAAATATTTTCCTCCATCATATAGCATGAAGAAATAAATCTTATTAGTCCCTTGTATCTTTTTCAAAACTTTAGTTGCTCATCTTGCCTCTTCACATTCTAGAATTTCAATTTCCAGAATTCACATCTGCAGGTACTTAAGAGTCAAAGCTGTATAACTGAGAGGAGACCTCCACATAACCTTTGAAGGAATGCAGAGAACTGAATAGGGCTTCTGACCTAATGTCCAATCCTCACCTTCTCGTGTTGTACCCTGTTAGATATCTACCTGGATACTAAACGAACAAGGATGGGGCTCGCAATTTGGGATTTAGCCAACCAAATTGTATTCCTATTGACGTAAACCACAAATAAAATGATGGTACAACATAACAGAATTTCACACTAGCTGGGCATCACCCAGTTAAACAAGGCACCAGTTGTTTTCGACAGGGAACCAGGGCAAACAGTGAAAAGTCAGCAACTAGAACAAATCCTGAAACACACCTGAACTCAACATCACCAGAGTTAAAGATTGGTACTATTAACATAAGAAGCCTGAATGGCAAAGACATGGAACTAGCTGAGGAATTGGATAAGTACCAGATCGACATAATAGGAGTGACTGAAACAAAAATGACAAAAACTAGTGAGATCTTACTAAGAAATAAATACAAAATGTTATATTCAGGCAATAACAATGAGGGAAAAGAAAGAGTAGCTATAGTATTCAACACAAAATACAAGGCTAATCTTCTTGAATGGCAACCAATATCAAGTAGAGTAATGTGGGCAAATATCAGAATGGGAACTGGACAATGAGACTTATTTGTGCCTATGGTCCCACAGAAGGTTCTACTAAGGTTGAAATGGAGAAATTTTTTGAGGTTTTAAAGAAAACAACTGACACAATGAAAAAGGAAAAGTTGGTCCTTGTTGGGGATCTAAATAGCAGAGTAGGAAATGATTATCAGACATACAAAAATATTTTGGGAAAATTTGGAGAAAAGAGCAAAGCTAATAATAATGGCAAATACCTGTTGGATTTCTGCTCAGAACATGGATTGGTTATTACCAACACAATGTGCAAACATAAAAATGTACATACATTCACATGGAGAAAAGAGGCAAGGAATAAGAAAAGTCTCATTGACTATGTTATTGTTGATAGAAATGCTTTCTCACTGGTGCAGGACACTGGGTGTACAGAGGATTTGAATTTGGAAGTGATCACCAGTTAGTCTTGAGCAAGATAAAATTGAATTTCATACTGAAAAGAAGAACATGTAAGAAAGTTTTAAAGCAAATAAAAGTTGAGCATCTCTCAGATGTGAACTGTAGACTAAAATACACAAACATTATTCAAGAAAAAATGAAAGGGTTTGAGAACAGGAACAATCATCATCATCAAATTCCTGCTATGTACCCTCAAGGGGTGTACAGGATATGATAGTACTACATGAAAAATTTACATCATTATTAATTTCCTATCTACAATTTTCCTCCAAATCAGTCTGTTACTTGTCAAGACTCCAACATTATCAGATCTTATATTTCTATCGTCTAAGGCACTTTGGACCGTATCAATCCACCTATATCTGGGTCGTTTTCCTGCCAACCTGGCAGAGAACACTCGTTTTGCTAATCTTTCCTCGCCCATTCTGTTTAAGTGACCATACCACCTGAGATTAGCTCTGCTAACACATTCCTGGATGCTGACAATGTCAAGTTCTTTCCTAATATCCTCGTTTTTAATATGATATTGCCATTGATGCCATCTGTTCATGCCTATAATCTTTCTCAGGACTCTCATATCTGTGGTCTCTAGTCATTGGTCAAGTGTTTTACTTCTGACCCAGCTCTCAGATCCATAAGTTAAAACTGGTTTGAACACTGTCTTGTATACGGCTAATTTAGTGTTCCGACTAATTTCTCTCTTATTCCATATGAATTTATTCAATTGACTTCCCACCATACCAGCTTTGCTGATTCTGTTGTCTATTTCTATATTTAATTTACCATCTTCAGTAAAAATCGTGCCTAAATAGCTGAAATGTTTTACTTGTTCCACAGGTTCTCCTTTCACAACACAGTTGACATTTTCAATGATTCTGCCTATTTTCATTGTCTTTGTCTTTTTATTGCTGACCTTCATACCATATCTATTACAACAGTTATTCAATTTAGTCAGAGAATCTTGCAGACTTGTAGCGGATTTATTTAGAAGTATAACATCATCCGCATAAAGCAAAGAGCTGACATTAACATCTCCAATTCTGATATCAGGTTTAATACCACTTTCCTTCATAATGTGATCCATATAGATAATGAATAACAGAGGGGATAATGCACATCCTTGTCTCACACCAGATTTAACATTAAACCATCTTCCTGTACTTCCTTCAATTCTAACTGCTGACTTACAACTCAAATAAAGACTAGGTATTGCTTGATATAATGCCCCATTGACACCGTATAACTGCAGCGTATTGAATAGCTTCTCTCTTGGCACCTTGTCATATGCCTTTTCCAAATCGACTAAACTTAAATACAGATCTTTGTTATATTCCCATGCTTTCTCGACTATTTGTCGTAAAGTGAAGATCTGATTCTGACAGCCTCTATTTGGCCTGAATCCAGCTTGTTCTTCACCAAGCTTTCCTTCCACAATTCTTCTCAACCGTTTCTCAAGTATACTTGCATAGATCTTGCCAGGAACACTCAGTAGGGAAATACCTCTGTAATTCTCACATGCAGTTTTATTTCCCTTTTTATATATGGGTACTATGAGAGCTCTATTCCAGTCGTCTGGAATTCGTCCCTCTGTCCAGGCATTCGGAACTATGCAGTGCAGCCACTGTAAGACTTTTATACCACCATACTTCAGCATTTCTGGTGGAATATCATCTACTCCTGCTGCCTTTCCAAATTTAAGCCTTTGATGGCTTTTTCTACTTCAAGTATGGATATGTATTCCTGACTGCATGCCTGGTCAGTGTTTTTTAGCACTGTGCTATCATCACTGCTTGTTTCATTTAGCAATTTTTCAAAGTAATTACTCCATACTTCAAGGATATCTTTTTCTCCAGTTTTCATGTCACCTTTATCATCTCTAACTCCTTTTACAGCACTCTTTCCTCCATTCCTAAGCTTCTTCAACGACCTCCAGAATATTTTGCCACCTTCTTGATATTTATTTTCTATATTCTTGCCAAATTCCTCCCATGACTTTTGTTTAGCTAGTTTTACACAGTGTTTATCATTCTTGCATTTGTCTCTATATTCTCTAAGAGCACAAGCTGACTTATTTGACAGGAACTTTTGATATGCTTTCTTCTTTTCCTTCACTGTCTCTTTAACTTCCTGTGTCCACCAGAGAGTTGTGATTTTTTTATCCTTACAGACAATCTCACCACATGCCTCTCTGGCAGAATCAATCAATGTTTTCTTCAGAGTTTATCACTGAATCTCCAAGGTTTGATTCCTGTTCTCAAACTCTTTCATTTTTTCTTCAATAATCTTTGTGTATTTTAGTCTACAGTTCACATCTCAGAGCTGCTCAACTTTTATTCGCTCTAAAACTTTCTTACATGTTATTCTTTTCAATATGAAAAGAATAACATGTTCAATTTCAAATCCTCTGTACACTCTGGTGTCCTGCACCAGGGAGAAAACATCACTATCAACAATACTTAGTCAATGACATAGTCAATGAGACTTTTCTTATTCCTAGCCTCTTCTCTCCATGTGAATTTGTGCCCATTTTTATGTTGGAACATGGTGTTAGTAATAACCAGTCCATGTCCTGAGCAGAAATCCAACAGATATTTGCCATTATTATTAGCTTTGCTCTTTTCTCCAAATTTTCCCAAAATATTTTTGTATGTCTCACAATCATTTCCTACTCTGCTATTTAGATCCCCAACAAGGAACAATTTTTCATTGTGTCAGTGGCTTTTTCTAAAGCCTCAAAGAATTCCTCCACTTCTACCTTAGTAGAACCTTCTGTGGGACCATAGGCACAAATAAGTCTCATTGTCCAGTTCCCCATTCTGATATTTGCCCACATTACGCTACTTGAGACTGACTGCCATTCAAGAAGATTAGCCTCGTATTTTGTGTTGAATACTATAGCTACTCTTTCTTTTCCCTCATTGTCATTGCCTGAATATAACATTTTGTATTTATTGCTCAGAAAGATCTCACCAGTTTTGGTCTTTTTTGTTTCAGTCACCCCGATTGTGTCGATCTTTTACTTATCTAATTCCTCAGCTAGCTCCATTTCTTTGCCATTCAGTCTTCTTACATTGATAGTACCGATCTTTAACTTGCTTTAAATTGCCAGCCCATTCTCGTTCGTTCAGTATCCAAGTAGATACCCAACAGGGTGCACCACGAGAAGGTGAGGATTGGACATTAGGTCAGAAGCCCTGGTCGGTTGTCCGTATTCCTTTAAAGGCTATGTGGTGGTCTCCTCTCAGTTATACGGCTATGACCCTTAAGCACCCCAAGAGCAGGAACCAAACCTTGGAAATTCAGTGGCAAGTCCTGAAGAAAACATTGATTGATTCAGCCAGAGAGGCATGTAGTGAGGTTGTCTGCAAGGATAGAAAAATCAGAACTCCATGGTGGACAGTGGAAGTTAGAGGAAGCAAAGGAAAAGAAGAAAGTATATCAAAAGTTCCTGGCAATTAAGTCAGCTTGTGCCCTTAGAGAATACAGAGACAAATGTAAATATTGTGTAAAACTAGCTAAACAAAAGTCATGGGAAGACTTTGGTAAGAAAATAGAAAATATTTATCAAGAAGGCGGCAAGATATTTTGGAGGTTGTTCAAAAAGCTCAGAAATGATAACGGTGTCATGAAAACTGGAAAAAAAGATATCCTTGATGTATGCAGTAATTATGGCGAAAAATTGTTAAAGCAGTGGCAGCACAGTTGTAAAAAAAAAAAAAAAAAAAAAAAACACAACAGGCATGCAGTCAGAAATACATAATCATAAAAAAGCCTGAAAGGCAGCTGGAATAGATGATTCGACCAGAAATGCTCAGGTATGGAGGTATAAAATTCTTACAGTGGCTGCACTGATAGTTCAGAAGGCCTGGACAGTGGGACAAATTCCAAAGATTGGAGTAGAGCTGTCATATTACCCATATACAAAAAAGGGAAATAAAACTGAATGTGAGAATTACAGAGGTATGTCCCTACTGAGTGTTCCTGGTAAGATTTATGCAAGTATACTTGAGAAACGGTTGAGAAGGATTGTAGAAGGGAAGCTTGGTGAAGAACAAGCTGGATTCAGGCCAAATAGAGGTTGTCAGGATCAGATTTTCACTTTACGACAAATGTTGAGAAATCGTGGGAATATAACAAAGATACGTATTTATGTTTTGTAGATGTGCAAAAGGCATATGACAAGGTGGCAAGAGAAAAGCTGTTCAAAATGCTACAGTTATATGGTATCAATGGAGTATTATATCAAGCAATACTTAGTCTTTATATGAGTTGTAAGTCAGCAGTTAGAATTGAAGAAAGTACAGGAAGATAGTCTGATATTAAATCTGGTGTCAGACAAAGATATACATTATCCCGCTCTGTTATTCATTATCTATATTTATCACATTATGAAGTAAAGTGGTATTAAACCTGATATCAGAATTGGAGATGTTAATCTCAGCTCTTTACTTTATGCAGATGATGTTATGCTTTTAAATAAATCCAGTACAAGTCTGCAAAGATTCCCTGACTAAATTGAATAACTATTGTAATAAATTTGGTATGAAAATCAGGCAGAAACATTGAAAATATCAACTGCATGGAGAACGTATTGAACAAGTGAAACATTTCAGCTATTTAGGCACAATTTTTAGTGAAGACAGTAAATTAAATATGGAAATAGACAACAGAATGAAAAAGCCGGTATGGTAGGTAGGAAGTCAACTGAATAAATTTATATGGAATAAGAGAAATCAGTCACAACATTAAATTATTATTATTATTATTATGTAACACCTCCAGGCAGTCCAAAGACTTATCGAGGGAAGGCATCTACCTACAGCTTACTGTCTCCACCACTTCACCAACCGCAACTACCTTCATCATCTACACCTACACCATCTACTGCCAACCACCACCACCAGTCTTTTAACAGACAATCACAAACATCCATGTCCATGGCTGGATTCGAACCCGCAGCCTTTTGGCTGGAGACCGGATACTCCAACCACTCGGCCAACCAGGCTGGCTCTGTATTAGCTGTATTCAATTATTATATACAGCTGTATACAAGACAGTGTTCAAACCAATTTTAACTTATGGATCTGCGAGCTGGGTTAGAAATAAAACACTTGACCAGAGACTAGAGACCGCAGATATAAGAGTTCTGAGAAAGATTAGGCCGTGAACAGATGGCATCAATGGCAGTATCATATTAAGAAAGAACTTGACATTGTTTGCATCCAGGAATGTGTTAGCAGAGCTAATCTCATGTGGTAAGGTCACTTAAACAGAATGGCAGAGGAAAGATTATCAAAACAAATGTTTTCTGCCAGGTTGGCAGGAAAAAGACCCAGAGGAAGACCAAGATATGGGTGGATTGATACAGTAAAAAGTGCCTTAAAAGATAGAAATATAAGATCTGATAATTGATAATTTTGGAGTCTTGACAGATAACAGATTGATTTGGAGGAAAATTGTTGATAGGAAGTTAGTAATGATGTAAGTTTTTCATGTAGTACTATCATAATGTCCTGTACACCCCTTAAGGTTACATGTCAAGAATTTGATGATGGTGATGAGAATTCACATCTTTGGCAGAATTGGTACCATTATCTTAGAAAAAAGAAAAACAACCAAACTCTGCATTTAATTATAAGAAAAAAGCCTTTCAGGTAAGACTGGCAAAAAAAAAAAAAAAAAAAAAAACATGAGACAGAAACAATTCTGCAACACCAGCAAATGTTGTAGCTGAGCTGTTGCAAAATTATGAGTGATGTGACTGAAAGAAATCCTGTAGTGCAGATATTAACAGCACTACCAACAATCTTATGAATATTGACTTAATAATATTGCACTAGTTTGAAGGAGGAAACAGCACTATCACACCAAAATAAAATTAAAATATCAAAATAAAGAACAAAAGAAAAACTAAGCACTTACCTAGCTGAAATCAGTTGGAGCCATACATAGAAAAATAAAATACTCAATTTGAATCAATGCAGAAATCATATATTTTCCACATACAAGTAGTAACAGGATGTGCCACCAGAATGTTAAAATACTTCCTGATCAGAGATAGTTTTAAAGACCATTTTCATTTGGCTACAGAGAGTAAATCGTACTTGACAAGAAATTGTATTCTCATTTAATCCTTTGTTTTACTTTAGTAGAACGTTGTTGTGAAAATACTTCATATTCAAACTGTTTTTTTTTATGTGGCTCCTGCTCACAAAAGGCTTTTTTTATAAATTTATAATCTGTATTTTGTTTTCTTTATTAGTATTACATTTTTCTTGTATTTTTATTAATTTATTTTTTATGTGGTCTGGAATGGAAACCCTGCTCTAGAGACCAAATATAGAACTTTTTCAATTTCAATCTTTCAATTTTTCATTGCTCAGACTACTGTCCTAGTAATTGGGGTGTAGTCTGAGCAATGAGATTCATCTCCCACCTAAAGATGATTACAAACATCCATGCTATGGCAGATTAAAAAATAAAAATAAATAAATAAAACTAAAGGTTGGAGAATGGATATGTTAACTAGTCCAACAATGTGGAAGAATAATTTTAATGAATGCAAATGGAATGGTGGTGAAGATTTTAGAGAAGCTGGTAAGACCTTTCATATAGATATGGTTGATAGACAAACTATACTTGGTAAGGAACAGCATGAGTTTACTGAAGCATTTGAGAGGATACCATGTGAAAGGCTGTTGCATAAATTGGAGGATATAAAGCATATAGACTATTAAGTAGGATAAGTGGGTGATTGATGGACAAGCATTAGAAAGTTGTATACGGGAGATATGAGTCTGCTAGATTTAAGATGACCAGTGCTTTTCCCAGAAATGAGTCCTTAGACCATTTGTTGTTCAATCAGTTCATTAATGATATTGTAAGGTACTTGAAAAATAGATAGGGCAATTGGGAATGTCAGTGACACGATTATATGGGCATCTTCATGGAGTCATAAGGCTCATTGCAAGTTACCCACACTAACCTTTATAAACACAGTACCTATCATACATCTTTTTGAACTCATTCACTGTCAGGGCACACACAACTAACTCTGGCCATCCATTCCACGTATTCACCACTCTCCAAACAAAAAGTCTAGTCCACACCCTTACTAACTATACTCTTACACAACTTCCAGGAGAGACCCCTTTGTCATGTATTGAAAAATTTCCTTTGTGTCAATCTTATAGAATCCCTTTAATAACTTATAAGCTTCTATCGTGTCTTCTCTTTTCTGCCTATCAACTAAACTTTGCAACCCACACACCTTCAACCTATCCTCATAGGGACCATTCCATAAATCTACCACCAGCTTGGTCACTCATCTTTGAATCCTCTTCACCATCTCCTACTCCCAAGTGACTAAATCTGTCCACAGTAGTCTTATAAAGAAGGATAATAACCTCCTTGTCTTTACTTGTCAGTGTGTTTTTCAACATACAAGTAATCCTTTGAGTTCCCTTATATATGTCTTTCTAGAATACCATCTACATCATATGAAATGTTCTTCTACTACTTTTAGCAGCACTGTGTTTATGTGTGTGTGTTTCAATCTCAATCAGGCCAAAATGTGTAGAAATACATAAAACATAAATATGAGACCTACATGTAAAATAATATAATAGTAGTAATATAAATGAGTAATATTTGAGTAATATAAACTCAACTGTGATATCAGTATATCATTAATACACAATATGGATATTTATTTCAATTACATTTTAGTTATATTCTACTTAAAACAGTTATTATATACATAAATGGCATTGTACTGTTTTTTTTTTGTTTTTTTTTTGGACAAAACTGATGTGTGGGATCATCACATGTAAGGAAGCAGGCTATCAGACATGTCCTGTCCCATTCGGCTGTGGTAAATGACCAAAAGGGCTTTGTATGTCCATCTTGTCTATTAACTGATATACCTAAAGAAAAGGTTAGCTATTTTTGGTCTAAATGTATATAATACTATCCTACACATAAGCATATTTCACTAAGTCCTAAAGAAACTATCATTAAAAGTCATTGTGGTTCTTACTACTTTAGAAAACATAGCGAGAACCACACATTTTTAATGATCACTGAATGATAATACAACTTACTATCCTTAGCTATGTTTTCCATTAAAAGTGCCCTTTCTCCTTCAGCAATGGTAAGGTCAAAAGACTTTTGTATATCATCAATTGTTCCTATAGAAGATAAACTTTCGCTTCTCTTGTGGTTAGCATCTGGAGCAGCTAATTCATCTGTAAAAAAAAAAAAAAAAAAATTATACATTATCATATAGTATAGTACTTAAATTATTATCATGCAAATATTTGATTATGCATTATATATGCATATTTAAGAGCCTCCATAGCTCAGTCAGTATAGGTGAAGCCCTTTGGTCGGAAAGACCTAGGTTTGATTCCAGTTAGCGATGTGAGGAACCTTTATCTGGTCTCTTTCAACGAAAGGTGAGTTAGCCGGTCTCCTAGGAAGGTTGGTGTTTTTTTCACCTGGAAACTCGAGTTTTTCTTTTCCCAGAACAGGCAAACTGGTCCCTTGAATACATGCATCTACAGACATAGGATACTCCTGAATAGGATTGACCGACCTATTCGATGAGATTTCCAGTTTTGAATCATAATAGGCCACGAAGCATAATGGGCCCCTTGAACACATGCATCTACAGACATAGGACACTCCTGAATAGGATTGACCGACCTATTCAGTGAGATTTCCAGTTTCGAATCATAATAGGCCACAAAGCCTAATATGTAAAGGAAGAAGAGAGACACACACACACATATATGTGTGTGTGTGTCTTATATATATATGTAAATAATAAAACTTATTTACACACACACACACACACACATATATATATATATATATATATATATATATATAAACCTGCAAAGTATTATTTGAATCAATTCTATATGATTTAATATTCTCTTGGTGAAAGTTTGCCTTGATATTTTAATTTCATTATTTTCTGATTTCCCCTCCCTCCCCCACTTTACTACTTTCAATATTTTATACTCTTTATATTCCATTTACTGCATTGGTATTTTTTTTTAAATATCATTCTTCCAGCAATGTGCCTTCTATATTCAACTTTGCCAAGGTCACCTAAAAACTCTTGAAAAGCATATAACTTCCATGGTAGGATCAAAAAGGTGAACGTCCTTTGTTTGGAAAATCCCACATTCTATGATGATTGCTAGAGATTTTTAAGGATTTTTTTTAACAGACATTTCAAGTCACATGTTAAGATGAGGAAGGAAAATATTTCTTCCAGAATTTTAGTTTTCCTGTCAGCAAAAAAATCACACAAGCATGCAACTGAACAACAATCACAAGGTATCCATGAATTGCACATGGATCTTTTTTGGCTTGATATGCCTAATCAAAACTGTAACAATCTTAATATCATGACTTCATTCATATACACACACACACACACACACACACATAAAATTACGCTTTCTTGTGATTTTGTTATTATCATTATCATCAGACCTCCATGGAGTCAAGAAACTCATTGCAGGAGATTCCACACTTTCGCATGCACAGCTCATCATACCATGACTTAAAAGCATTCACTGTCTCTGCACTCAACAGACTTTCAGGCATTGCATTCCAGTCATCGACCACTCTCCATGCAAAAAATGTACACTCCTTTTGCTCAACACTCCCCTTATACAGCTTCTAGGGATGATCTATTGTTCTCTCCCTATCTCCAGACATTCTATGAGAATATCATGCTCCCTAATCTGATAATTACCTCATATATGTTTATACTCATGCAAAATGATTTGAAGTCCAAATATCAAGCAGTTGGTTTATGGACTTCAGAATGGTACTGCGGAATGTGTGACCAGTAACTATCAGTGTTACCGCAATACAAAACTTCCAGGAAGAATGGGATTTTCTACATAGAATGTGTTTCATGAAATGTTTTAGACAAAATGAATTACAAACACTTTCTTGATACCTTAGTAGCAGTGATCATTTCTCAGAAACCAACTTATGTGTGTTGATCATGTCTCCCTCCTCATTCTATCCACTAGGCTTTACGATTTGCATTCTTTCAATCTGTCCTCATACTCCACATTCTAGCAACCAAAAACTGACTTAGTCAATTACCTCTGAACTATATCCAACAACTCATCATCCTTTTGAAAACCAGGTGACCAAAACTGTGTACAGTGATCCATATTGCTTCATCAAAGCCTTGTACAGTGGAAACATAACATCCTTACTTCTACATGTCACTGTTCTCTGCACCATTCCCAAAATCTGAGCTGTGTTATCCTCACAATTTTAGCAATATGTTCATGAAATTTCAAATCCCTATTCCCCATCACCTCAAGAACTTTCATCTCCTCCACCTCCCCTAAGATATTCCTACCAATCCTATACTCTGCATACCATCTTTGCTTCCCAAATTTTAAAACCTTACACTTTGCTACATTAAACTGACATCCCATACATTTGCCCATTCATATAGTCTCTTGCAAGGCAACAACATCTGTTCTACTTCTCTCCCCAACTTTGCATCATCAGCAAACACCTGTATATCACCATCATATAAATTAAACATCATCATCGACTATGACCTGAGAGGTAAGAAATATTGTATGAGAGAGGATGTGAAAGAACTGTTGGAAGAAGCAAACAAGAAGAGCGAGAGAAGTAGAGCGAGATAATAGAGGCAAATTGAGAAGGAGAATGGTGATAGCTAATGAATCAATATGCAGGTTATGCAGAAGGAATGATGTTGAGTTTGTGAACCTATGGCCTGAGTTTGATGGACTGAAAGATTTGTACAATGCTGATGGACTACACTTAAATTGATTTGGAGTTAGGTGTCTGGTGAGAGCTTTGTTCACAAAGAGTGTGAAAGTGCAAAATCAGGAAAAACTAAAGCATTTCGGGTGGATGCAGACAAGTGTGTGCGAGTTACCCATGAAGTGAATGAGGTGTGCAAATGAACAAAACATGTGGTATATATTTTCACAGGCAACAATACCACACGGAGTAGTCAATTTAGGATGTAAACATGGTTGGGAACCTAAGGAGATGCTACAGTTTCTATAAGCTAATTCTAGAAGCATCAGGAATAAGAAGGAAAAATTTTTTGGCATTGGTTAGTGCAACCTCACAAAAAGTTATAGACATTAGTGAGACTTGGCTAACAGCAGATAACATAGTTATAGGGATAGAATGTGATGGATTTAATATTTTCAGGAAGAATAGAGTAGACAGGAAAGGGGTTGGGTACTGCTGTTGATAGCAGATGAACTGCAGCCAATAAGATTAGGAGTCAAGTTGGTCAGATGGCAGTTCTTTTGAGTCAGTTTGGTGTGAGATCAAGGCCAATAGGACAAAATATAAAATTATAGGCCAGGGATGATGTGGAAGACATGCATTAGAAGATAGTAAAATGAGTGCAAGTTGAGTAATTATTATGGGAGACTTCAACTTTGGAGACATAGATTCAACAGAGGAAAGAAATGGAATTTATACACTCACTGAGAGATGTTGGATCGTGTTATAAGGTCAGAAGACCTAACCATAACTAAAGTGGTTACACTGCCTCCAGTAGGAGAAACTGATCATGTGACCCTGACTTTGGAAGTAGCAAAACGTAGGAATTTCAGTTAACCTGGTGTTAGTAAGGTGGAGTGTCACACACTCCAAAGATTTTTAATTGACTATAACTTTTTAACAACACATGGCAGTGAGTCATGCCTCAGTATAGCTTCCCCTCCCATAACCCGCTACTCGACACCATAGACGACAGGCTGTTATGCATAAGCAAGTTTAGTGTGCAGAGGTGTAAAGTGTGCTGGGGTCCGCCAGACCCCACCTTACCAAAAATGTGACTATATTTACTTCGGAAACGTAAGTTGTTTTCATGTATATTCTACTAAAATATTATCATTACTGCTGTGTCTTCTATATTTTTACATACCAACTATAAGCAAATACGTTTTCATAAATACTTAGAGGGTATTTTGAGAATAATATCTCTTTTTTACCAGATGAGTTACAAGCAGGAAGAACAGAGTTACGTCAATAGGTGGCCCTTTGACAGACAAGGAGCCATTTAGTGGAGATGATGATAGTGAAATTGATTTAGAATTAGTCAGTAACCATGAGCCCGATACAGAACAAGACTGTGGGAAGAATCCATTAATATTGATTAAAAAGATATGGATTTCTATAATACACTACATTATTTGGGTGGATCTGTGGAACCCTACCTTACCACTTTTGTTACATTTTCTCACCTCACCAGCTCTGGGTTAAGAAAGGGTATATGTGGAACTATAAGACAGGTGATTACAATACACTTAGGAAGCAGCTTGAAGCAGTACTATGGCATAAAGTTCTGCAAGGGAACACAGTGCATGGGGAATATCTGAAGGAATCAGGACCACACTGTATACAGGAGGATAAGTAGAGTGGATGAGTAGTATCAATAATCATGAACTGAAAAAAAAAAAAAATGCTGTGGAGGGGATATAAGAATAAAGGTAACCAGCTAACTAATGAATAGTATAAGGATCAGGCAAGAAATAACCAGCAGAGTAAGGAAGACAAAATCAGATTATGAGAAGAAACTAGCCAAACAGGCAAAAGGAAATCCCAATGTGGCAAGCAAGAGCAAGAATGACTATGTAAGGATAACTTTAATGAGTGGAGATGGTAGAAAGGTAACAGAGGGAGACAAAATTATTGAGCTTCTGAGTGATACTGTTATGACAAACGACAAGGACTGATGTGAGAAAAGAGGTTTATGAACTGGAGGCATTTAGGATATTGCAGAATCTGAATGTAAACACAGTTGTGGGATTGGATGGAATATTGGCTCAGATTTTAAGAGAATGTGTAGGGGAACTGGCAGTGCCTTTGACTAGGTTGTTTAATTTTAAGTCTCAGCTCTGGCAAAAGTACCAAGAGAGTGGAAGGAGGGCAAAATAATCCCTTTGCATAAAGGAGGATCTAAGTTTGTGGCAGCAAATTATAGACCAATCAGTATCTCAGGAGTACTGTTAAAAAAGTAACGGTACTGGAAAAGCTGGTCAAAAAGAGAATTCAGAAGAATTCAAAAAAGAATATCATTTTGGGATACAAAGATTACAAGCTGTATACCACATTGAGAGAACTGTACTCCAGGTAAATGATGAAGCCAGGGATTATTGGGTAGTAGTAGATAGAGAGTTGAAGTTTAGAGGGTATATTGCTAAAGTAGCCAGGATAGCTCAGAGGATTATTTGGTTATTGAAGACACATTAACACATTGAACAAGTAGAGATAAAGGAGTTATCTCTGCTAATTCCTCTTTATAAAGAATTAATATAACCACATCTGGATTACCTCAGTCTCTGGTCACCTGGGTTTCTTGGGGGATGAGGTAGTGGTGGAGAGGATCCACAAACAAGTGATATTTTGGGTCTCCCACAATGAGTCTTAAGTGGAGGTACAATAACTTGAAAAAATTTAACTTCCTGATATCACTGCATGATTAAGTTTACATTATTCTTATCTCCTACCTACAATTTTCTTCCAAATTAGTCTACTACTTGTCAGCACTCCAATACTGTTGCGTCTAACATTTCGTGCTTCTAAGGCACTTCTGACTGCATCAATCCACCTAGTCCTTAGTCTTCCACTGGGTCTCTTTTCTGCCATCTTGGCATCAAACACCTGTTTTGCTAATGTTTCGCAACCCATTCTATTTAGATGTCCATACCACCTTAGATTAGCCCTACTAACACATTCTTGAATGCTAACAATGTCAGGTTCCTTTCTAATATCTTCATTTTTAATATGATTTTGACATTGATGCCATTTGTTCAACCCCCCCCCCCCCCAATTTTCTCAGAATTCCCATATTTGTGGTTTCTAATCTTTGTCTGCACGGTTAGCCTAGATGCTATGCGCTTTGCAACCATATGTCTGGGGAAGGAGTGTCCTAGGTTCGATTCCCGACAACGACGTGAAGAGCTTAAGGATCTTCCTCAGCCATAGCCAAGTTAGCCGGTCTTGGGCATGAACAGCAGGTTTTTTTCCCCAGTTTATCTGGGGTTTTTCATCCCGCAAACCGGCCCCGTGGACACACGCTACTAAAATACATTTCCCCTCAGTCAAAAATACATTTCCCCCTCAGCGACAAGCCAGCTGAGGATTGTACTAACAAAAGTCGTATCTACGTAACACGCGGACCCTGCAATGGAAGCGGGAAAACGCACAGAGGACGAAGAAGAAGTGGTTTCTAATCTTTGATCATGTGCTTTATTTCTAAACCAACTCTCAGATCCATTACTTAAAACTGATTTGAACACTGTCTTATATACTGCTAGTTTCGTGTTTTGGCTAATTTTTCTCTTATTCCATATAAATTTAGTCCACTGGCTCCCCACCCCAGCAACTTTGCTTATTTTGCTGTCTATTTTCAAATTTAATTTGCCATCTTCACTAAGAACTGTACCTAAATAGCTGAAATATTTTACTTGTTCTATAGGTTCTCCATTGAAAATGCAACTGAAGTTTTCTATTTTCCTCCCTTTTTTGGTCTTTTTATTGCTCATTTTCATGCCAAATTTATTACAGCTGTTATGCAATTTAATTAGAGAACCCTGGAGATTTCACTGGAGGTATTTAGGAATACATTATCTACATAAAACAAAGGGGCTAAATTTGATATCTCCATTTCTAATATCATGTATAATGCCACTTTCTTTCATAATACAATTCATATAGATGATGTGGAGATAAAATGCGGATATGCCTATTATCTCCAGTAAGAGTAAGGTTACGCATTTTGGGGTGAAATGATTAGCAGCAGTATATCACATTGGTGGAACCATACTCCAGGAGATTGATGAGGCCAGGGATTTGGGAGTGTTGGTGGATAGGGAGTTGAAGTTTAGGGGGCACATTAAAAGTGGCTAAATCAGCTCATCAAATCACTTGGCTTCTGAAAAATACTTTAACAAGCAGAGACAAACAAGTTATTGTTCCTCTGTATCGAGCCCTGATAAGACCCCATCTAGACTACTGTGCCCAGATATGGGTGGCAGGGTTTCTTCTTGATGGGGAGGTGGTGGAGAGGATCCAGAGATGAGTGACCAAGATGATAGCAGGTCTGTGGAATGAACCTTATGAGAACAGGTTGAGGATTTGTGGGTTGCAGAAATTGGTTGATAGGTGGAGGAGGGGTGATATGATTGAGACATTCAAATTACTGAAGGGTTTCTATAAGATTAATCCAGAAGATATTTTTGAGAATAGGACTGGTGGTGGAAAGACTAGGGGCCATACATGGAAACTTTTTAAAAATGTATATCTATGGAAGCCAAGTACGAATCTTTGCTTTTGCACACTGAAATAAGATGGTTATCCAGGGGTAAAGTGCTATTACAAATTTTAGAACTTAAGAATGAATTATTGAACTTTTTTTTTCCAAAATGAAGGTACAGATGCTTTTGTAGAAAATGTCTTCAAAAATTTTAATAGCATTTAATACAAATATCCAATGGAAAAATGAAAATATTTTGACATCCACTGACCAATTGTCAGCTTTTCAGAAAAAAAGTATCTCTTTTTTGAAAAACCGCATATCAGAAAAAAATACAGTAGATATGTTTCCCTTGCCCCATAATAAAAATGTTGAGGGAATTATTTCCACTATATCAGAACATTTAACAATATTGGAAGAAAAATTTCAAGTTACTTTCCATCCTTAAATACATACAATTATGACTGAATACGAAATCCATTTGGCACAGTTAATACATGGAGTTGTGAATTTTCGTTACAAGAAGAAGAAAAATGAGTTACCTTGTCAACAGATCGTACTCTAAAAATGAAATGAGAATAGGACTGGTGGTGGAAGGACTAAGGGCCATACATGGAAGCTGGGCAAGAATGTGGTTAGCAGGGGGTGTTAGAGCTAGGTATTTTACTTGGAGAGTGGTGAATGAGTGGAATAAGCTGCCAGAGTCTGTTGTGGGTGCTATGACTGCGAATGAGTTCAAGGCGAGGTATGATAGATACTGTGTGAATGTCGAATAGTTGTTCTTGACATGATGTTAGGGCCTCCCTTGATGAGTCTGTCGACTCCTTGGAGTTGCCCGAAATAATAATAATAATAATAATAAAAAGAGTGGAGATAATATCCATCCTTGTCTTACACCTGATTTTACATCAAACTATTTTCCTGTATTTCTTCCAATTCTAACTGCTGACTTATAACTTCGATATAGATTATATAGGCTGGATACACCATGATAATGTTAGATTTCGATAAGACATTTGATAGGATACCACATGAAAGATTGTTGCATAAACTGGAGAATATGAGATTGGAACAAACTCTTGACTTGGATAAGTGGATGTTTGACAGACAGATATCAAAAGGTGGTATACGGTGGGTGTGAACATGTCAGATTTAAAGTGACCAGTGGTGTACCTCAAGGTTCAGTCCTTGGACCATTGTTGTTCAACCTATACATTAATGACATTAGGAAGGGTCTAACAGGGTTTGGCCGATGATACGAAGGTAGGGATGCTACTGATATTCTAGTACTTATAAAATGATTTGAATAGGCTGAAAATTTGTGCAAACAAAAATGGCTATCAGTTTAATGTTTGTACGAAAGGGGGTCTGGAAAGTTCTGATAAACACCAGAACAAAAATTAATTAATTTTTGTTCTGGTGTTTGTTCTTTTATAATTTGTTCTTTTTTTCTTTGTCTTCTTAAATTTGTTGAAACATGGGGGTTAAGGGTTTCAACATATATTCCTTCTTGTGTCATATCAGTTGCTTTAATATTTTTGTTCTAGGTATTTATCAGAACTTTCCAAACCCTCCCCGTAAGTGTAAAGTTATTCACTTTGGCATGATGAGATTTCCAGTGGCACATTATATTAGTGATGTTATGCAACAAGAAACTGATGAGGCTAGGGATGATGGCTTAATGATGGATAAGAATTTGAAGCTGAAAGGTCACATAGCAAAAGTTGCAACAACTCAGAGGATTATTGTGATGTTGAAGCAAATCATGACCTGGAAGGATAAGGAAGTCATTTTGTCTCTTTATAAAGGCCTTGATAAGACCACACCTGGATTATTGTGCACAGGTTGGTCTGCCAGGTTCCAAGGGGATAAAGAAGCTGTGGAAAGAGCGCAAAGAAGAGTTACAAAGATTATATTGGGATTATGGGGACAGGCTGCAAGTATGTGGATTACAGACTGGCTATCATGAGAAAGAAGGATGATATGATAGAGGTCTCTGAACTTCTGAATGGGTGTTTTAGGATATCATCTGATGAAATTTTTTTGTTATATGGAAGGTGGGAAGAAAACACAGGGGACATCCATGGAATTGTTCGCAGTCGGGTAAGAGCTAGGTTTTTCTCTGACAGAGCAGTGAGTGGAATAGTTTGCCTTTAGAGGTAGTGATTGCATCTAGTGTGAACGGATTTAAGGGAAGGTATGACAGCAAGTTTGAGTGATGTATTAGCTCTCTCAATGAGTCCTTGACTCCCTGGAGGTCTCAGATAATAATAATAATATAGACACAACCTGTTTTTTGTCTTATGCTTTTTCTATCAGTATATTCATAGTTGCTGCTCCACCAAACAAGTTCAGCTGCTCATATTTACTAAACCAACATTTTCCTTGACCATCCTTAGCATTTTTCAAAATTAATTAAGTCATCCTTAACATTTTCTCAAATGATCTCTAGCTGTTCAAGAAACACATCTACATGTTTCTTCTTTCTCCTTAACTACCTGTAAATTCAACACATGCTATCTCAAGTAGGAAAACTGAAAGGGAGTAATTGAAATAGCAGACATACAGGCTAGCAAAACATTGCATTTACTTATAAAAAAGATAGACTAATCTATCTCTTCAATAGGTAGGTAATAGACTAAATTAAACCAAATACAAAAACTAAAAGAAAAAAGATACAGAATGTTTCTTCTTATAGTTTTTAGGACCTAAAGCAAAGCTGCAGAGATGCAACATGTACGAGGGGGATTGGAAAAGTTCTCAGCCTTGACCACAGATGGCAAGACTTATCGGCAAGATTTTTTTTTTTTTTCTAAGTTGGTACATCTGTCATAAGCATCCATGTGAAATTGCAAGTTATTCTATCAAGTAGTTTGTTTTATACAGCTGTCTGAAGCAAAAGTGTTGTCTGTATTCCTTGAAATGGATAAAATTGAGTATCGTGCGGTTATAAAATTCTTTGTAAAAGAAGGCTTAACGCCAAAATTTTTGACACTTGAAAAATGGACTGTCGAGTTTAAATGTGGTCGTACCAGCCTTGAAGATGATCCATGTGAAGGACGTTCAAAAAGTGTAACAACACCTGAAATCATTGATCAAGTGCATGATATGGTATTGGATGACCGGCGAGTCAAAGTGCATGAAATTGCTGAGACTAACTATAGGCATTTCAAAAGTAGGATATATTTTGCACGAAGAATTGCAAATGAAAAAGCTTTGTGCAAGATGGGTGCTGAGCTTACTCACAGGCAGATCAAAAATGTGCTCGCATGAAATTCTCTGAACAGTGCTTGGAGCGTTTTAACAAGAATAAAACTGATTTTGTGCATCAATTTATTACTATGGATGAGACTTGGATTCACCATTACACACCAGAATCCAAGCAGCAGTCAAAACAGTCACAGAAGCTGGTTGTTCAGCACAAAGAAGACAAAGTCGGTCATGGCATTGGCGTTTTTTGGGATGCTAAAGGTATTTTGTTTATTAATTATCTTGAAAAGTGTAAAACAATAACTGGGGAATATTATTCCAATCTTTTAACCAGACTAGATGAAAAATTCTTGAGAAAAGACCCAGTTTGCAGAAGAAAAAAATCATCTTTCATCAGGACAATGCACCTGCCCACAAAGGTGTTTTGGCAATGGGAAAATTAAGGGATCTGCACTATGAATTGTTGGAACATCCACCATATTCCCCAGATTTGGCTCCCTCTGACTTCTATCTCTTCCCAAAACTAAAACTCGCTAGTCAGCGTTTTTCTTCGAATCAAGAGGTTGCAGCTGTAGAGGGGTATTTTGCTGATCTTACTGAGAACCACTACAGGTACAGGATAATGGCGCTGGAGCATCGCTGGAATAAATGTATTAGTCTTAAGGGAGATTATGTTGAAAAATAAAAATAATTTAGAAATAAAAAGAAAGAATGTAGTAACTGGAGATAAATATCTTTTTGAGACTACAGAGTAGCTTTTCATTTGTACAACATATATGCAAAAAAGTTTTGAAATTTGAATGAAATGTTTTTTAAAATTATATATATTGTTATTTAATGGAACAGCTAACATATAATAAGAGAAAGCAGCACTGTGATGCAAATTGAGGAAGTAATGCCATTTTTATATATTTTAATAGCTTTCTTTGAAGGCAGCACATGTGCAAAACATATTTTTGAAATTAGCATATAAATATAAAGTCATTTAAAATCATCTGTCATTCAATGGTGTATGATAAAATTCAAAATATGTTTTTCTCCTCTGAAACAAAATTTTGAGTAGCATTCCATCCTTATCTGTAGATAAAAGTCTATAGAAAGAATGATGATATTATTATTATTATGTGACACCTCCAGGGAGTCCTAAGACTCATCGAGGGAGAGTGTGCCAACAGCATCGAACGATTGAACCCTTTCCAACTACTAACCATACTCAAACTTGCTTAACTTTTTGTGAGCCATTAGTAGCAGAGGCTCTACCAATCAACCAACCTTTGCTAGCGAATGGATTAAAACCATCCTTTAAGTTTGAGCAACAGCACGTTTTGTGGTTATGGATGCTAGCATTCAGGAGACTGCTCAACACAAACAATAAGTGAGGAATATATACAACTCTACAAATGCTCACACAAGCAAATTGGTGTGTGATAATTATTGTCTTGAAAGTAAGGAACGTTACTATTTCTGATTAATATTACAAATCAGACTCAACAATGATTTGAAATTTAAGACACACCTAATATTAGTTGAAGAATTTTGTCATGGGAATTTCACAAAGCTACGAAATTGCCTATACTCCTATTTATTTAAAGATTATTTGCTACTGAGTTAAAATTAAACCAAAATAATCCATAAAATAAAGTATTTTATTTGTACAGTTCTTTATAAGATAATTTATTCACATAATGTTTTTGTATAAATAATATTTCTGACTTGTTTTCTCCAAATCATACAAATGTTCATTTAACCAACCACATACCCAAGTCCGAGAGATAGACTGCTTCTCCAGTTTCAGTATCCAGTGATAGAAATGACTGGAAATGAGCTTTTTCAGGACAAAATTTTATAGATTTATTTTCAGGCTGAAGCTGCTGTTCATCATCACAACTGTTAATTTGCCTATTTTGAGGTAAAGATGTTTTATGGCTGATACAATCATCTCTAGTTTCAGTACTGTTTTCTACAATAAAAATTACAGATTTAAAAATCACTATCATTTATTCAATGAACAGATACAAAAAATATATATAATTTTGCTAGTAATATAATATATAATTTTTTACATTAACAATAACAGAGAATAAAAACTCAGCTGAGTTTTTTTTTTAATTGTATGTAATCAAAAATATTTCATCTAGCAGGAAACTATTTTACATTATAAAAAGAAACAGGTGAGTAACTAAAGAAAATTACTAATGCAAAAAGAGTAAAAGAAAATAAATTACAGTCGACTCTCACTACAGCAATTATAACAAACTACGAAAAACAGTCCCATCTCCAAGCATTATAGACACAATGCTATTCCATATTATTGTAAAGAAAATGCACCATACCACAGTATTCATAATAATATCAAACTAATGAACTATTCCTATGGTTCCTAAAAGTTCACTATAAATTATAATATCGGGTGTCCCAAAATTCATGCAAGATTTAAATTTAGCGCCATTTGTGCGGTAAAGTGTTGCCAACGAGAAAAAAAAGACCACGTGACAGCTGACAGTTCAGGGTTATTAAAAATGGAGTGCTACACGAAAGAACAACACATTTTCATTGTTGAGCAATATTTTAAAAATAATGAAGGTTTGGCAGCTACAGTTCGCAATTTTTGTACAAAATAAGGTCGGAATAGTGATTAACTTCATCAACTGTGAAAAGATTAATTAAAAAATTCAAGGAAACTGGATCAATTAGTGATCTTATACACTCTGGCCATCGTTCAACAGAAAACATCGAAGCAGTTCGTGAGAGTCCAGAAACATCAATTTGGCACCGTGGTCTCTTGAATTCGGCATTTCAAGAAGCTCTCTACAGCGTATTCTCACGAAAGATTTGCATCTTTATGCTTACAAAGTTCAATTGACCCAAGAACTGAAGCCTACTGACCACACACAGCGAAGAGAGTTCGTTGAATGGATTATGGAACAACAACAAGTGGATGCTTATTTTTCGAACAAAATCATCTTTAGCGATGAGGCTCATTTTCATCTTGATGGCTTCGTTAATCGACAAAATTGTGGCATTTGGGGTTCAGAAAATCCACGAGTGATTGTTGAGAAACAAATGCATCCACAATGTGTCACTGTGTTTGGTGCGGATTTTGGGCTGGAGGCATCATCGGTCCATTCTTCTTCGAAAATGCGGCTGATAAGGCAATAACAGTTAATGGTGTTCGCTATTGCGACATGATAATCCAGTTTTTTGTGCCTAAATTAGATGTGACGACATGTGTTTCAACAAGACGGTGCCACATGCCATACAGCCCGAGAAACAATTCAATTACTGCATGAGTCATTTCCTGGTCGTGTAATTTCCCATTTTGGTGATCAGAATTGACCGCCCAGATCGTGTGACTTAATGCCGCTGGACTTTTTTCTTTGGGGTTTTTCTGAAGTCTAAGGTTTATGTCAATAAGCCTACGACCACCCATGCCTTGAAGGAGGAAATCGAGTGCTGTATCAACGAAATTTAGCCACATTTATGCAAAACGGTCATGGAAAATTTCGACAAAAGAGTGCGTATGTGCCAGCAAAGCTGTGGAGGCCATTTACCTGATATGCTATTCCATGCATAACCCTATACTGTATACTTTATGAATCAATAAGAAATTACAATTTTTAATTAATTGTAATTAAAAATTACAGTTGAAAGTAATTGAAAATTACAAAAGCAAGAAGTAATTGAAATTACAATTTTCAATTACTTCTTGCGTGAATTTTGGGACACCCTATATAATAGACAATAAATATAGAGGCAATTGCTTAAGTATCTCATAATGCAAAACCCTGCTCACCATACCCAAGACCTAATTTTCATGCTTTGTCCCAATAAGACAATAGGCGCTATAAAAAATTATTAAATTTTGTATAGCCCCCTTGTTATGCTATTGGGACATAGCATAACAAGGGGGCTATAATCTTGATAGCAAGGGAAGTGGATTTCCCATGGTCCTCTAGCTGAGTCTATCCTCTCCTCCCTCTTCTTTGAGGTTGCCTCCCCCCCTGCAACTCACGACCCTTGCTATTAGAGTAATCGCGGGCTATGGGTCATTCTATTTCTATCTCTGTGTCTTTTCTAAAATTTCCTCCTACCACTTTAAGGCAAGCTTGAAGGCCTCAAGGTAAGGTGGCAGCCCCATCACCAAGCTATACTGCAGATGGCCAGTAACCCTCTATCGAAATTTTAACCTGCTAAAAAGGCTCATGAAGATAGTAAACGGACAGACTGATTTGGTAATGAACTGGCCTGGAATAAGGATTCAAGAAGAAAACTATCAAAAAAAAAAAAAAAAGAAGAAGAAGAAACGTACCTATTGGAATATAGCTACCTGGAATGTGAAAAGTATCCACCACAAAATCATAGAACTGGACCAAGCATTAGAAGAAAGAAATGTAAAAATAGCAGTAATTACAGAAACTAAAAAAAAGCAGAGAGGAATAGATAAACCAAAAATTACATCTATATATATATATAGTGGGGTGAAAGCAGAAGAGAGCTAAATCTGGTGTAATGATCTTTTCATACAAATCTCTTAGAAACAATATAATCCATTAATTTGAGTGATAGAATAATAGAAATGAGAAATTAAATAGAGGCTATATGACAGTAATTGGAATTTATGCAGCTGAAGAAGGAAAAGAGGAGGACTCAGAAAACTTCTACACACAACTGCAGAACATTTTAAATAAAACCAATCCTAAGGATCACTTCTTGGTAATGGGTGACCTTAACGCAAGAATTGGCAATAAACCACATAAACCAAACATAGGACCGATAGGAGAACTTAACTGTAATAGGAATGGAAATATATTAAAAAATTTTACTATAAGCAATAACCTTAAAATAATGAACACCTTCTTCAAACATAAAGACATCCACAGATACACCTGGGAAGCAAAAGACACAAGAAGCATTATTGATTACATAATCAGAAATGAAGAGTAAACAGAGGATGTGAAATAGAATCAGATCATTATCTCTTAATCAGAAAAATAAAATGGGAACCAAGATGGAAAACAACAAAAAAGTATAAGGAAAATAGGAATTTTGAATCCTTCAAGGTTGGACTTCTAGCATTTGTACCAAAAAAGAATAACGAACTAGATGATAAATATAAAAGAAAACCAGAACATAGAAGAAGAATGGTCAAACCTAAAAATCATAATGACAAAAGCTGCAAAAGAAAGTTTAGGAACAAAGAAAAAGAGGCCTTATGGACTGGGATGATGAAATTAAATGCATTATTGAAGAAAAGAAAAAGGCATAAAAACTGGCCCAACCTGAAAACAATAGAATCAGAAATCAAATATAGCAGAAAAAAAAGCAGCATGCAGGAGAATAAACAGAAACAGATGGAACAATTTTGTAACAAAATTAGAGAGAGAGAGGGTGTATGCTCAAAAGACCTAACACACATAAAATCCTTAAAGATCTAAGTAATGAAACTAGAGAAAAAGCAGATATTAATACCATTAAAATAGAAACATGGCAAAATTACTATCAAGATCTGTGATATGATGAAAGCATTCAAAACAGAAAACGACCCTTTGTAAACATCTCGGACAACTTGGAAATCATCACTCTAGAACAGTGGTTCTTAACTGGTGTTCAATGGACTGGTTACAAGTGTTCCGCCAGTGAAAGGTGTCACATGACACAGTTCTGAGTGTAATTGGCTACTCTGATCCTAACAACTGAAGACTGCTTTTTGCAAGTTTAAAATTTCATGGGAGCTGTGTGTGTAGGAATTTGTACGGACAGTGCTCCATCAATGGTAGGCTCTCTTAAAGGATTTGTTACCCTTGCAAAGAAAATAAACCCAAATATTATATCTACGCACTGTCTTTTTTTTTTTTTTTTTTTTTTTTTTTGGCCCAGAGAATCCCGGTTTCAAAAACATTACCGGCAATAATAAAACCCTCTACTAGACCAATTTGTAAATATGGTAAATTACATCAAGTCAAGACTTTTAGAAGCACGCCTTTTTAAAAATGTATATCTATGGAAGCCAAGTACAAATTTTTGCTTTTGCACACTGAAATAGGATGGTTATCCAGGGGTAAAGTGCTATTACAAATTTTAGAACTTAAGAATGAATTATTGAACCTTTTTTTCCAAAATGAAGGTACAGATGCTTTTGTAGAAAATGTCTTCAAAAATTTTAATAGCATTAATACAAATATCCAATGGAAAAATGAAAATATTTTTCCATTCACTGACAAATTGTCAGCTTTTTTGAAAAACCGCATATCAGAAAAAAATACAGTAGATATGTTTCCCTCGCCCCATAATAAAAATGTTGAGGGAATTATTTCCGTTATATCAGAACATTTAACAATATTGGAAGAAAAATTTCAAGTTACTTTCCTTCCTTAAATACACACAATTATGACTGAATACGAAATCCATTTGGCACAGTTAATACATGGAGTTGTGAATTTTCGTTACAAGAAGAAGAAAAATGAGTTACCTTGTCAACAGATCGTACTCTAAAAATGAAATTCTCTGAAATAGCTCTTGAGAAATTTTGGATTTTTGTTCAAGCTGAATACCCAGCTGTCTTCACAAGGACACTGAAAATTTTGTTACAGTTTTCAACATCATATTTGTGTGAGCTTGGTTTCTCAATATTAACCAATATAAAAACTAAAAAGCATGAAAGACTTACTAATATGGACAAAGAGATGAGGATAGCTATATCACATATTAAACCTGATATTGCTGAAATCTGCAAAAGCCGAAAAGCTCAAGTATCGCATTAAAATAAGGTCCATTTTTATAAAATGCAAGTCCATGCATATGTTTATTGTTAGTTTTATGATGACCATAATGCTTTTGGTGTTCCCCAAATTTTTCTTATAATCAAGAGTGTTCCGTGACTTCGAAAAGGTTAAGAACCACTGCTCTAGAAGAATTAACAGATGTATTAACCCAAAGCAAAACAGGAATGGCTCCAGGAGAAGACAATATAAACTTGGAATTTATCAAATATGCAGGACTTGAATTCTCACTCAGGCTACTTAACTTTTATAATATGATTTGGAAAGAAGGAAAATGTCTACAAGATTGGACAAAAGCTCCATCCAGCAAGCAAGAGCTCCATCTACAAAAAAGGACATAAATCTGGTTGTAACAATTATCGTGGCATCAGCTTACTTAGTACCTGTTATATGCAAAAATCTTAGCATATAAACTTAAATGTATAGTAGATCCAAAATTAATAGAAGAACAAAATGGATTCAGAAAAGGCAGGTCTTGCATAGACACTGCATTTACATTAAAATTACTAATTGAAAAACACAAAGAAATGAACATAGAAACACACATAGCTTTTATAGATTACACCTAAGCATTTGATAAAATTATCAGGGAAAAACTGGGAAATCCTAGAAGAATATGAAATACCAAACCAACTCTCTAGAGCCTTATTTAATATATATCAAGATAATAAAATATCTGTGAAGTATAATAATTTAATATCAAGCTGAAACCAATAAATAGAGGAGTATGTCAGGGTTGCCCTCTCTCACCTGTTTTATTTAATATATGCATAGATAAAATCATAAAAAAATGGAAGATAACTAATGAAGCAGGATTTAAGATAAACCATAACAGATTAGCTACTCTACTCTTTGCTGATGACCAAATAATCCTTGAAAGCAATGAAAATGAACTACAAAAATCATTATGCAATCTGAATAACCTGATAAAAATATGATATGGAAATATCAACAGATATTTCTGTTGTATTGGGTTAGCACCTTTGAAGCAAAAGTCATGGCCTTCAAAGGTGCTAACCCAATACAAAGCAAAATAGTAATAAACAACAAAATAACAGAGCAAGTAAATACATTGAAATATTTAGGATGCAAGATGTCATATGAAAATGAAGCGAAATATGATATAGAACTGAAACTATCAAACTTTTCTAAAGTAACAGGCATTATAAAGAAAATTTTTAAACCCAATTATGTACAAAAAAAAAAAAAAAAAACACGGATAAGAATCTACAACATAGTAGCTAAACCTACCTTACTTTATGGCAGTGAGATATGGACAATAAAAAAAGCAGATGAAAGAAGAATTGAATCAGCTGAAATGAAATTTCTGTGCAGAACTGAAGGAGTCACAATAATGGACAAAATGAAAAGTCTCGAAATCAGAAATAAGCTTGGAATTGCAAACTCCCTAAATGAAAGTTATTTGCTGCAGAGAAAAATGGAAAGAACACATACTCAGAATGAATAGAAACAGAATACCTAAACAAATTCTAAATTACTACCCAAAAGGTACCCGATGCAGAGGAAGACTCATAAAAAGATGGAATTGAGTCCGGAACAGGCCACTTAGCCTATAAGCCTGGAAAGGAAGAAGAAGAGTTCTACAAAGTGATTAATAGTGCTGTAGGTTGGAGATTTTTTTTTTTTAACTGAATAAAAAATATCATATTTTGTTCATTCTGAAGCTACTTGCCTGTTAGCAAAATCTACTTGCCACAGGTGAGCATATTTATCAAGCCCTGGCTGTGCATTATGGGAAGGCTCACTGCCCAGACCAGTTTTGATCTTTATTTAGGTCTCGATGGAAGCTAGAGATACTGAGGTTAATTCAGTGCAGAAGTCATTTTCCATATATAAGTATGCTATTTTGTGTATCACCATATTTTTAAAATACTCTGGATAAAAGAAAGTTGTTAAAACCATAATAAATCTGAAAGGTGGTGTCATTTGTATTATGGGAGACTAAGGTAAGTGATGTGAGGTCAACAACTTCTATATACAAGTAACCTAGTTATGCTAACAGTTCACGAACGTTTTTTTTTCTTTTCTTACACTTGGGTACAGGATTAAAACAGGAATATAATTTATTGTGCATTATAATTTTTTGATAGCCAAGTGGAAAAACTTTTAATAGGTTCGCTATAGTGAGTAATGAATTGTTAAGGAGACCATCTTTCATGCTGTGCGTAATATCTTCTGCATTTGTTAAAATGATATGCCAACCAATTTTCTTCAAGATAGAATACTGTCATTGCTGCAGACATCCACAGGATGAGTTTCAGAGATGACATGGACAGTTAGACCTAATATTTTGAATGTTCAAATTGAATAACAGTGTGCAAAGTGTGATTTGAATGTAATGTTTATCTCATTAGTAAAAAAAAAGTTAATGTGAAAGAGTAGCATGCAGCAAACAAAACAAGGAGTAAAAGAAGGGAATAAAAGTAGGCTTTAATGGTGGTGACTGATTTAGAAGAATTGATTAAATGATAAGAGAGAAGAGGAATTGACAGAAAGTGGTGGGGAGGAGAAGTAATGATGTTAGTAAGAAGGATATAAACTGCCAATATTTTCTCTTCCTTCACAGTTGTATGTTTTTTTGTTATAGGATATAAAAGAGCTGGGAATTGGTAAATAAAATAAAATAAAATAAAAGGAAACAAAAGAAAGTAATGCAGTACACAGTGTAATAAATAGGTGGCATATACACAGATGCAAGACCCCTCAACATTTCTGCTCATGGCACAAGAAGAAGGTAAATCCATTCCAATAATAGGATAATCAATGATGAATTTTTATTATTATATGTCAGAAAATTAGCTTTTCTTTTATTAAAATTCTAGTTTTTAAAGTGGTGACTATTTTGCTTGTACAACAGTTGGAAAATTTTACATATAAAGTAAATTCATCATTTACTTTATACGTAAATGATGAATTTGTACATTGCCTTATTTCTCCCCTTCAACACGTATTGACTTTTCTTGGCACTGTGCCAGCCAAGGTTCTCGCATCTGTGGTCAGACATAGGTCTAAAAATGTGTACTTTAAAACAAAACATCTTAGCAGTACAAGGTGATAAATAGGAAAAGAGCATAAACAGATATATAAAAGTGTAGAAAAAAAATTTAAAAGATGTACAGAAAATAATTAGGTGTGAAAAGTATAAAAAAATATCATAAAAGATATTTTTTACCAAGATTAAACTAATAAAACTGATATGTACATAATTTTTATTATTATTATGAAGAGAGACCTCAGGGAGTCAGGGACTCATTGAGGGAGGCCACATACTACATACACCAGCTATCATCCTTATTCTTGAATTTATTCACACTGCTTGCACTCACAAATCCAATGGCAATCCATTCCAATCATGCACAACCCTATGAGAAAAAAATCTAGCCCTCACTCCCTTCTTAGCGGCATTCTCAGCTTCCAAGGATGTCCTCTTGTATAAATTGAAATATAAGATGAAACTGAAATATAATATATAAGATGGTAAACAATGATACTCTGTAAAAATTTAAAAACCAAGGTAACACTTGATAAATCTGATAATATCTGTCTGAGAATATAGGGTGTAGATATATTATGAAAGCAATTAAACTAATGCCTGTACTCATTGACAGAATGAGGACAGTCAATTAAAGTATGTATGATAGTTAGTCCAGTGCCACACAACTTACACATAAGCATTTCATCACCCCCTTGCTAGGAAGAAGTGAGTAAGATAACTATGACCTATGCAGAGCTGAGCAAGAACAACTTGCTCTTTACAGTCCCTGTGTAGCTTACGCTGTCACAATTTAATTTCAGACTTATTATTGGCCTCTGTTCCATAAAATGAGCTGACCTGGCCTTGTTTCTCTAAATTTCAAATGTGACTTGGAATTCTATAACTGAGAAAGGACATGTTGGATTCAAAAATACACTGGATGCTTCTGTAGCACCCAGTGCATTTTATCTAGACATTCTGGACATCACCTATAGGGAATTCTGTGAATCTGTATATACATGTATTATGCACCTTTGGTAGCAATGCAGTCATGTATTTTAATGCAAGCTCTATTGCATTTAGCTCAGCAGTGAAGTTGTTACATTCTAGTGGAATCTGAACAGATATGCTGTCTGGGAAGATAGCAGAAATCACACTAGGTATCTGATTTTGAAGTGTCAATATAAACAGGCACAAAATCAGAGTATTCAATTTCATGAGCTTTCAAACAACTACTGGCAGATGACAGAAGGAATGGAAAATTTGGGTAGCCTGAAGAAGAAAGTCTACATAGTGGTATCTATGAATTTCATAGTGTAGGTATACTCAATTACTCAATGGCATATATGCTAAGTTGTCTACCCCAAATTTCTAGAGCTTTTAAGAGAGCTTTATTCATAAACCAAAGGGCCATATGGCAGTCTAATGGATGTTATACAGATTTTCCCACCACGGACAAAAAAAAAAAAATACTTGGCCACATGGGATGGTCTGTCTGAAATTTTCTTTTTGTAGCACATAGTAGAGACAACTGTTGAAATTGAAGCAAACAAGAGGATGAAAAATTATTGATTCTAAGGAGGAGTTTGATTCAGTGGCAGAGCTTCCAACCTACCACAGAGCCACACATGGGAGCTTGCTCTCCAGCAAGCAATGATTGCACTCAGGAGTGGAAAGCCAGGGTCACCCTAGATGCTATACCAGCACCACAGCAAGCATTGAGCCCTCTCCCCAAACCATGGGAAGGGAGACTTACTGCAGCACCCTTGATCCTTTCAGGCAAGCCCACTAGCTAATTGATCCTGGCTAGGCCATCTAGATTGCTTATCTTGCCGAAGCAGAAGCTAAAGTAGTGTGAGACTACCATTATTCCCCTTTCTGGATGTCCAAGGGTCACTTTGCATGGCAAACATGGCAGCAAAGCATTGGTTCCCAGTAATGATGGTCTGGAAGACAGGAAAGTAAAGAAAGACTTTCCTTTAGTGTTGCACAGTGATCAGCATTCATTGTAAAATTATGGACTTACAACCGTGTTATAAATAACTCTTTTCATTTCCCGACATTTCGATCTTCATATTAAGATCATCATCTGGAGCATAGATAATAAGTAAGACATAGCATAGTAAGACTCTTAATAACAGGCATACCAATGCTACTGCCAATTCCCTGGAACATTCCCTTAAGACACATGGTGATATGTCATCGAATCCTATTGCCTTATTGACATCAATGTTATTTATTTCCTCGAATACCCCCTGCTTACTCACAATTAAGCCATCCTCTCCTAGGTCCTTTACACTTAAGTTCCTCAGGATGAAACATACTGATAAAGTGATCACTGAATACCTTCAGCAGCAGTTACCATTCTACTATTTTAAAATTCATTAACATCATCTTGCCATAATCATTCTTCCTTTGACTTGCCACATATCTAAAAAACTCTATAGGATTTTTCTGCACCTGATTTGCCAATTTCTGCTCATGCTGTGCTTTTGTTAACTGAATCACTCTCTCCTTGCTTTTCTTTATACTGATCATGTAACTGATTATTAACATAATTCATCTTGTACTGACTCCATAGTGCCTTCTTCTTTCAGATTTCATGCTTAAGCCCCTCATTCATCCATTTTGCACCTACCTTATTCAACCTTTTGGCCTTCAAAATACATTCACACATTGATGCTGTTATGTATTTCCTTGTTAGTTCCCAAGCAGCATTTATTTCCTTACTGCTCAATTCCTCATTCGATGCTACAGCTCCAAGCTGCCTACTAAGCTTGTCATAATCACTAGACTTGTATTTCCACATATATCCTTTCTTCCCATAAGTCTGCATATGGCAAGCCACAACCCAGGTGATCACTTCATGATCATTCTCACCAACTGGAGGAAAGTGCAAAACCTCACTCACAATTACATCTGATGAAATTATCAGATCTAAAACTCGCATGCCTTCATTACATGCTGCCCCTGAGATAGCTGTCTCTCAAGAAAATCATTTTCTTTATTCCCATATTCTGTCTCTTCATTCCAATTTATACTGCCATAATTAAAATCGCCCGTAATAATTACCCTTCCTTAACAGATTCACTTCAACCTCTTTCTCACAGACGCAATGTTTCAGCACAATAGTGCTGAAACATTGAATACTAAGGTACTTCAATGGTCATTCCTTCACCAAACTGGTAACCATCATTCTTCCACTTTCTGTTGCACCTGTTAATACAAAGCAGCTGCCAAGTATCCTTTTACCGCAACTATAAACACAATGAACCTGCTTCTCCTCTTCCTCTTTTACTCCATTCACTTCTGTCCACTGAAAGAGCTTTCCTCATGAAGTATTCCCAAACTAAAAACTTGCAAATCTTCAAAAAAAAAAAAAAACGTCATCATTAAACTTCTATATCAGTCATCATCTGCATCTCACACATTGTACTGATATGCTTATAGGTCTTTCAACCTTTTATGTATCACATCAATGTAAATAAAATAAAAACATAAAGAGAATGAATAAGAAAACATGAATGAAAAAGTCCCACAGTAAGTATTTTGGCTCTGGAGGTCTCATAATGATTATGATAATTTTTCCAGTTTTTTATTAATTTGCCCAGAAAATATGTGGTCTTCTTTATTCTTAATGCCTTTTTAATCTAGTGTTTAGAATTTAGAGTTTTTGTTTCCAAAATTCTATCAGTTTTAAAACAATTGCATTTAACATTTATCTATTTGCACACCTCATCTTCTCTTTTGTATTAAGTTCAGTGGCCTGTCCTTAAGGGTCAAAGCTGTATAACTGAGAGGAGACCTCCACATAGCCTTTAAAGGAATGTGGAGAACCAACCAGGGCTTCTGACCTAATGTCCAATCCTCACCTTCTCGTGGTGCACCCTGTTGGGTATCTGCTTTGATACTGAACGAACGAGGATGGGCTGGCAATTTGGGATTTAGCCGACCAAATTGTATTCTTATTGGTTAAACCAAAATAAAAAAAATGATGGTACAAAATGACAAAATTTCATGCCGGCTGGGGCATCACCTGGTTAAACAAGGCCCCCATTGTTTTTGCCAGAGAACCAGGGTGAACAGCAAAAAGTCAGCTACTGGAACAAATCTGAAAACAAACCCCAACTCAACATCACCAGAGTTAAAGATCGGTACTATCAACGTAAAAAGCCTGAATGGCAAAGAAATGGAGCTAGCTGAGGAATTAGATAAGTACCAGATCGACATAATAGGGGTGACTGAAACAAAAAAGACCAAAACTGGCGAGATCTTTCTGAGCAATAAATACAAAATGTTATATTCAGGCAATGACAATCAAGGAAAAGAAGGAGTAGCCATAGTATTCAACACAAAATACGAGACTAATCTTCTTGAATGGCAGTCAGTCTCAAGTAGAGTAATGTGGGCAAATATGAGAATGGGGAACTGGACAATGAGACTTATTTGTGCCTATGGTCCCACAGAAGGTTCTACTAAGGTAGAAGTGGAGGAATTTTTTGACGCTTTAGAAAAAGCAACTGACACAATGAAAAAGGAAAAGTTGGTCCTTGTTGGGGATCTAAATAGCAGAGTAGGAAATGATTGTGAGACATACAAAAATATTTTGGGAAAATTTGGAGAAAAGAGCAAAGCTAATAATAATGGCAAATACCTTTTTGGATTTCTGCTCAGGACATGGACTGGTTATTACTAACACCATGTTCCAACATAAAAATGTGCACAAATTCACATGGAGAGAAGCGGCTAGGAATAAGAAAAGTCTCATTGACTATGTTATTGTTGATAGTGATGTTTTCTCCCTGGTGCAGGACACCAGAGTGTACAGAGGATTTGAAATTGGAAGTGATCACTATTTAGTCTTGAGCAGGATAAAATTGAATTTCATATTGAAAAGAATAACATGTAAGAAAGTTTTAAAGCGAATAAAAGTTGAGCAGCTCTCAGATGTGAACTGTAGACTAAAATACAGAAAGATTATTGAAAAGAAAATGAAAGAGTTTGAGAACAGGAATCAAACCTTGGAGATTCAGTGGCAAACTCTGAAGAAAACATTGATTGATTCTGCCAGAGAGGCATGGGGTGAGGTTGTCTGCAGGGATAAAAAAATCAGAACTCCCTGGTGGACACAGGAAGTTAAAGAGGCAGTGAAGGAAAAGAAGAAAGCATATCAAAAGTTCCTGGCAAATAAGTCAGCTTTTACTCCTACAGAATACAGAGACAAATGTAAGAACGTTAAACAGTGTGCAAAACTAGTTAAACAAAAGTCATGGGAGGACTTTGGCAAGAATATAGAAAATATCAAGAAGGTGGCAAAATATTCTGGAAGTTGTTGAAGAAGCTTAGGAATGGAGGAAACAGTGCTGTAAAAGGAGTTAGAGATGATAAAGGTGACATGAAAACAGGAAAAAAAGAAATCCTTGAAGTATGGAGTAATTACTTTGAAAAACTGTTAAATGAAACAAACAGTGATGACAGCACAGTGATAAAAAACACTGACCATGCATGCAGTCAGGAATATATATCCATACTTGAAGTAGAAAAAGCCATCAAAGGCTTAAAATGTGGAAAGGCAGCAGGAGTAGATGATATTCGACCAGAAATGCTGAAGTATGGTGGTATAAAAGTCTTACAGTGGCTGCACTGCATAGTTCAGAAAGTCTGGACAGAGGGACAAATTCCTGATGATTGGAGTAGAGCTCTCATAATACCCATATATAAAAATGGAAATAAAACTGAATGTGTGAATTACAGAGGTATTTCCCTACTGAGTGTTCCTGCCAAGATCTATGCAAGTATACTTGAGAAACGGTTGAGAAGAATTGTGGAAGAAAAGCTTGGTGAAGAACAAGCTGGATTCAGGCCAAATAGAGGCTGTCAGGATCAGATCTTCACTTTACTACAAATAGTCGAGAAAGCATGGGAACATAACAAAGATCTGTATTTAAGTTTTGTCGATTTGGAAAAGGCATATGACAAGGTGCCAAGAGAGAAGCTATTCAATACGCTGCAGTTATATGGTGTTGATGGGGCATTATATCAAGCAATACTTAGTCTTTATTTGAGTTGTGAGTCAGCAGTTAGAATTGAAGGAAGTACAGGAAGATGGTTTAATGTTAAATCTGGTGTGAGACAAGGATGTACATTATCCCCTCTGTTATTCATTATCTATATGGATCACATTATGAAGGAAAGTGGTATTAAACCTGATATCAGAATTGGAGATGTTAATGTCAGCTCTTTGCTTTATGCGGATGATGTTATACTTCTAAATAAATCCGCTACAAGTCTGCAAGATTCTCTGACTAAATTGAATAACTGTTATAATAGATATGGTATGAAGGTCAGCAATAAAAAGACAAAGACAATGAAAATAGGCAGACTCATTGAAAATGTCAACTGTGTTGTGAATGGAGAACCTGTGGAACAAGTAAAACATTTCAGCTACTTAGGTACGATTTTTATTGAAGACGGTAAATTAAATATAGAAATAGACAACAGAATCAGCAAAGCTGGTATGGTGGGAAGTCAATTGAATAAATTCATATGGAATAAGAGAGAAATTAGTCGGAACACTAAATTAACTGTATACAAGACAGTGTTCAAACCAGTTTTTACTTATGGATCTGAGAGCTGGATCAGAAGTAAAACACTTGACCAAAGACTAGAGACCGCAGATATGAGAGTCCTGAGAAAGATTAGAGGCGTGAACAGATGGCATCAATGGCAATATCATATTAAAAATGAGGATATTAGGAAAGAACTTGACATTGTTAGCATCCAGGAATGCGTTAGCAGAGCTAATCTCAGGTGGTATGGTCACTTAAATAGAATGGGAGAGGAAAGGTTAGGAAAACAAGTGTTCTCTGCCAGGTTGGCAGGAAAACGACCCAGAGGAAGACCAAGATATAGGTGGATTGATACGGTCCAAAGTGCCTTAGACGATAGAAATATAAGATCTGATAATGTTGGAGTCTTGACAAGCAACAGACTGATTTGGAGGAAAATTGTAGATAGGAAGTTAGTAATGATGTAAATTTTTCATGTAGTACTGTCATATCCTGTACACGCCTTGAGGGTACATGGCAGGAATTTGATGATGATGATGGCCTGTCATGGCCAATTAATGTTTCTTCCTTCTAAAAACCTGATGATGCTCATGATAGACATGGACAGTTAATTCTATCTACATTCCATGCTATGACATAAACTGAGTGTGTGTGTTCTGGCTGGTTTGCCTGTTTTGCGAGATGTAGAACTTGAGTTTCCAGGAGGGGGAAACCCTACCATATTCATATAATACTGGCTAACTCACCTTCAGTTGAAAAGCATGACAAAAGGTTCTTCACGTCCTAGATGGGATTCGAATCAAAGGGCTTCATCTATACGGAGGCCCAATTTATTTTTATTCTTGTAAATAGTTTTCTGCTATAGTTTATATTTTCAAGCAATTCTCAAAATATTACCACCATTTTGTTTATGCAAATTCTAAAAATTTAACTTATGTTCTATTTATTTCACCAAAGTTATACAAAATCCACTTTTCTTTCTCTCTGTGTGTGCGTTCCTGCACATGCTATGCAGTACAAATGATTATGGAAAGCTCAGGAAACTTAAAGAAAAATCATGGGATGAGAAACTAAAAAGAAGAGAGAGTGGTGCTGGCTGATGCACAAGTTTTGAGAAGATAAATGGCTAACAGTGAATGAATTTTACAATCCAATGAGCGAGAATATAAAATAGAAAGATGTGGATGTTTTGTTTTTTAATTCGAATCCCACTCACAAAAGGTATACAATATATAGTACAAGTAGAAGAACAATTTTCAAATGAAGAATACAAACTAGTGTTATGGAACACAAGAGAATTGGGAGTCATGTAAGGAAGAGGTAGTGAGGAAGTCTAAAGTTTTATGCTTTGGAAGACATGAAATGCTAGTGGAAATGTACTAAAAGAGCTGAAGGTACAAGATCTCAAGATAATAGTAGATGAGAATATGAAATTTAGAGATGTGATGTTTTTATAGATTACTTTAATGATAAGTACATTTAAAAACATCACTTTTCCACTGGTAGCCTTGATTTCACCATGCCTGGAATACTGCATACTGACATGGTCACATGGTTTTCAGGGTAATGAAGAAACTATGAAAGAGTTGCTAAGGTAATAAAGGTTCTGAAAGTTGAGTTATGAGGAAATGAGTGAATATAACCTTTAGAACTTAACAGAAAACTGAAAAAGTGGTAATATGGCAGAGATGTCTTAGGTGGTGAGGAGATTTTGCCAGATTAATGCTGTTAGAGGAATTGTGAAAGATTATTTAGTTATAATACTGGATAAATTGAATGTATCACAAGAGGGTGAGGGAAGCATTAAGAGAGTGAATGAGTTTAAAACACAGTATAAATGTATGTGCATTCAAGGCATGAAAGTTGTAAGGCACTTCACATTGTTCTTCAATTATTTTTCACAGCATTAGAGCATCAAAACAAATCATAAAAAATATATTTATTAACTGGCTTATAATCACTGTATTTCAATCAAACATCTTCGCAGCACAACCACTTGTTATAATATATGAGCAACAATAAGGAAACAAATTCAAATTGTAATGGACAGAAAACTTAGTCCTAATTTCACATCCTCTACTGTTGTATAAATAGAAGCCTTTTAGAGTTGCTGGCTTACATAACTGCCTCATAAATGTTTTTTGGTAGATTAATGCAGCTGTACTTGTTGAGGTTAGCAGAGTGCTTCATATCTGTTGCTAACTGTAAATATAGTTTTTATGACTTGTAATGACTTCTGTGTGGAACAATTTTCTTCCATCTAATCCTCTGTGAAGGGAAGGAATATGATACTCTATAAGGGATAACATAATTTTCTGAAGGGTAGATCTTGCTGTAATAATCCGCTTTTTATAATCAAGTGATAATAATGGAGTTGGATAAGGGAAATGGCTACTCAGTGATATTGCTAGACTTTGCAAAATGCATTTGACAAGATTTAACATAGAACTCTATTGCATAAATTGGAGCAAATGGGGATGGATATGAATCTGATAATTCAGATTAGAGGATTTCTGATGGGCAGATATCAAAGAGTGGTTTATGGAGGAGAAGGCAAGTGATCAGTGGTGTTCCACAGGCTTAATTTGTATATCAATGATATAATAAATGATTTGACAGGAAATATTCAGTTGTTTGCTGATGATGCTAAACTGGGAAGAGCAATGTCAAATGAAGATGATGCAGAGATACTGCAGGAAGACTGGCAGTATGGGAAAAGGTAAATGGCTGTCAATTTAATGTGTCCAAGTATAAGGTGATGTACTTTTGGAAGAAGAGATCACAAGTTGTGTACTATATTGATGGAACTGAATTACAGGAAACTGTTGAGGCCAGGGCCTTGGGGGTGATTGTAGACAGTTGAAGGTTAGAGGGCATATTGTGAAGGTAACCAAAACAGCACATCACATTATGTGGTTGTTGAACGCATTAACAAACAAGGGCAGAGAGGTTATTGTTCCCCCCCATATACGGTTTAATAAGGTCACATGTGGACTAATACGCACAGATCTGGACACTCAGATTCCACAGGGTGAAGAAATGGTTAAGAGGATGCAGAGGAAAAATGACAAAGATTGTTGCAGGTGTATGGAATGCTCTCTGTGAAAATAGATTGCTGGTGTGGTGTGTGGACTTTAAAGACTAGATGATAGACAAAAAAGAGGAGACATAAAAGAAGCATTTAAATTATTAAAGGAATTTTATAGGACTGACACTGAAGATTTTTTCCGGTATATGGAAAGAAGGGAAAGAACAAGGGGTCACCACTGGAAGTTGTATAAGAGTGTGGTTAACAAGGGTTTTAGGACTACAATTTTGCTGGAGGGCAGTGAATGGGTGGAATTGGTTGCCAGAGGTGGTTGTGGATACTTCATCAGCGAATGAGTTGAAGGAGAGGTGTGACAACTGTTGTGAATAATGGATCTCCCACGAAGAGTCTTCTGACTCCATGGAGATACCTGTATAATAATAATAATAATAATAATAATAATAATAATCTGGAAACAGCATAATCCATTTGGTATACAAATAAAGACAGATACACTATTATTTGCAGATGATCAAATTATATTAGCTACATCAGAAGATGATTTAAAGAGATCAGTAAAATTGTTAAATGAAATTTCAGGACAATATAATATGAGAATCTCAAAAAACAAATAGAAGTCTTTTATTTGTTCATGCCAGCAAATTTTACCAGAAGATTTGCAAATGAAATGTGTGTCTGCTAAATTTTTGTCCGGTTTGCTCACAGAGGATTAAAAAAATATCATGTGAATGTTTGCCACGATTTGAGGGAGCAAGTTCTTAATCTCTCTCCATGTGACTTTTTTTTATTCCCACAGATAAAGAAAACCATGAAAGGGCAACGATTTGTTGATGTGGATGAAGTGAAAGAAAAGTTACTGGAAGCCATAAATAGTATTCCAGTTGAACAGCTACAGAACTGTTTCTCAGTGGAAAAGACATTGGGACAAGTGCAGTGACTCACATGGAGATACTTTGAAGTAGACTATAATATGGTATTATAAATTTCAATAATTTTAATAAAAAAATAGAAAAATACTTAGTCCACCCAGAGTACTAATATGCTACAGGGTTTACCTTTAGTGAGTAGGAGTCACATAAAAAAAAAAAAAAAATACAGATATAAATATCTTATTAATTTAAATCAGTTTTTGCTTACCATGTTCTTTAATATCTTCATCACCTTCTGTTAGCATATTCTGATGAGTTTCAATTACAGGCTGCTGAATGTTTGTCATATAAATTCTAGTTGTTACTCCATTATTGCATGGTGGTGGAGGAGGTGCCCGACGTTTTTTTGTAGTAACTATGCTTGAAGTGATACTAATTAATGATGGCTTTTCCTTAGTTTCACTTGATTCTTCGATGCTGCACTTTGCATCCTTTAGTTCTGATGCTGACCTATACACTGGACTTTCAACACTACTACTACTTCCACTACCACTAGAAGTTTCTGGAGACATACTTTCTGGGGATTCACTGAAAACAGAAGGTTCATGGTAGCCACTTGAGTCTGAACTGTGACGAGAGTGAGATATGGTTTCGCTATCATCTACTACATTTGGAGGTAAGGGACAATTTCCATTTGGAATACTCGGACTGTTCTTAATAGGAGGAGGAGGAGGTGCTGGTCGCTTTTTTACTACCAGCCTAGCTATAGGAATATATTGAGTACCAGAACTATCACTCCTAGATGGGGATATACCACGATCATTTAGTTCTTCACTAGATCCTCCAGAACTCTGCAAAAGAAATTCATTTCATTATTTACAATATAGAAAGTATGATATTTAATATCAATATTAAGATTGAATATACAGTATAGAAGATATCCTAAAAAGAATAAGTTTACTGAACAAACTCAGTGTCACAAATCTTTTGCATCTAAGTACTAAATTGTGCAGTAGTCATGTATTAAAAACTTGACACTGTTCTTGGAACAGCAATCACAAAGTAACAAAAATTATGGCATTGGAAAAGTATATTAGGTTAGCAGTATCACCAAAAGAAATATATAGAAATATGTGAAAATTAGCAAAATGGAGTATAATTTTTTTTTTATTTCACTCTTAAATCTCAGGATGGGCTGAGTCTTGCTAGAGGTTTACAGGCATTTTTAATGTAGGTGGCTTTAAATGCACCTGCCATGAAGGTAAATGTATATCTGCAAATGTGTGTTCATGAGGCCAGTTTGTCTGTCTGTTGTGTGAAAATCAGAAGTTTCCTAGATGAAAAAACCCTGCCACTGATGTATAAGACTAATAAAGGATTTTCACAGCCTAGATGGGGGGGGGGGGTTGAACCCAGGTCTTTCCAATCAAGGCTGAGAATTTACGATGATGAGTTACAGATTTTGGTTGTTGCCACAGTGGTGTTAGTCAACATATGGCTCAGCCCATTGATACAATTTATCATTGCCACTCTTGATGGACTGAGGTCTTGGTGAGATGTTGAAATAATAATAATAATATGGATAAAGTACATTATAATAGACAAGAAATTACATTCTCGTTTTAATCCTTAATTGAAACATAAAACAAACAAAACGTGTGCATGAAATATTTTCATGACTAAGCTACTTGTATATAGAGGCTGCTGACTTCACATCAGTTGCCTTAGTATCCCATAATACACAGTACACTCCTTTTCAGATGTGCATATTGCTGTGCAATATGTGAAGTGGCACTACTACTTAGGCTGATTGTGACCTTTACTGAGATCTCATCAGTGGGAGCTAAACCCAGAAAGATGCTGAACTTAAATCAATGTAGAAGTCACATACTTCCATATACAAGTGGTTGTATATGGAAAATATGTGAATCACTTCTGATTAATCAATGAGATACTTTGTTTTCTTATGCTCTGGTAAAGGATTAAAACAAGAATATATAATTTCTTTGTTTATAAAAATGAACTGTGTAACCAAGCAAAAAAAAACTTACAATGTCAGATTGTATTCCTAAGGTTATGAGAATAAATGTAGTTGGGATGAAAAGGATAAATTATGGAAGAAGCAGGCACTTCTGAGAAAGAGGGTATTATGGAGTTGATATAAAGAACAGAAGAACCTCTCATAAGGCACAGGCTAGGATAATGTGGAAGACTGACTTTAGTTGCTGGAGATAAACAAATAGGTCACATCTGCTGAAGATGTAGTAGAAATGTTTAAGTGAATAATTCATGCGATAGGTTAGGTGAAGCATTGAATAACAGTAAGGAGGACAGAAGACTGACAGTTCAGGAATGGAAAATATTTAAGTAACCTTGATGTTAATAAGGCTATGGCACCATAGAGATATCACCATGCATATTACAGGAATATGCAAAAGAGCAGGCAGTGCCTTTGACTTGTTGTTCACAAGAGTATAGGAAGAAGAATAGTCCCAAAAGAGTGGAAAGAAGAAAAATAATGAGAGAGAATTCAAATTCTTCTTTTCAAGGATTAGGCATTTGCCTGTTCTGGCTTCACTAGTCTTTCCATTTTGCAGCTGGTCTTCACTCCCCCCCCCCTATCTCCCTCTCTCTCAATCCGTCTCTCTATTGGACAGCTCAGTCTTTCTGTCTGAAAATTATATATCTGGTGTGGTGGTGAATGTGTTAGAGACAGAATAAAAACCTGGACTGATGATAATGCAAATTTTTTTAAGAAAACAGCATTGGTTTATTAAGGGGGAAGTTTTGCTTTAATAACTTAGGTACATTTTATAATAGGGTGCTTCATGTATTGGACAGAGCAGATGCTTATCCACCGATTTATCTGGTCTTTTCTAAAGCATTTGATACAGTACCACATGATAAACTACTGTTAAGACTAAACAGGATGGAGATAGATAGTTAAATGATCCTTTGGGTCACTCACTGTTAGGTAATCTGATGGATCACCTAAGTTTTTGGAGATCCCTTCACCTTTTACAAAGGTTGAAACTGGTCTGAATGGTGGCCCTTCTCATATTGCATAGCATTATGGGATACTAAGGCAATTGATGTGAAGTCATTAGCCTCTAATAGCCCAGTTGTGAAGTGACTTCATGTGCAAACTTTGTTTGCTTACACTTGGATAATGGATGAAACCAAGAACATAACTCCTTGGCATTTAATTTATACTAGCCTGTTAATTGCAGGTTCACACCATACAGATTCAAAATGTGTGTGCACGTACTATCAACTTCCACACTTTGTGGACACAATTCTTCTGCAATCGTTAACAGTATTTTCACCTTCCTATCCTTCCAGAAAATTATACATCCTTCCATTTCTATTCCTGACATGGCATCTTCCTCAGACAACCAAGTTTCACTTATACCAATTATCTTTGGGTAAACTGACTCAATCAGTGCAACAAACTTAGCTCTCTTATTTTGAATGTACCTTACATTTGCATAAAAAAAAGAATGATAGCTTGTTAGGGATGCCCCTAGGAAATGCAGATTACTTCTATCAAGAAATCTTATAGATACAAGTAGACTCTCATTATGAGTAATTTCAGTTATGGAGATATGGACTGGAGAGAAGAGAAAGCATGCAAGATGAGGGAAAATAAATTTATAAAATTTACTTATTGATAACTACCTTAAGCAATACATGGTGGAAGGGACTCACAGTACAAGAACACTATATATAGTAATAATATCTGAGAATCAGCATATACATGAGTTGACCATTATGCCTCCAAATGGTGAGACTAATCATGCATTTTTGATATAGGAGCTGACAAAGTACATACATAAGTGGAACTAAAAAAGGGTGTGATTATACTAAACTGAGAAGGCAGCTAGAAGCAGTTCCTTGGCATGAGAAACTCATGGTAAAGGAAACCAAAATAGCATGACTTATGGTCCAAGTTTTCTGAAATTTTTCTGAGTCGTGGGTTTAAAAATATAGGAGAAAACCCTATTTGCCTGTATCAAAAATTTTTTAACTTGGGGATGGACTAAAAAAAAAAAGGTTGAAAAAAGTTCCTTCCTCTAATAGATGATATATTGATGGTCTTCTAAGTAACAAATCTTTCTGTCTGTTCAAAGCAAGGCGACATGGGTAACACATTGAATAAACTCCAGGAAAGAACAACAGATCTTCTCTTCAGGAGAATAAGAAGGAAACCAACTTGTGAATTGAGCAGAAGGTGATTTACGAATGTCTACAGTACAGAAGTCTGTTTACTTTGAGATACCTTGAATATTAAGACTGATCTTATGACATCTTGAGGAAGTAGAGATTGATTATAACAATTTATTATTATTTTTTCTCAACTGTTAGACCAAAAGAATGAATTTGATGAAACTCAGCTCTTGCTATAAAAGTGTATCTGTGGAATAAAGGGTCTGTGATTACAAACAAAGGATCAACATCCTGATGGTACTAACTTTTGTTTAGTTTTTTCCTTCCTTCTGCAGAACTGAAGGCCACCATCTGAAACAAATTCTCAAAATGAACAATAATCTGATTACAACCTGTGAAGATAAAGAGAGTAGTCATTATGCAAGACAAAAATTAATATTATAAACGACTTCCATTATTAATAATACTAATGTGACTATTGAGCCTCCATAGCTCAGTCAGTATAGATGAAACCCTTTGGTTGGAAAGACCTGGGTTTGATTTCCGTCAGTGACATGAGGAACCATTATCTGGTCTCTTTTAACGAAAGGTGAGTTAGCCAGTCTCATATGGAGGTAGAGGGTTTTTTTCACCCAAAAACTCTGTTTTTTCGTCCCCCAGAACAGGGGGACGAAAAAACAGATCAGCCCCATGAACACACATATAAAATTGGGGGGGGGGGGGGGAATGGTGAACTACCCTGTAAAAATCTCACCAGGAACACTTTGTGGGCAATGCCTACAAAATCACATATGGTCAGAAACGACTGAAAGGGAAAAACCACCACCACCAAAGTGACTGTTATTAGTAATAGTCACTTAAGGATCAAAGATAACTGGAAGGAGACCACAATATAGCTTGTAGGAAATGCAGAGAACCAACCAAGGTTTCTCTGGTCACCAATGTCACCCCAATGTCAGAAATCACTTTGTCATGGTGCACTCAGTTATTATGTATTAAACTGGATTGAATTAACGAGAATGGGCAAGCAATTTGGGACTTAACCAACAAAATTGCATTCTGCATTGGCTTAAACCACACACGCACACACACATGATAAATGTGCTGACTGGGACACTGCCTGATTAAACAGGGACCACGATGTTATCAGGGTAGCCAGTCAGTGAAACCTACCATAATAGTCATAAAGTCAATGGAATTGAAAATAGGAAGCATTAATAAAAAAGAAGCTGAGCAAGTAGAGGAATTATGGAAATACCACAGTGACATAAGTGGCATTGTCATAATCATGTTCTCTCTGTATGAGATGAATTAATTTGCCTTCAGATGAAAAGCTCCTATAAAGGTTATTCATTCATTCATTCATTGTCCTAGATGGGATTCGGATCGAGGTCATTTCAATCATCTTTGCTCTGTGAAGGTATGAAAGTTTGAAATACTCTTTGTTCAGTTATGTACAGAACTATTAGTCCAATAGTAATTTGTAGATGTTGTTTTCACTACTCTCACAGAGAGATCATATGCTGAACAAATAATTTTAACTGTCATACCCTGTTTGAAAAGTAAAAGGCTAAAAAGGGTATGACAATTAAAATTATTTGTTCAGCATATGATCTTTCTTTATGACAGTAGTGAAAACAACATCTACAAATTATTATCGGACTAATAGTTGTGTTCACATGCTGTCTGTTAACAAATACAAATACATATATGTTAACTGAATAGCTCCTGTGCATAATAAATAAACGTCCTACAACATCACTTTAAATTGCTTTAGAATGATCAACTCATCTTACAGAATAGCTACTATAGCTGTTCTATACAGAAAAATGTTTTCCTTTGTATATTCCACTTCATATCTTAGAGATTATCCTAAGCAAAACTTGAAATGCATCTCATTTTGAAAACCTAACTTAACCTGGTTCTTTCCAAGTATATTTTTTACTATATTTCAAATCTGTGGTATCCTTTTCATTGGGGTTTGTTAAAGAACATTTATATGCTATTTTCAAAAGTGAGATAAGTAGCCGCACCAAAAAAAAAAGCAGCATCTGCTTCCTTTTTTTTTTTTTTTTTTTTTTTATTCCCTCCAATTCACTTCCAAAATTGAAGTTATGCATTTAAATGATGAAGCATAATAAGCACCAGAGCCATCAAGGACAAACAAAAAATATTCAATGTAGTGTTTAACTCTGCAGCATCTGAAATTCTCTGCCAAAGATACAAAATGTCTTAAAGAAAGGATACACTATTGGTTCTCTGAAATACATAGTAATGCATAAGAGATACATACTCAATGGTATCATTATGAAACCTCACCTCTTGTTTCTTTTTTGCCAGAATTCCTAAAATGCCCTTCTTTTTTTTTTCATCTTCTCGAGTAGTATATGGAATGATATCAGTGTGAGAGTTGTATATGTTGGCTTGAATATCTATGAAAAAAAAAACAATTGGATTTTGGATTAAAATAATTCAGATTTTATTTATGAAATCAAATGCGTGTTTTTCAAAACTGCAATATTATTTACCTTTTTTTTACATTATTTACATTAAAAGTTATCAGGTATAGCAGATGAATTACAAACAATTAAAAAATTTTTCTTCCCTTGAGAAATATGACTGTTAATAATCTTCTATGATCTTCTGTAGGAAGACCTCAGAAGAAGATTAGGAATTGCTAAAACAACAGTCAGAGAATTGTCTAAAATCTGGAGGATGGATCTATCTCTGCAGAAAAAAAAAAAATTTGAAGATTCTGGATGTAGCTGTTTTACAAACAGTGACTTATGGATGCGAGTCTTGGAAACTAGAGGAGTGTGATAGAAAAGGATTGCTGCTTTTGAGATGTGGTGTTATAGACAGTTGTTCAGGATATCATTATACTTATAATTATATCATTGCTGGCCTAGTTGGTCGAGTGGTTAGTGTATCTGCTCCCCAGCCAAAAGGCTGTAGGTTTGAATCCCTTTGTGGACATGGATGTTTGTGATTGTCTGTGGAAATGCTAGTGGTGATGGTGGGCAGTAGATGGCATTGGTATAGTTGCAGTTAGTGGATTGAGTGGTGGAGACAGAGAGTTGTGGAGTGGATGCCAACTTTGATGCATCTTTGGGCTCCCTGGAGGTGTCACGTAATAACAATACTGAAAGGCAGACAAACAAATGTGTACTAGAAAGGATTGGCAGAACTTTAAGGCTTCTTAAGGATGTTGACAGAAGAAAGTTGAAATACTTTGGACACACAGAAAGGAAGGAGGACTTCTCAAAACAGTAACAGAAGGTCAAGTTCCTGGAAAAAGAGGAAGGGGTAGACCCTCAATGAAATCGATGGTGTCTGAAGTGACTGATCTTCAGGGAGATAGCCAACGAATAAATTGATAGAAGAGATATGAAGTGTTTTGTGCACATGTAATATGCTTATTATGAACTTTATGTCAAAGTGTTTACCATTATTAATGAACAAAATAAATTAAGATATTAGAAAAACATTAAAAAAAGCATAGAAAAAAAATAATAAAAATACTTTTTATAATGCCAATTATAGTACATGTAGCATATATGGTCAAGAGTATTATAGCAGTAAATAATGTTTTTCTGATTTAATATTTCTTATGAACTGTTTTCATTAGAAAATGTTCAAGGTGTTGATGCTTTAATAATAAAAAAGTGAAAAAGAGGCAAGTCAATCAAGAAGGAAGAAACACAATATCGGATAGCAGAGATTTTCATCACTCCCTGTGAGTGAGTAATTCTCTAATGCAAGTCATACGTGTGTGTCTACCTGAATTCCTGATAACCCTCTCCACTTTTTCAATACCCTTAATTTTTTTTTTGACCAGTTCTCCTTCCAGATAATAACTGGATTATGAGAACAGATTCAGTGGACTGCAGACACTGCAAATAGAAGAAAGAAGAATGATATGAGAGAGATTTATAAACTTCTTCAAGGTTGTTATAGGATACTGAATGATGGAATATTCCATTATATGGAGCAAAGTTGAGTTTGTATGCAGTTGAGAAAGGGTGAGAGTTAGATTTTTCTCTAGCAGAGCAGTGAGTGAGAGTGAGTGGAACAGTTTGCCTATTGAAGTGGTGAGTACATCTAGCATGAATGAGTTTAAGAAAAGCTATGGCAATGGTGTCAGTGATGCATGCAAAGAAAGCAATATCATAATGATATGAAAGTTTTGCATATCATTATGATGTAAAATAGTAATTAATGGGTAGCCTGTGTGCAGAGAAGAAATTCAGTAGAATTTCCCATTGGAATTAGCTCTTCCTTTTCTCCAAATTTTAAAAATATTTTCCTAGGCCTCAGTTTCATTTCCACACTGATGTTTAGGTCACCAGCTAAAACCAGTGTCTCCTTTTGATGTAATCGAAAGGAGACATTGGTTTTAGCAGGACAACAGGCATAAGTCACCATAAATCATACTGTTTACTTTTCTATGAAATTTATATACACTCAATTCTGATCTGCATCTAAAAAGTTTCCAATAATTTTATCCATTATCAGCTATGAAGAGTTTTCATTAGGACTATAGCTAACAGAACTGTACTTGCAACACTCTTCATCATGAGCCATCACAATGTGTATCTTTTGGCTCTCAGATCCTTTTTAATCTGTTAAACTGTATATACCAACTAAAATAATAAAATTTAAAACTGCAAATTAGTGAAAGCTATGAGTTAATCCTCTATTGTATTTCATATAATTTTATAATTTTCAAATAATACCATAAAATATACTCACTTGACACTGACATGAGGCTAACTTCTGTTGAACCATAATTGGCAAGAGTCATAGAGACATCCAGAACTTGACTAGGATTGCTGGGACGTACAAGCTCATATCGGGAGGGGTCAAGTCTTTTCTCCATACATGCCATATTCTTTATTTCTGACAACTGCATGCGTGGACTCACCCTCAGAACCATTAACTGATTACGTGGTAGATTCACTTGCAACCGGAATGTTTGCTTGTAAAAAAAAAAGTACTTTTAGGACAATTATATTTCAACAGCTATTTTTGAAAACATTACCATTAGCAGTTTTCATTAAAATCATCCAACAGTGAATAAAAATTAATTATTTACAATTCCCAAAAAATTTTATAACAAGGATAGCCTAAAATTATTTGCTTGACTTTTTTTTGTTATTTGTAGAAAGTTTTTCCACTTGGTTAAAAAGTAAATTATATTCTTGTTTAATATTTTATCCAAGTGTAAGCAAACAAAGTTTGATATTAAGCGATTAGCCACTATATACAAGTAGCCGTCCTGAATATACTTCACGCTAGATGTATTTGCTTGCACTTGAATTCATAATTTCTTTCTTGCCATAAGCAATAATTGTTCTTAACTCCAAATCCATGAACTCAGCATACATGGATTTGTAACTGTATTCAACATAATTCTAATGTCTTGAATGGCTGAACAAAGATTATCACCTTTAGTTGAGAGAGAATTTTCATTGTCTGTTGTAAAATTACATGGCTTGAACAATTGCATCTGGTTTCTGTGAATAGGTTCCTGTATTATTTTACCCTAAGTTAATCTATAGCCATAATATATCAGAGATTTTCAACATTTATTATTTTTATTATTATATAACACCTCCAGGGAGTCCAAAGACTCATCTCTCCATCTTCACCACTCCACCATCTGCAACAACCTTCATCCATGCCATCTACCGCTGACCACCACCGCTAGTATTTTCACAAACAAACATCCATGCCCACAGTAGGATTTGAACCTGCAGCCTTTTGGCTGGAGAGCGTATATGCTAACCACTCAGCCAACCAGGCCAGCAACAAACTGCATCATCTACATCAATGCCATCTACCGCCCGCCACCACCATAACCACTAGTATTTTCGCACACAATCACAAACATCCATGCCCACAGCAGGATTCGAACCTGCAGCCTTTTGGCTGGAGAGCGGATAATCTAACCAGGCCGGAAAGAACATAATTATCATAAAAAGCATTGCAGCCTTCATTCACATGCTGTAATTAGCATTATTACAATGAGGTAAAAAAAATACCATACAGTCTTGATTATTCAAATATGAATTAAAAGAGTGCTTTATACTTTTTTTTATTTTTATATACTTTAAAATATTTACTAGTTCAATGCATTGTTTAAGCAGTGGTGTATCTAGTGCTTTTGCTGCCCAGGGCAATCCCTGAGTTTGCTGCCCCTCTCAATACACACCAAAAATACTATAAAAAGTCAAAACGACATATAGGGAAATAAATTAAAAAACACTATGTTTATTTTTGAAGTAAAACTTTAATTTCAACATTCCAAAATGTTATTTTTCTTGCTTTTCCATTAGCAAAATCGTTGATGACATTGTCGAAGTCTATCACTCATTTGCTGTTCTATAGACAGTATGGCAATATTTCTTAAATGCAAAGTGCTGCCTGGGGCAGATTTAAGGGAGGATATTCAGTTGTTTGCTGATGGAAAACTTGGGTAAAGAAAAATGGTTGTCAATTTACTGTTGCAAAATGTAAGGTAATACATTTTGCACATCAGGATGAAAGGCTTACATATTTGGTATTATATTGATATACTGGATTAGAAAAAAATTGATGAGGTTAGAGATCTAGGAATGATGGTGGATAGAGATTTGAAGTTCAAAGGACATATTGCAAAAGTCAGTAAAATAGCTCAAAGGATTACTTGGAAGTTGATAAAACACATTGACAAGTAAAGATAGGAAAGTTATTATCCTTCATAAAGCTTGACTACTGTGCACAGATTTGGTCACCTGGGCTTCTTAGAGATCAGAAAGTGGTGAAGACCAAGCTAGTGACAGGTATGTGGACTACTCCTTACAAGGACAGACTGAAGCTATATATATGTGGATTGCAGAGTTTAGCAGACAGCTATACTAGAGTGGACATGATAGAAACTTATAAGTTACTAAAGAGATTGCATAAGATTGACAAAAAATAAAATTTTCAATATATGAGGAGTAAGAAAAGAACAAGAAGTCACCCCTGGAAGTTGTATAAGAATGTGTGTTAGTAATGTTCAGACTAGGTTCTTTGATTGGAGAGTGGGGAATGAGTGGGATAGTTTGCAGGAAGTAGTTGTGTGTATCCCAAAGGTGCATAAGTTTAAGGAGATTTATGATAGGTATTGTGCAAATAATGGTTAGTGTGTCTCCTGCGATGCATGTTTTGACTTGATGGAGACACTAGTATAATAATAATAAATACACAAATACTGATGTTAAGTTTTTTCTGGAAGATTTAAATATACTTTTAGCTTAGGCAAACATTGTGATTGCCATTTAAAATGCACTGCTGTAGGATGATGTCAATGCTAGGAGTGTGAATGAGTAACTAGTTACATGTGAATATATATAACTAGTTGAGTGATACCTCCCATGATGATTGTTGACTTCATGGAAGTTTCTTACTAAAAATAGCAACATTTATAATTAGTATTAATCCATGATGAGTCTCTGACTTCGTGGAGGTCAGATGATAATAATATTAGATATAATCAAATGACTTAACAGCACTTTTTTGTAAAAACAGCATTACTAAAGCTACAATATATTCTATGATGTTGGTCCAGGCATACACAATGCTTAACTGAGAAGTGCATATTTGCAATATGTTATGTATAACAGAATTCCTAATACTGTAATTAACTTACCTCAAATGGCTGGTTTGCTATCCTTGGCATCTTTTTCTGAGGAGGGTCAATAACAGAACTCTTTGGAACAATATAAATAGTATTTGTATCAAAAGAACCAATGGGAGTACTTGGCTTATAGTGAACAAAATCCTTTGCACGATCTGCCCAAATGTGAATCATGTGGCCTCCTGGACTAATTTTATTAGTTGTGGCAGCTTGAACTAACAAATCCATCATTGGAGTCCTAAGGTAAAAACAGTACAAATAATTTTGACATGAGCAGATTTGGTCATTTTAATTTGCAGACATAAGTAATTTTAATTTTTAAATATGACTGTGGTAATCTTGAAATATGAACCCCAGTCATGGAAAACTACAAATCTGTGGTACATTAGCACCATGGCTGGTTAAGCGTTCAGATAATTTTTGGTTCTTCTACTCTAAAGACTAAACATGTGCTTTTCGAGCCACTTCAGGCTTTTAATAAGCAGGAAGGATGGTGATCTCACACTGCATAACAAGGACTGTCTACTACCTGAACTTTCAAAAATCCATACTTTGGTTTGAATTTGCAGCAGATTGGTTAGAAACTAAATATACTATTTGCTTGGCAAACCAAGACAGCAATTATTTAATGATGCAAATCTGAGCCTTGAAGTTTTTTAATATATAATAAAAATCATTCAAAATATCTAACGTACTAGAAAGCTTTATTATATAATTATTATTTTTACAGTTATTTTTCCTGCTTTCATTTAGGAGTGTCCCTTTTTTAATGTCATTGGCTTTTTACTCAAGAATTCTTAAGGTATTATAGATGTATTTTAGAGATAAATATATGCAAAGTAATAGAGGGAGAAAATTCGCACATACCTTTTTTTGGGTGTTGTTGGCTATCTTCTTTCTGTGATGTGCACACTTCTGCTGTTAGGATGTTAAAAGGGAAGGGGATTTTGAAAAAAGTGGGTGGGGGTTGAGGCAATGTGGGAGAATTAATTTGAAAAAAACTGTTTTTTTTTTTATATATAATATATACATATATTATTTTTAAGGGCACTTATGGGGGGAGGGAAGATGAAAGAAGGGGCTGAAAATACAAATTTGTTTTTTTGAGGAAGGGGAAGGGTTTATGGGAAAAGGGGGCCAGGGAGAGGGTTAACGGGATGTGAGCCATTTCGACCCTGCATCGTCATTGTCGGAAACTCATGGAGGAAGTGGATGCTATGTCATGTCAGCTTGGTGTTTCTGCCTTTGAAGTGTTGGAAGTTCCATAACATAAAAATTGGGTCATAACTCCGACCTGTTGGTCGGGGTTATGACCCAATTTTTATGTTATGGAACTTCCAACACTCAGAGATTATGTAGGGTCAGTGGACGTTGATTGAGTTTTCATCAGTGGCAGTTTGTACATAAGCACTGCGACACTGCATCATCCCCAAGGAAAAAAACGAAAAAATTAAATTTTGTTGTTTATAAATGTGTTTATAAATAATAACAATGCTTACAATATTATGTAAATGCAATAGAACATGTTAAAGGTTACAGCTTATGTTTCGCCGTTGATTGAATAGTTAATAATTCGAATTGTTTGATTAACACTTTAGATTATGAAACAAATGCACTGCAATGTAATGCAGTGTAGGAATTATCATGTGCGGCCAATTGCAGCTAGACTCGCCGATATTCGTTTACACTTGTCACTGCACATACCAAGTGAATCCAACACTACCCTAGGAGCAGTGTCGCTACAGATAAAATGTATGCTTATATGCATTATTTCTGTGAGATACGAAACTTATTAGTGGTGTGTGTTCGTAGTGAGGGTGAAATATTTTTAATAAAGCAATTTTTTAATATGTAAATTTATTTATTAATAAATTGGTTACTGATTAGGAAAAAATGAATTATTTTTCTTATTTTGTATATGCAACACCCCCACTTAATATTTTCACCGGCCACCACTGGTTTTTGTCACATTTTATGGCTATCATTTCTGATATTCTAAGCATTGTTTCGTTGTCTTGTCTCTCTATTATTATGGCCTTGTTGATTTGCGCGGTATGTTTCTGTTTAAAGGCGTGAACTGCTATTTCTGTTTTCCCTGTACTTTGTATTCTATTTTTCTTTTTGATGTTGCGTTTTTTAGTGTTTAAATGTTCTGGAATAGGGATGTTACAGTCACGGAAGTGTTCTTTGTAGTCTTGCCCATAAAGACCTGATAGTAGAACCTGTGTAGGTGATATCACTGTCTTTCACTTACACAGGTTCTACTATCAGATCTTTATGGGCAAGACTACAAAGAACACTTCCATGACTGTAACATCCCTATTCCAGAACATTTAAACACTTAAAAAATGCAACATCAAAAAGAAAAATAGAATACAAAGTACAGGGAAAACAGAAATAGCAGTTCACGCCCTTGAATAGAAACATATCTCGCAAATCGACAAGGCCATAATAATAGACAAATAAGACAATGAAACAATGCTTTGAATATCGGAAACGAAAGCCATAAAATGTGACGAAAACTCGATCAACATCCATCGACCCTACATAATCTCCGAGCGTTGGAAGCTCCATAACATAAAAATTAGGTCACAACTCCAACCAATAGAACGATAACACAAGCACTTCAAAAGCAGAAACACCGAGCTGACATAACATAGCATCCACTTCCCCCATGAGTTTCCAATGACAAAGCATGGTCGAAATGGCTCGCACCCCGTTAACCCTCTCCCCGGCTCCCTTTCCACTTCCCCTTCCTCAAAAAACAAATTTCTATTTTCAGCGCACTCTTTCATCTCCCCCCTCAAAACGCCTTATAATATGTATATATTATATAAAAAAAACACAACAGGTTTTTTCAAATTAATTCTCCCTCATTGCCTCAACCCTCCCCACTTTTCCCAAAACCCCCTTCCCTTTTAACAACCCTAACAGCAGAAGTATGCACATTGCAGAAAGAAGACAGCCAACAATAATAAAAAAAAAGCTATGCGCGAATTTTCTTTCTCTATTACTCTGAATATATTTGTTTCTAAAATACATCTATAATGCCCTAAGAATTCTTGAGTAAAACGCCAATGACATTAAAAAAAAAGAGTACACTCCTAAATGAAAACAGGAAAAATAGCCATAAAAATAATAGTTTTTAAGAGGAGTAACATGGAAATTTTCCCAGAAATAATACTTTTATTATTCAAGATCTTCATATCAAATGAGCAGCTTATCAGCAATCTACCAGCCAACATGGCTGTCACTGCTCATTTTTTTTTTAAACAAAAGATTCACACAACAATCTAGTAGCAGCCTTCACTCATCACTCTGCACATAAATGTATTCCTCTTAGCTTGCTTATCTCATATCAATAAGCCCATACTCAACATATATCTAGAATTAAGACATAAATGCCTCATCAGCTATGATAATTATTCCAGCAGTGCATCCTAACTGCATATATTCATGACAATGAAATCTGAAAAAGCAGTTGTTATCCCTTTCTTCACTGATCATCTTCATAAGTTGCACCAACAGAAAAAAAAGAGCCTTTGTTATATCTCTCCCTAATAATCCTGTTAAACTATGCAATCTAGAAATCACACAACTGCAAATTTTATAGATATTTACAATTCTAAAATTATTCTTTTTGTAAGTTGTTTTTATTTTATATTCTCCAAGCCAAAACTAAGGAGCTCATGCCAACTTGGACAAGACTGCTTTCTTGTCCAAGCTGGCATGAGTTTTCAACACAGCCATAACTTTGCAAGATCTCTTATCAGTCTCTGTAATATGAGTCTAAACTAATCTACTTCTCCTTCATTAGTTAAAACCACTCACTTCTGATTGTTTTGACCAACAAAACATGTTTAAAATACAGAACTCTGTCCAGTGGCATACCCAGAGGTGGGGGGGGGGGGGCAAGGGGCCCAGGCACCCCCAAAGAAAAGAAAAAAACACTAGAAAAATTTCCAAAAATCCTTTCCTAATTAAAATTCATTTTTTTTTATTTATGTTGTGTGCTACTTATGGATTAGCAATCACTGCAGATGCTCAGTTATAGGTCGTATGCGATGTGTAGTGTGTATTCGCAAAACTTCTACTCAACTCTCCCCCCCCCCCCTCCCCAAAGGTTAAATCCTGAGCGCTCGGCCCCCTCCAAGATTAAATCCTGAGTACGCCACTGGCTCTATCAAATGCCTATACAAAATCAACATGAATTACATTATAATCAAAACCTGCTTCCTCAAGTGTAATTATAATATGCAATGCAGTAGGAACTAAAGAGTTACCAGGACTAGTAAATATGTTCAAGAGATATAAAAATCCAAAACTTGTATTATTTTGCCTCTGCTTGCATCTAGATCTCTTATGCTTTCATAAAATAACAGGGTAAAAGAAGACCACCTTTAACAGAACCATCCTATCCTGCATCTTCTCACTATTTTTCTCTATCATCTCAATGGCTCACATTTAACTACAAATGCTAGCATTTCCCTAAAATAAATCATTGATTAATTCAGAAGTACTCAAAATGACAGAAGATAGTCTGAGAAAGGATTTCTTTTAAATAAATAATTCAGAAATTTAGGTATAAATATTAGATTTCCCTTTTTTTTTTTAAAGATCATTTTAATATTTCAGTGAATATATGCTAATTCAGTGCACACATCTACTTTAAATATTACAGATAAAATACAAGCCATGGGTGCTAAACATCATCATCAAATTCCTGCCATGTACCCTCAAGGGGTGTACAGGATATGATAGCTACATGAAAAATTTACATCCTTACTAACTTCCTATCTACAATTTTCCTCCAAATCAGTCTGTTTTCAAGACTTGTCAAGACTCCAACATTACCAGATCTTATATTTCTATCGTCTAAGGCACTTTGTACTGTATCAATCCACCTATATCTTGGTCTTCCTCTGGGTCGTTTTCCTGCCAACTTGGCAGAGAACACTTGTTTTGCTAATCTTTCCTCGCCCATTCTGTTTAAGTGACCATACCACCTTAGATTAGCTCTGTTAACGCATTCCTGGATGCTGACAATGTCAAGTTCTTTCATAATATTCTCGTTTTTAATATGATATTGCCATTGATGCCATCTGTTCATGCCTATAATCTTTCTCAGGACTCTCATATCTGCGGTCTCTAGTCTTTGGTCAAGTGTTTTACTTCTGACCCAGCTCTCAGATCCATAAGTTAAAACTGGTTTGAACACTGTCTTCTATACAGCTAATGCCCCATTCATATAATATTCATAATATTCATATAATGCCCCACTGACGCCATATAACTGTAGCGTATCGAATAGCTTCTCTCTTGGCACCTTGTCATATGCCTTTTCCAAATCGACAAAACTTAAATACAGATCTTTATTATATTCCCATGCTTTCTCAACTATTTGTCGTAAAGTGAAGATCTGATCCTGACAGCCTCTATTTGATCTGAATCCAGCTTGTTCTTCAAGCTTTTCTTCCACAATTCTTCTCAACCGTTTCTCAAGTATACTTGCATATATCTTACCAGGAACACTTAGTAGGGATATACCTCTGTAATTCTCACATTCTGTTTTATTTCCCTTTTTATATATGGGTACTATGAGAGCTCTATTCCAATCGTCTGGAATTCGTCCCTCTGTCCAGGCATTCGGAACTATGCAGTGCAGCCACTGTAAGACTTTTATACCACCATACTTCAGCATTTCTGGTGGAATATCATCTACTCCTGCTGCCTTTCCACATTTCAAGCCTTTGATGGCTTTTTCTACTTCAAGTATGGATATGTATTCCTGACTGCATGCCTGGTCAGTGTTTTTTAGCACTGTGCTATCATCACTGCTTGTTTCATTTAGCAATTTTTCAAAGTAATTACTCCATACTTCAAGGATATCTTTTTCTCCAGTTTTCATGTCACCTTTATCATCTCTAACTCCTTTTACAGCACTCTTTCCTCCATTCTTAAGCTTCTTCAACAACCACCAGAATATTTTGCCACCTTCTTGATATTTATTTTCTATGTTCTTGCCAAAGTCCTCCCATGACTTTTGTTTAGCTAGTTTTACAGTGTTTAGCTTTCTTACATTTCTCTGTATTCTCTAAGAGCACAAGCTGACTTATTTGCCAGGAACTTTTGATATGCTTTCTTCTTTTCCTTCACTGCCTCTTTATCTTCCTGTGTGCACCATGGAGTTCTAATTTTTCTACCCTTGCAGGCAACTTCACCACATGCGTCTCCAGCTAAATCAATCAGGATTTTCTTCAAGGCTTCACTGAATCTCCAAGGTTTGGTTCCTGTTCTCAAACTCTTTCATTTTTCCTTCAATAATCTTTGTGTATTTTAGTCTACAGTTCACATCTGAGAGCTGCTCAACTTTTATTCGCTTTAATACTTTCTTACATGTCATTCTTTTCAATATGAAATTCAATTTTATCCTGCTCAAGACTAAATAGTAATCACTTCTAATTTCAAATCCTCTGTATACTCTGATGTCGTGCACCAGGGAGAAAACATCACTATCAACAATAATATAGTCAATGAGACTTTTCTTGTTCCTTACCTCTTCTCTCCATGTGAATTTGTGCACATTTTTATGTTGGAACATGGTGTTAGTAATAACCAGTCCATATCCTGAGCAGAAATCCAACAGGTATTTGCCATTATTATTAGCTATGCTCTTTTCTCCAAATTTTCCCCAAACATTTTTGTATATCTGACAATCACTTCCTACTCTGCTATTTAGATCCCCAACAAGGACCAACATTTCATTTTTCATTGTGTCAGTAGCTTTTCTAGATCCTCAAAAAATTCCTCCACTTATAGTTTAATTATAAAATAATCTTCAATTTGAAAGTAAAGCTATGGGGAGTCCTTCTATCCTCCCTTAGCTAATATCCTATCTAAACCATCTGAAGGATACTTTCTTTGCCACCATTCATACTCTAAGTATGAATCAAAGTAGACCCAGAAGGAGAGTCTACTTTGAAGACGATATATTTGCTATCTGACTTCATTTCTAAAATGAACCAACTATCTTATAATAAATCAGCAGTTCAGTTCAGTTCATTATGGAAAAGAAAGTTCTACAAGTTTGCTGTTCTTAGACATCCTGCTAACCTGTACCACCTGTAGTATCTTGTCCACCAATGTTTATCATAAACCTATGGTTGCTGGCAGACATATACACATTAAAGTTCTGCTCATCATTCCTCACAGAAGACTGGATTGTTAAAACTTTAGTTAATAGAGTACACAACATTTGTTCCTCATCTTCATCTTTGCAGTAAGAGCTTCTCTCAATTAAATATTTAATGGAATCAAATGGTTATAACCCTGACATATTCAATAGATATATTGGATTCTTACAATCCTACTTGTACAATATCCTAACAGAATTCCCACCTCATATATTTCAAGCATCTCTTAACCTCTCATCATCTAGAAGTTTCATTTGATACCTATGTATTTTCCATCAATAAGATTACTAACTTTTTTTTAACTACAAACTTTCACTTCTGTTTCTAGTCAGTGTTAATCAGATTTCTTGTGAACTGTAATTTAGTTTGTTTTGGACATACTGGATATTCAGTGGAAAAAGAATTAGTGAACACCAGTACTCATTCTGTAACTTAAATCTCATAAATTAGGTCTTGCAAACATGGTAGTGAGATTCAATATCCATTGGAACAACAATATCCACCTAATTCAGTGAAGCAGTTTTAAATGAACATGGGTTCAAGGAAAGTTCAGAGGATTTATTACAATATCTAAATTTAAATCTGAATGATTGCCTTTCATTCCAGGAAAATTCCAGGATTCTCATCCTTAAAAAACAATAAGTTTTTTAAGGATGAGAATTCTCTCAAATATCAAAAATGATTAATCAGTTGTTTGATATAATCCTATAGCTCATAGTGCTTGCTGTTTCTTTCTGGTTTACTAATTGTTGCATGGTCTCATTTAAGTTGCTTGTTTTCCATACTGATGATGTAATTAAGTTAAATGTATTAGTCATGTAACTATCAACACCTCCAGAATAAAGGAGCCAAGGGCATAGGAAATACTTTCTTTCTGTCTAAGCACACAGTAAAGGGATTTTTCCTTCCCTTAAATGATAGTCCGATTCACAAAAGTTGCAAACCTGTAGCATTTAAGTACAATGGGAGATCAGGGTTAGATAATTCAGGAAACCCTGCTTTAGAAATGAAGTATTGCACTTTGGGACTCTAATAAGCAGAGTGACAATTTCATCGGGTAATAAAAATCATCTAAATACCAAAAATCATACCACAGTGATATTTGAACCCACAGCTTGAAATAATGAAAAGCAGAGAATGTCCACTAGGCTAGCAAATGTTTGATGGGACCTATTAAATGTTTTAATGGACTTTGGTTGTTGCACAGAGACTATGAATTTTTTTTTTTTTTACAATTTTTTTGTAAAAGTTCAATGTTTGTTAGAACATTCCAAACTACAAAAAAAAAAAAAAAATTCTTAATAAGATTGATAAAGAAAACTAACAAGTAAAAGAGAATAATAATTAACAATGATAAGTAAAATAATGAAACATTTTAAAAATCAACACTAATTAAAGGAGTTGCTTAAGGTTCAAAGATGAGTTACTGGGAGACCTCCATGTAGCCTTTTAAGGAATTAAAAGAACCAATTGGGGCTTCTGACCAAATGTCCTCACTCGGGGACAAAAATCCTGACTTCTTCCTGGACATCTGGACATAGAATGAATGAAGATGGGCTGGCAATTTGGGATTTAGCAAACCAAACTGAATTCTTATTGGCTAGAAACCAAATTAAAATTGATGGTACAACATGACAGAGTCATACCAGCTGGAACAATTCCCAGTTAAATAATGCCTTGCTGTTTTCATGAGGGAACCAAGACAATAAAAAAAGTCAGCTATTGAAACAACCTCCAACAGCTCAAATTAAGCAGAGTTCATGAATGGCAAAAACATAAGGAAGCATTGATGAAAAAGAAGTGGAATTAGCAGACCTGGGTAAGTACCAGATTAACATAACAGGTGTTACTAAAAAAAGAAGAAAAAAACAGGTGAAACTCTTTTAAGCAACAAACACAAGGTATCACGCAGGAGCGAATGCTGGTCTTGAAATTCACGCTTGCTCTTGTTATCATTCAGGGAATGAGAGTTGTGATTGAAGTCTGATTAGCGGAATAATGGATTATCTACCATTTATAACTATATATTTAGAAATTTATGTACATTTAATTATACAAATACAACATTTATTTTACAAATGATATTCTATCTTTTTCAATTTAGCTACTTGAATACAAATTCTACCCTCCTACAGTTCTTTATGAACTGTCAATAACATCATCATAAAAAGTTGGTTGTAACTTAATTTTCCCAAGCAACACGCTCACTTGTAAAGGCTGGCTAGAGCTACTTTGACTGCATATGGCCTTGTGTTTAAGACGACGTGAAGGAGCAGAAATGGCTATGCACAAGCATGAAATCACAGTGCTGCAGTGAGGACCTGGAAACTCCTATAACCATGCAAGCCAAGGTAGCTTTGACTAGACGAGCAAGCATCCTTCAATACAAAATACAAAGCTCAATTATTGCTGCACAAGCTTAATACGTCTTCTGTCTACAAAAATAAAAGCCTAAATGGAATGCTTATAAATGCATGCATTTATTAACAAATAAATATTACTTCTTTCTCAATTAATGAGCTTGCGCAACAAGCATGGAGAATTCGCCCCTGGTAACACATCAGGTAATAATGAACAGGGAAAAGAAGTGGTATCTCTAGTAATCAACACTAAATATGAGGATAATCTTTTTGAATGACAAGCAATATCAAGATGCAGTGATGTGGACAAATATCAGAATGAAAGATTGGACAATTTTTTTTTTTTTTTTTTTTTTTTGTTATGCTGGGCCTATACACAGGAGGTTGATTGGTCAACCTATAGTACATTAGTACCATGTATGGTTGTTGGTTTGGGAAAGGAGGAATTTGTTTACATTTGATTTGAATGACTTTAAATTGTATTCGTTGGGAAACACAGCAGGTGGGAGACTGTTCCACTGTGCAGCAGTTGCAGGGATGAAGGAAGAGGAAAAGAAATTTGTTCTGTTTGTTTCTAGGTGTACTGCAAAGTGATGTTGTGCAGCAGCTGCACGTGTTCCAATGAGCTTAGTACTGAGCAGGGGAATTAGTGATGTTATTTCGGATGAGCATTTCCCATGGAAATATTTGTAGAATATACTTACTGCAGAGATCAAACGTCTGCGTGAAAGTGGGGGAGAGAGTTGGTAAGGGATGGATCATTGATAAGTCTAACTGCCCTCCTCTGTATTGAGTCGAGCATTTTGAGAGAGCTTTTAGGGGCCCCACCCCATATGTGGGAGCAGTATTCAATACTTGGGTGGATTTGTGACTTGTGTAATGTTAGTAGCTGTTCAGGGATGAAGTAACATCTTGAGCGGAAGAGAAATCCTATTTTTTTTGAAACTGAGGAAGCAATGTTTGAGATATGTTTGTGCCAGAAGAGGTTTGATGTGAGGGTGATTCCAAGGAGCGAGATCTCAGGCTGTCTGGAAATTTGGGTATCGTCGAAAAGGATACTGGGAAAAAGTTATTCTTTTTTATGGGAAATAGTACAGAACTGGGTTTTGTTGGTGTTGAAATTTATGAGGTTATCCGAACCCCATTGTAGGATGGCTTGGAGATTGGAGTTGAGGGTGGTGGTGGTTGATGTTCTGTAGGATGAGGTGAGTTGTGTAGGGTAAGGCTTATCAAATGCAAGCAAGCAGTAGTGTGCTGTTATCTGCAAAGCTGTGTACATGGGATCCCAGCATTAATTGAGTGGTGTGAGGATAGGGAGCCATCCACCATCACACACAGTGACCTATGAGACCTATTTGCACCTCTGGTTCTATTGAGGAAGAAGTATAGGAATTTTTTGATGCATTAGAAAAGGCAGCTGACAAATTAAAAAAGGAAAATGTTGAAAGTTTATCTTTCACTTGGTTAGACTATAATAAATTTAGTTTAATCCTTTATCCAAGTGTGAGCAAACAAAGCCATTGCTTCTGCCCGGTATCTCCATGTCTGGGCCTGGCTCCCACTGAAGAGACCTCAGTAAAGGTCGAAACTATTCTGGGTAGTGGCCCTTCCCTTAATGCATAACATTATACATATCCGCAAGGAGATGTGTTGTGCATTATGGGAGATACTGAGATAGGAGTAATGTTAGCTTGCTCCACCTTTGCAATGAGTTGCCCGGTGTTGTACTACCTTACCCCAGTCCTGAAAATACTTTCAGGTGCAAACTTTGTTTACTCACACTTGGATAAAGGATTAAACTAAATTTATTATAAAAAAGGAAAAGTTGGTCCTTGTTGGAAATCTAAAGAGCAGAGTAGAAGATGATTACCAGACATACAGAAATTGAGAAAAGAGCAAAGATAATAATAGTAATGGTAATTATGTGCTGGATTTCTGTTCAGGACATGGACTAATCGCCACTAACACTATGTTCCAGGATAACGAGGTGCACAAATTCACATGAATAGAAGATAAGAAATAAGAAGAATCTTATTGACAGCAACATCTTTGTGCTGGGTCAGGACAAGAATATACAGAGGATTTGAAATAGGACATGATCACCATTTAGTTTTGAGCAGGAATAATGTCATACTAAAAAGAAGTGTAAGAAAGTTTTTAAAAAGAATCCAAATTGAACAGAGGCAAATTGTAGACACAAATGCACAATTATTACTCAAGAAAAAAATCAAAGACTTTGATACAATGAAACCTCGGAGATTCAGTGGCAGACACTGAATTGTAATTGTAAGTCAGCATGTACTCTAGACAATATAGAGAAAAATGTGAGAAAGTGAAGTAATGTGTCAAGTAAGCTGAACAAAAGTGAAGAGAAAGAATTTCTGGGTAAGAACATAGAAAATAAATATCAGGAGGTTGGCAAAATATTCTGAAGGCTATCAAAATATCTTAAAAATGGAGGAAAGAGTACTGTAAAAGGAATCAGAGATGATAAAGACAACATGAAAACTGAAGATAGATATTCTAGATGTCTGAAGGTTTACTAAATTAAACAAGCAGTGACAGAGAAACAATCAGGAGTACACATGAATACTTGAGGTAGAAAAAGTCATCAATAACCTGAAAGGTGGAAAGGTAACTGGAGTTGATGATATTATTATGTGACACCTCCAGGGAGTTCAATGACTCATCGAGGGGGAGTGTGCCAACAGCATCGAACGATTGATTCCCTTCCTACTAACCGTGCTCAAACTTGTTTAATTTTTGCGTAAGCCATTAGTAGCAGAGGCTCTACCAATCGACCAACCTTTGCTGGCAAAATATGCTGAAAATGCTGAATATTATTATTATTACAGTGACCTCCACAGAGTCAGGAGACTCATCATAAGAGGCTCACATTCACAATTGCATTCTGGCAATGCATTCCACTCATCTAACAATCTCCATGTAAAAAATCTACTTCTCACACCACTCACCCTTCTTAACATCCTTACATAACTTCAGGGAATGGCTTCTCATTCTTCTCATCTTATTCTCCATTCTTTTTACAATCTCTTCCATATTAATCTGGTAAAATCCCTCAACTAACTTGAAGGTCTCTATCATATTACTTCTTTTCCTCCTATTCACCAAAGTCTGCAATATACATTCCCTCCATCATTCTGCATAACCAACTCCAGAGTTCTGATATCACTTTGGTCATTCATCTCTAGATTTAAGTACAATATTCCATGTGTAGTCTGACCCATGCCTTATATAGCAGCACTGGCACCTACACTTGTAATATGCCCTCAGAACTTGAGTTCATTGTGTACCACACACCCCAATATCCTGAATCTCATTCACTTCTGGAAGCACAACTCCACTAATATTTTACAGTGGCTATGCTGCATAATTCAGAAAGCATGGTCAAATGTTAAAATTCTAGATGATTGGAGGAGTAGAGTCTTCATAGTATTCATCTATAAAAAAGAGAAATAAAACTGAATGTGAGAATTACAGAGGAAATTTGAGTGTGCCTGGTAAGATTTATGAAAGCATACTTGAGAAAAGTCTAAGAAAAATTGTGGAAGAGAAACTTGGAGAAGAGCAAGCTGTATTCAGGTCAAACAGAGGTTGTCAGGATCAGATTTTCACTTTAAGACAAACAGTTGAGAAATCATGAGAGTATAACAAGGATCTGTATTTAAGTTTTGTATATAGGAAAAAAGCATGACAAGGCGCCAAGAGAAAAGCTACAATTACAAGATGTAAATGGTACATTATACTGTATATGCAATACATAATCTATATTTGAGTTTAAGTCAGCAGTTAGAAATGAAGTAGGTACAGAAGATGGTTCGATGCTATATCAGGTTTGAGACAAAGGTGCACATTATCTCCACTGTTATTCATCATCTATAATTCGGTGCTTCCCAAATTTCTGGATGCCAGGCCCCACTTTGGAAAAATTAAAATATTTCACGCCCCCCCTCGAAAAAAAAATCGTAATATAGACATATATTATAATATTTATTGTATTTATATTCAATACAAAACATACACAGCGAATATTGCAAAAATCAAATGCAAATCTTACATTTTTAGCATCTTAATACACATTTGACATAGCACATTATCTCATATTTTTATATAGATAGATATATTGTTATTGTACATTTGCAGTACAAGCACATGAAACGCAAAACGATTAGTAATAAAGAAAGATTTAAAAACATAAAAGAAGTTTAATAACAATTTAATGTGATGGATGTGTTTCAATACTGCTGCACAAAAAGTCAATATCAGGTGAAATATTTGAAACTGTAATTCTTAGATTTCTGCTTTGAAATGAAACTTATATTAATAAGCATATATTTACTAATATTCATTAAGCGCCGAAATATGCATGAAGCAAAATTTGTGAACCCTTACCAATGTGTGATTTTTTTTCCATTAAAATATAAAAAATAACAAAAGAGAAATAATAAAAATTAAATACGTTTCTTTTAAGATAAAAAAAAATCTACTTAATCTTAAAACATTTTCAATTTGGTTTCATTATTTTACGTCCCCCCCCCCTCAACAAAACCTACGGCCCCCAAGGGGCCGCGCCCACAGTTTGGGACGCGCTGATCTATATGGATCACATTATGAAGAAATTGCATCAAACCCGACATCAAAATTGGAGATGCTAATCTCAAGCTCTTTACTTTATGCCGATGATGTTTTACTCCTAAATAAATCTGGTACAAGTCGACAAGATTCCCCAACTAAACTGAATAACTGCTGTAACGCTGATGGAAGAATGACGAGACAGTGCGCCTTTTGATTGGAAAATATCCGCGTTCGATTCCCGTCGTGACAAGAGGAATCTTTATATGAACTTTTTCAACTGAAGGCGAGTTAGCCAAACTTATGCAGATGAGTGGGGGTTTATCTTCCCGAAACTCGAATTTTTCATCCTGTATGCAGAAAAATCGGTCTGAGAACACACGTAATTAAAATACAAAAATGCAATTAATAGGGGCAGTGTGTATGTAGATGATAATTTAAGTAGTGTAAGCAGTGTAGAGTGCCATTCTGTGATGCAGTGGCGCACTCAGGATTTAATCTTGGGGGTGGGGGGGGGAGTTGAGTAGACGATTTGAAAATACACACTACGCATTGCATACAACCTATGAATATCTGCAGTGATCGCCAATACATGATACCCGTGATCTCCTCTGGCCCTGCTCGGACAAACGAAGTAGTGCTCGGCCCGCCCGAACGCTACTTCGTTCGCCTTGAGTTCACAGCGGCCGTGATTCCCGAGAGCTATAGGGTATTCCCACCTTATGTGACCGCTAATTCATAAGTAGTATAGAAATAGAAGATACGATACAACATAAATTTTAAAAAAAAAATGAATTTTAATTAGGAAAAGATTTTTGGAAATTTTTCTAGTGTTTTTTTCATTGGGGGGGGGGGGGGCACAGGACGCCTTGGCTTCCCCATGGGTGCGCCACTGCTGTGATGAGACCTTGGACTCCATGGAAGTGTCATGTAATAATAATTCCATAAAAATCAAGTTTTTGTCATTGGGTCTAGTCAATATTCGATGTTTAATAAATGTACATTGGTATACAAATACGAAGTTTAACATTCTTGACATTTATACTTTTTTTCCCCAAAAAACATTCAGAGCTAAACACTTATAAGCAAACAAGTGGTCATCGCTGCATCGGTTTTTAACTCATCCTTAAGTAAATGCAATAACTTTTTCGGCAAACTGGCTTATTACTTGCACCTGGTATATTCTGATATCTATGCGACCTGACCCATGAGCTTCAATGAATTCTCAGTAACGTGACTGGAGTACCTATTTACGAACCACTTTAATCCCACCAACAGTAAATTATGAGTGTACTGACATGTCAATGAACTCCAAGATGTTCGACTCTTCTACCATTCGCTCTTATCGACGACAACATTATCATTACGCACTTAGGAAGTACGAGGAAAAGTCCGCAATAACCTCTTCTCTATTAACCGCTAAAATGTGGTAGCATTTCTGTAAAAGAAGTTAAAATAAGAATAAATAACAAATATTATACCGAAAATTTAAATCCACTATCTCCGAATAGGTGTGATATTAGCTATCCACTTTGCAAAAAATACATAAAATAAATATCTCATTAGCATTACTGTGAAAGCAATTTTTCTTGTGCATGAAAAACAAGAGACTCAAAATCCAAGAAGTTGAACACTCCAATGACTACAATTCTTGTCTATTTTGAAACACAAAAAAGTGTAGGAATGTAGGAAGATATATTTACACAAACAATATCATTTCAATCATAACTTTTATTTTCGTCTGCACCCCCATGGAAACAAGCGTTTAGTAATGCTTCCCCCCCCCCATATATATTTTCTATGTGACTCCCAGCCACGAAAGGTTGAAATTAATCCGAACACTTATATTTTAAAGAAAAATTTTAATTTTGCAAGAAAATAAGCACAAAAATACCAGTTACGTTCATTAATTAGCTTAGGCATGGACTCTACCAACGCAGAACACATTTTTCTTATTTCTGAATCTCGAAAACCATACTTTTAGAATGATTATATTAAGTTATCCTTTGTATCACAATTTAATTTTTTAAGTCTCTTTTTCACTATATAGCTCACAAATTTTCTATTGGATTAATGTCAGGAGAGGTACCTGACCACTGAAGCAATTGGATGTTGAGATTTTTGAGGAACTCTTTCAATTTTTTTTTTAATTTTTTAAGTGTGGCATGGAATCTGTTGGAATATGAGTTCTCTGTCTGTCTGGATCTGTGGGACCACTCTTTTCTCCAATATTTTTATGTATTGGTCACTTTTCATCATACCGTCAAGAGGCACAATTGATCCTGGACCGTCATGTGTAACAATCCCAGAACATCTTTTTAGCTAGGTGCTTAGGAGTTTGTTAAAGGTGGGCGGGAGAATCTTCTCTGCCGCTGATTTGCGAACATAGAATACTCGCTCTTCTTGCACAAAGAAATGGCCGTCATCTTAGAATATGACCTTCTCAACAGTCCAATCTTTGTATACTTTTGTCCACTGGAGTTTCTTTTCTGCCAACAATCTTCGACGGACTGCCATGTCAGAAACATTAAATCTTATTAGCTGCCAAGTCTCTATTTAAGTCTGCAGCAGAAAATTTTGAACTCATTTTGCTTTTCCTAACCAGGAGAAAAGGTACCTTTCTCCCTAAACCTCTTGAAAATTGCATTAACAGTACTCAAACCAACGCTACACTCATTGGCAATTTGTGTTTGAGTCATGGATGTGTGCTGAGAAAGAATGCAGATTTTTGAACGCTTTCTTGGAGATATATCCATTTTATAGCTACACAAAATGAATAAAACACTACGAATGTGAACTTATTTACACTTATATATATATATATATATATATATACACACACACACACAGTAAACCCTCGATTTAACGGACTTCGGATTTGACGGACAAAATTTCCGGTCAGTATGTCATATGTGAAAATTAACAGGTTATTTTAACAAATTTTGGTGAATAGGCCATCATATATTGGAAAAACACTATAGTAATTTAGCTGACATAAATGAGTCACCGCTCATAAAACATTCGGCGAATGATTAGGACGTGATGACGCCAATCGCACTGTAATTGGTTCTTTTGGCGTGATTTTCTGCGGCAGTTTTATTACGCACATTTTCATAATTTTAGGGAGTTAATTATAAAAAAAATAGCAGAATTCAAAAGTTCAAAAAAAAAACTTGATAGTTTTTTCAAAGCAGGATTACCTAAAACCTCAACATCAAACATTAACTTATCTAAAAGTGTGTGTAAAATATTTTTTTTGAAATATTTTACAATATAATAAATATTGTATTACAGTGCTAATGTTGATAAAATTGTAGTATAATGTTACAGACTTTTATTTTAAAAAATTCGTGATTTAACGGACACCCCTTAGCCCCTATTAGTCCGTTAAATCGAGGGTTTACTGTATATATTTCGTCAAATTTTGACGAAACATGTTGTGTGCTTTATGAAATTAACTTATCTATTTTCTTGGTTTCAGTCAGTAATCTGGTTGTTATTATTGTCAATTACGGCTATGATGACAACGTACTGCATCTGCTATTGCGTGCGTTCTTTTTATCGGGACGAAAAACCTCCCACTGTTGTATGAGACTGGATAACCGGACAACTTTTGCTTATACGAATCTGCAATACAACTGTTCCTGATGTCCTCTGAAAATTCAGCTCAGCTGGAGTAAAATGAGGAAGGAGGTACCCTTCCTCTGTCTGCGTTGTCGAACAGTACAACTATTTTCGACCAAATTTGAAATATACTTATTTCTTACACTGTAAAGAGGGATGGGGACAGGCTGTTTTGAATTATTGCCGAAGCAACTAAAGCTATGAGGCCATTGTATTTTCTCTGTTAATTGTAGGTGTTCCTTTGGCCGGTTTACCTAGTTTTCATGGTGAAGGGGAAAAAAAAAACAAGTTTCCAGGAGAGGAAATCCTGCCACCTTCTAATCACCTTCAGCTAAAAGTACTTAAAGGTTCTTTGTATCCTAAATGGTATTCAAACCCAGGTCTTTTCGAAAGGCATCCATCATCAATATCGAATGAACTACGGAGATTCTTGCAAAAAAAAAAAAAAAAAAGGGGGGGGGGGAATAGTGGAACGATGTTACAGTTCGAATCGCTCAACCACTTATTCCTCGACTGCTTTTACTTTATCAATGATTCGATATTTTATGGCCTAATCCTTTTCAAGGATTAGGCCTGTTCCAATATTGAACTTTCCATCTTACCACGGCTCTGTTTCTCTCTCTCTCGTTTTTCGGTTTATATTTATCTTTTCTATTTCATCTTAAAATAAATAAATAAATGGCAGCTCATAAACATGTATAAAGAAGTGAGTCAAGTAAAGGTAGGAAGAAAGTGGTTGCAATTTAGAAATCGCTATTTGGTTGATACTTTAACTGCGTTTCCTCTCTCTAGAATTCAAGCAATACCATAAGCGCAGCAACAACAAAATCGCTAATATAAATAATATCAGTAAAGTAACCATTTCTAAATAGCGGCTAACTCCTTACCTTCTCAGTAACTTAGTTCACCCTTTTTTAACACAAGTGATTTATGAGCTATATTATTCTCATCTTTATTAATGCATCTGGTTAAACCATACGCTATTGCCAAGTAAATGTTTCGAATAAATTAATTTTCCTTAGGAAAGTATAATTAATTATGTCTGTTATTTCAAACCTCGTACATTCTGTAACTGTTTTGTCTGTTATCCCCTGTCTACACTATCAACACATAACACGCTATTGCTCACATGTCATCTACTGCCCACTAATAGTTTCCGTCTGTAAATTGTGTTCCCTGATCGATGCATCTATAGGCGGAATAAAAAATAAAAAAAAAGCGTTTTCAGGAGGAAAACTCTGCTACTTTCTCACCTTCAATTGAAAAAGTCCATAAAAAGATTCCTCTCGTTATGGAGAGAATCCAACTCAGGTCTTTTCCTGTCAAAGGACGCTTTACGGAGGCTGTTTTATTGCTAAGATTATTATAAATATCGTCTTGTGTTATAAAATTAAGATATTAAATAGCATTTGCTTTTATATATATTCATAAAGATGGATGCTTGTTTTTTGTGTGATTTGTATAACGATTTCTGACAGAGGAAAGTCGAGATAAAAATCTGAAATCGCGTTACGTAATTTATGGACAAACCGCTATGAATTATGCACTCAATCCACAACTGTAAGTAAAACAGCACTTCCTTTTTATTATTAAAAACAGAAATTTAGACAGGTTCTTTTTTTTTAGTAGATCCTTTAAAAATCATATAGATAGAGTTGTCCATTTAAGGAGGCAGTTTAAATATGTAATCTCATTTCCATCAAAATTAAACTGCTTAAGGCTAATTCGTAAAATACCAAATTTCGTCTATCATCATAAAAGTCGGACAGCCTTTGCATTTCGGAACATGGACAGACTAAATATACCATAAGTGAGCTTATGCGCTGTTAGGATTTGCGATTTTTTTTTTCTTTTTCCCCTTGGGGAAATAGCAATTAGGACTATTTGAAGTTTAGTTCATCCCACTGCTGGAATATGACTCCAAATCTGCGATTCTGAGAAACTGTATCGATAAATCATACAGTTTCTCAAAAATTGTTCAGAAATTCGCTAAATATTATAATGATAATATAATATTACATTATATGAATAAGTGACACCTCCAAGGACTCATCGCGGGAGAGCAATCTACTCACTCATCTCACCGTCTTCCCTACTATTTAATTCTCCTACTACACAATTACTATCAACGCCATCACCACCACTAACAGTGTTTATTGTCTGTAAATTGCGCGTATTCTGATTGTCGATTTGCCTGTACGCAGTGGCGTAGCTAGAGGGGAGCGGTCCGCCACGGGCGGCACTTTGAACCTTTTTGAACTTTTACAGTTAATTCTAAAATACAGTCTCGAGAACTAATTTCCAAATATTGTAATACTACTGCGAATTTTCCTCACAATTGCTTAAGTGTTGCTAGTTGTGAGAGGAGTTTTTCTAAATAAATTTGATTAAGAATTAGCTACATTACTATGAAATAGACTTCGCCAATGTCATCGATGATTTTGCTAACAGAAAAGCAAGAAATATAACACTTTAGGATGTTGAAATTAAAGTTTTACTTAAAAAATAAACATAGCGTTTTAATTTATTTCCCTATATGTCGTTTTGACTTTTTGTAGTATTTCTGGTGTGTATTGAGAGGGGCGACAAACTCAGCGACCTCCCTGGGTGGCAAAAGCTCTAGCTACACCACTGCCTGTACGCGAAATGAGAAACCCTGCTGCCTCCGTATGAGTCCCATATAAAGATTCCTCTCGTCACAACGAGAATCGAACGCAGGTCTTTTCCAATCGAAGGATTGCAAATAAAAACTTCTTACGAATTATTCAAATATCAATATCGTGCAACTTAAAACTTGAGCGACTGAAAGTGATTTAATTTGAATGGGGAATTAATAAAATTAAAAAAGATAAATATATAAATAATAAATATATTATTACTATTATAAAAGATAGCAAATATTCCATAAGCAAGTTTCAGAATCCTGTACTATTTGAGAAACTTTCAAGTCACCTCTTCATTTTTTCCCTATCGGTCATGTTCTCATTTCACTACAGTATCCAACCGCTCCTTTCTCGTTTAAACTTGTTCTCGTTTCGTTTGAAGCCAACTGCATATTCAAATAAATTAGTATGCCAGGAAAAAAGAAAAGAAAAACGACCAACTTAGAACTGCAAACAAACAAGTATATATATATATATTTTTAAACATAAAGTTCTTAATGAAATGGGTGGTGCTGTTGTTATCGACATGGCATTCCTCTTAATTAGTTCTTTATTTATATTATTAAATTGTGCATCAGCTGAACACAGTAACAAAATCTTATGAGGCTAATTTTCCTCATTTTTTAAATTTTAAAACAACTTAAAATTAGGTAACAAAAAGGACAGAGAAGAGAGATACTTTGAGGAAGCAAACGATGGTTTGCGTACAATTTTAACCAAGTATTTATACTGTGATCTGCGATTTATACTCTTATACACGTATTTGTTAGTCACGAATACGCGATCATTGCGCTTTACCCGCCACAGAACAGTATGGTGGTTTATTTTAATCTCTTCATATATATATATATATATATATATATATAGAGAGAGAGAGAGAGAGAGAGAGAGAGAGAGAGAGAGATAAACACAGGAGAGAATCAGCAGTGTTTTGCTGATTCCCGTGTGGTATTTTCCAAGATTGACACAAACTACATGTCTACATGACACAAACTGGATCGCAATTTTGATAACAGGGAGAATTATATATATATATATATATATATAATTCCACCGTAGTTGTAATGTCACAGTCAAAGTTTGCGTTTAATGTGGTTGAAATATCTTTAAAGGTTCTTGTTACCTAGGACGTTAAGAACTTTTATAAGGATTTTTACAATCGAAGATGGCATAGTCTCAGAGTTTGGCGGGTATTTTCCTCCTGCAAAAGATGCAAACCGACCAGAGGAAACACGCGATTTGCAGACCTAAAAATGCTAGTCTTAGCTGCTTCGTCTGCAATTCTCAACAACAGCAACGCAAATGGTAACAATTTAACGTTTCTCATGTCAAGGTCCACTCATGTACACATTGGCAGATACACTTAGCAGGAGAATTTACGTTTGATACTTAACAACTATTTTATTTTAGCTCGAGAATAGGATCCAAGCCTTGTCCCGTGAACAGCAGAATCTTTATCACATCCATATATAGACAGAAAACCCACTGTTAATCAACTAGCAATTGTTGACAATCAACTTCAGTAAAATTAATACCAGTCTCTCCCATCCCCAACCTTACCTCCTCTCCACAGTCATGCGCACTTTCCTACTGTCGGGAAGAATGACATCCAAGTCCATGCGCCCTTCCAGGAGCTCGTTGATTGCACAATCATCACTCGAATGGTATGTCGTCATCACTGGACTGACTTCTGGAGGACAGTTGTTACTACCCTGGTTGTTGGTAGGTTTGTTGGGTGGCTGTGGAGCTGCCTTCTTCACTCTGGCACTAGAAGAGTAAAAATAAAATAAAAATTTTATTTAATAAAATAATAAAATAAAAATCTTATTCTAAAATATTAATTTAAGAATAAGAATTTTAACAATGACAGGAGGTATTACTATAAAACAAGCGTTCTCCCCCCCCCCACACACACACACCACCACCACCCATTCACAGAACAAAGTTTGCAATATTGAGCCAGTTGGCGTACTGGACAGTGTCTCTGTTTTCCAATCAAGAGGCTAAGAGTTCGAATCCACTATAGTATGAATGTTTGTGTTATGAAAGACTTTAGGTGGATGATTTACACAGCTGGCGTGAGACCACTACCCTGCTTAATGGCGTGAAAATGTATGCTATGTTTGGTCTCCAGACCAGCGATCCGAATTACCTAACCCTAAGCCAACCTATGGTGCTATATGTACAATTTACAACCTTTCGTACGTGCAATTCACGTTGAAAAGTCTTGGATGTCTCATTCAATCGGGGAAAAAAAATGGAAGTAAGAAAGAAAAGAAAAATGTATCTAGAGCTAAACGGTTTCGTGATATAAATCAAAAATTGCATAAAACGGAAAGGTTTACCGATAGGGTTGTTAACCGACAGCGGTTAAAACACATGCAGAGAAACATGGAAAGGACATGCATAAGTTGGCAGCTCAATGGTAAGAATTTTATAAGGTGCAAGTAAACATACATCTTTATATACATATGAGATTTTAAATGAATCAATTTCCTCCTCATCTCTAATGCTGAAGAGCTTAAAAATTGTCCTTCCCCCATCTTACATAGAAATACTGTATTTGAATAGAACCCTGTTACACCAACCATTGTTACATAAATCCTTTTGAGTATTTCATTGCGTATATTTATGATTAGTGTCACATGGAGAAGTACGATGCAGTGTGAAAGGCACTTGAAGTGTAATTACCTTTGCTATTGCACTATTACTAATAATAATATGTACTTAAAACACTAATGGAGTTTGTAGTCTTGTGCACGAAATATCTGGGTGGGAGTGAAACGAAAGGAATTGAAATTTGAAAAAAGAAAGAGGTCCAGCTTTCGTATCGAGGATAATTATGAATTAAAGTTATGAAGGAAACTAAATAACTGTGGCATAAGTTATGCAGAATGTTAACCCCTCCCCCCGATTAGTGGAAAGCCCTTTTCCATTACTTCCTCACCATCATCCTTTTATATCAATACATGCACGCTGCACGACTTCAACAAGAAGTATTTGAGTTATATGATCTCCAATATACTAAACATTGACTCTCAGACTAAAATAACTTGTGATCATTCTCATACTTCCTTCCCCCACCTCTCTATATGTTCAAGCTACTAAACTTAAATGAGATTGCGGAATCATAAATTGGAAAGAAGGATAAAATAAAAAAAAAAGGTTTCCGAAATATTTTTTCCTGATTTTCCCCATTTGTGTTTTGCATATTTCATGCTTCTTTTTGAACTATGGAGGTTTTAATATCAACAAATTGCAGAACTGAATTCTGAAATAAGGAAACGAAGTGCTGTGTGTTATAACCTCTTGCAACAGGAAGTTCTCACATCCTGAAATGTTGTTTAAAGAGTATTTTGAGTTTCCTCTTTCAGAAAACTGAAGTTTTTGTTTCTTATATCATTAAGTGATGTATGCCAACTCATTGCCATTTATAGTGGACAAAACTAAATAGCGGAAGAAATACACCCTGGATTCATTCACTGGCAATCGCTTCCTTACTATTAGATGGTATCTGCAAGACGAAATATTACGAGGGTATTCCAGACATCCTATCAACAGATCAACTGTGGAGGATTATGTCTTTCCTCTAGTCAACGCATTACAAACCGGATTTTTTTTTCTCTTTTCTTGATACAGGCAACTCATTTTCATGGTTCATTACGCAGCACCGAGCATCTCCAGTCTCCCTTTTCATTCCTACACTTTTGAACGGTTCAGTAATGCTGTACTGGAGATCACTAACCTCGTGAGAAGACCACGGTTGTTGTTGTGGTGGTGGTGGTGGTAACAACAGCTGATGAAACCAAGATGACTAACCTCCTTAATAAGTGCATCATAACTTTCTCCCTCTGCATTACTTCTTTCCTGGATCAGTTTTACTTTATGTTCATATTTGATTTTAGGCATGTGAGTACAGCAAAGAAGAAAGGAATAAATAAATTAATGAAAAATGTACATCTTTGAAAAGAAATTGACATAATTAAGCAATGTATCACGTGTTACAATTTTTACTCATCTGCTTCTACGTGATAGCGAATATACGCCTTGTAAAAACAAATTAGTCTGATATGCGTATACTAATACAGATATTTGTTAACTAAGTGAAGGCAACTAATCGTGCAAGGCGAGTGTATTATGCCTGTGAATTCAATAAGTTCTGCCAGCTTATCTACGAGTATTTCGCAGGAGAAAAGACACTTCCCCGCCTCAGTTTTCGGGCTGGTTCCTTCAGGTGAAAATGGAACCTAATGCATTAACAATGAATTTCGATAAAGTAATGGTAAACTTATTTTTCTTAATAGCAGTGACAATGAGATCATGGGAATCTGGTTTAATTATTTATCTAGCTCGTATTCGTAGAAGCAGAAATTTTAGTTTAAAAAAAAAAAAAAAAACGAAACGGGATGAGGATGAATTGTTATACAGATTTATAATATTTTCATCGAGCAACTTGTAGAGAAGATTAGAAATTGAAAATTGCTATTGCGTCTAATATATATAGGATTAGTTTGCGCGTGTTGAGGGGAGGATCCTTTAAATTTCGATGTTCATCAATGCTGAAATAATCTATTCTCAAATTTTTAATGTTTCTAACTCTAACTGGCAATTCTTTTCCGATTGCAAAGCAATGAATCATTAAGTAAAGATGTTGAAGCATTTCAAATCACTCAGATTACACAGGAATTGTTTACCTTCTTATAAGAAAATCATAACCCCCTATTCGAACATTAACATTATCTTCCATAACAATATCACTACTTATACGTACCTCATACGGAGGTGGCAAGGTCTTTCATCCCGCAAAACAGGAAAACCGGTCAGAAGAACACACCCAATTAACAAACATAATACACTGGCCTCATAGCCTGAGTTTCTTCTGCCATAAATCCAAATTAACCAACTTAAACGTACTAAGGATAGTAATTATCCAGGTCAGAAATGGCTCACTGGAGGCACTTGGAATTATCACCCACGTGGAAAGAACAATACCGTTTTTATACTTACATTCTATAGAATTTTATACGTGTTTTTTATGCAAAGAGATCCTTCGTTATCGAACATGCTTTGTGGTTGGAATCCATGGGTAGATTCGCCTGGGTCGTGAAGAAGTATTGTAAAGGATTTACAACCGAAGGGGAGTTAGCAGGTCTCATACAGAGAAGAAGTGTGGAGTTTTTCCTCCCTGAAACTTGCTTTTTTCAACCCACAAAACAGGCAACCGACCAGTAAACACACGCGTTAATAGACTGGCCTCATATTCTAAGTTGCTTCAGCCATATTTCAAACAGCATCCTATTCGAAAATTAATGTTGCTCGTTAATGACTAGTTTATGTGTGTGTCATAAATAATCTTCACTCTTCGTCATTACTGAAAGTTGAGTCATGGCTACGGATGAGATGCACACTTGCATATGATGAGAGTACCGCTGACAACTGTCACTATTTCATAATCCTAACTTGGCATTATTGTCTGAAATAATCAGTTTTTTTTTTCTCAGTTGCAAAGTTGAAAACCCCAGTTTTTGAAATAAAAATACCATTTATTTGCGCTAAAAACGAATGACTTGGGAATCAGCTGGAAAAATGTCTAAAAACATGTCCTTCATTCGGTGATTAACGTAAGAAAATGGCAGGAAGTTACAGCCTCGAGTCACCCTTCATCTGTGTTATAGAAAAGAATACAATATTGCGCAAGAACAGTTTTCTTTATAAAAAGAAAATTATTATTTTTAAAACATTTTAAATACAACATTTCTTTTCCCTTTCCTAGTTCATAAATATCCCATCTTTTTTTTTTAAAAAAAAAAAAAGCTTGTGTCCAGTCCCTGACCATTTCAGTGAAAGCTTTTAAGTACATGTGTATACGTCAGTTAATTAATCCTGATTTAAAATATTCAGGTAACAATTTGCTGTTAATTTCGTCTCCTGAAGTAGATGCTAACAACTAGCACGTAGCGTCCTTCATTTTTGTTGGAACAATCATGATGTTGGCGATAAAATCACGTTATTCAAAGAACTCTATAGAATTGTGGTATTTTTGTAGAAACTGATAAGTGCATCGAAAGTTCCGTGTTTTATTAAACTCCAACTGGATTTCTGGGTTATGTATACGCTAGATATAATTTTGCAAAGACAAATGGGCGTGAGAATGAAACCAAAGTCTTAACAAAGGTTGTATGCATCAAATTTCATTACCATTTACCCAATATCGACTTAACCATTAATTACCAATAAAATGCACATACTGGAGTAACTGAAAGACGGACATCTTACGTGCATCATAAATCTCAATTTTTTATTAAATCCCATCCAGTAAGAGCGGAGTTAAGTATCACAATAACTTTTAACATCTTTTTCCTCTGGTCCCACCGAAACGAAAACCGGAACGCCTTGAACAAAATTCTGCAAAGGATTTCGGATATCAAATTAACGAAAATCCGTCCAACCCGCGTCTAGGATTAACATGCGACCCTTATAGTGCATTTTGCGAAACACGCCTAATTACAAGTTACAATCGTACCCTCTGGTCCAGTGATTTTCGTTATTAAACGAGGTCTACGTTAGCCATTATATAAGGCATAATTTCTTGCGTTAAAATTTCGTTTTTTTATTAGCAAAATAATTTGAAGATGATAAAATATTTTCCTTCCTTTTATTCTAACTTGCCAATTTTAATAGCTAAATTACGAAAACAAAATCATGTCTAGAACATGTGCCAAAAACAATTCTAGATTTAATTTGTTACGATGAATGGTCTCACCATACAAAAATGCTATTATGAAACGCATTTTTAGGGTTCTCTGCAATCATTTCCTTACTTGTTTTTTCTTCCTTTCAACAACTGCATGTTATTAGTAAGTATAAGAATATCAGATTCTTACAATGTGTAAGACAATTCTTTTTCTTATATTATCTTTTGATCTTATTCAAAATTTGAAGTCGGCCTAGCAGGTTATGTGCCTGTAGGACTGATATTAAAAACAGTCGCGGAGTGAAAAATTTAGCCTCTGTTTTGGCTATAGGCTATGAATTTGATTCTCATTGTGGCACAGATGCTTCGGAACTTCTACGATGGTAGACTAATAAAATGTAAACTAATATTAGGAAATGGCAGATACTATAATGACGGACCTTCGTGACCAATTCATCCATCCAATTCTTAGTTCAATTTTCAAGTTCATGAATTAAAGTAAAACTGAAATCATTGAAAATTATAACTTTAGATAATACGATTGCTCCGAAAAACAGCTATTCCACACCTATGAAAAGCTTGAAAATTGATTAATTAAATGAAAATTGAATGTTCTCAAATCAAATTGCAATTGGTGGAATAAGCAGTTATTACCCAAGCCCTAAAGTTGAAAAATAGCAACAACTCAATTCCATTCTGAACATTTATGACAAGGCAATATAATTATCTTAGATTTATGGCCACACCCATATTCCAATGTTTTGCATTTTTCTCCGAAAAAAGTGAAACGATACATAATCCACTTTTGAAAATTTTGAAGTTAACACTTTACCGATTCGAATTAACACTTTTTCGTCTTCTCATCCAGAGGGTTACAATGCAATTATTAGGTACGTTGAAGTTTTCTGCATTTTTTCTGTAATTAATGATTCCTATTTCGAATAGTTTAGACTACGACTAGTTTAAAATCATTCTTGGCAATTTATAGTGAACTTTCTGATACCTCAAAGATTTAATTGAGAGATCTTTATTAGTGCATTGTCAGCATTATTTCAAATATTATAGGGTTTGCTGACAATATCGATAGTTTATAATATGCTACGGAACGGTGATATTAAATCGAGGGCTACAGCCACTCTTCTCAAAACTTCCTCTATGCTCCTCATCCTGCCATATGCAATCCTTTTCGAACTGCTGGTAGATAAAACTTCACAGCTTTCAATTATGATCCTGTTGAGTACTTGAGAAAATGCTTCGTGTCATGATAAGGAAATATAATTATTAATTTTTCCATTCTAAATGTTCATCTTTCAATAGTTATTGCTTTCTCTTATCTTCATATTTTCCCGATCGACTGTGCTTATGGCTTATGTTCATTTTCTCGAGTACTAACACGCACAACTATTACATCGCTTTATTATCACAGCGCAGGTGCAAATAGGTAGCTTCGAAGTGTATTTTTAGCACACTGTACTTTAAGAATTTTCAGTTACAACAAGGGGCAAGGACTTCGGCTCAAGAACAAAGTTGACTATAAAATTATTGCGTTTAATGGTGTTTAGATTTTAGTTTTTAACAAATAAGAAATGGGTCTTTTATGTGGAGCATTGCTTTTTTTCTAGATTTCCCTTGAATGAAAACAAATGTTTGAAAAAAAAATAAATTCAGTAATTATTTTAGGGTTTTACACTCGTACTGAGTCAGCCAATCTCTGAAAGAACTAGACCCTAGGGTAAAGTCTGCAGTAAACTGAGATCTTGGAGAATTCTCTGGTCCTAGTAATTCTGAGGGGATCGGGTGTAATCACAGCAGAGCACAATGTTTAAGAACCATCTTGGAGAGCTTTAAGTAGCCATTCCAATATGAACCTTTTGACTTTTACGTTGAACTGTTTTACAAGCACAAACAGAATGAGAAAATGATCTGAATTCTTTTTATATCGAAACAATCCAACTTACATGACAGACTGTTCTCAGTGATTTCCATGTCATTAAGGAAGCTCACTATCATCTAGTTTTTTTCTCATGTTAAGATGAGAAAAAACTGGATGTAAAATACTATATAAAAAACAATTCAGATCATTTTCTCATTCTGTTTGTGCTTGAAAAACAGTTCAACGTAAAAGTCAAAAGGTTCATATTGGAATGGCTACTTAAAGCTCTCCAAGATGGTTCTTAAACATTGCTCTCTGCTGTGATTACACCCGATCCTCTCAGAATTACTAGGACGATAAAATTCTCCAAGATCTCAATTTACTGCAGGCTTTACCCTAGGGTCTAGTTCTTCCAGAGATCTTAACCTTTCAATTCTTCTCATGATGAGCATTAAGTAATGATAAGTAAATGTATGGTACATACAAATCGAAGTACTGCTACTTCCATAGCTTATTTGTTGATGGACATCATGAACTTGCTTTATAAGAGCTACATAATCGAATAACAATTGATTACACACTAAGGAATTAATACGAATAAATCTCAGCTGTCTTAAAATCGCTATTGGAGATGATCATGTCGTAATATTCACAATGAAAAAGACAGCCGATTGCTTTTAATGAGCAATAATTACAAAGTTAGTCTGAAAGTTACAAAAAACTTGAACTTAACCGAAATACATCTGTAATTGGTATTAAGATCACGTAAGTTCTAGACAGTGACCGGCTGAGTCGTTTCGAATGATTTCTTCTGGATGAAACTGTACACTTTTGGAACGTAACGCTAAAATGCAGATCAGTAAAACATCTAACCAAACCAGCATCACATGCAAAAAAAATACAAGGAGAACTACATGAGAGCATTCTTTCATATTTAACTGTTATTTCCCTGTTGCTGATGCTGTTGTTTGGAAATACAGCAGAAGGAACTAAGGCTCTGAAGTCAGTGTACGCTGGTTAATTGCGTATGTTCTTCGGGCCTGTTTGCCTGTCTTGCAGGATGGAAAACCTTCCACTTAGATATGATACTTTCAAGATGAAAAAATCCTTATAAATGGTCTTTGTCGGACCGAATTTGAACCCAGGTGTTTCCAACTAAAGGGCATCGTCGTTAAATTGAAACCGGAAAAAACTCTGCGAACAATATTTGTAATAGGCTCCTGTTATCCAGAATCTGTGGAGTATATTACATTACAAAAAAATTAGAGCACTTGACTAAATGCAAAGCACACTCATTACACATTCTCAAGTCAAATCCGAATCCATCTAAGGCAGCTCTTAAAAAAATATTTAAAAAACAGTAAAAAACATTAAAAACAGAAAAAAAAGATTTCTCTCTTAATATCACTATCACACACGAGGGGCAGTTGGGTCTATAGCAAATAAATGCTGCGTATGGACTGGGGTTAAGAGCAGAGCAATCAGTTGATATACTTCATAAACAGTTTTAGGTTCGAGTTCTTTGGAAATTCATGATACAGTCAGCGTGTCGACTGTAAAAAGATGTTGAGTTGTAGATCTGTCACAAATGGGAGGCATAATGGATGCTAATTCTATTGAACAGTGGCCATGAAAATATCTGTAGAAGAGACAACGCGGAAACTGATCTATGAGACTGTGGCCGAAGAGGATCTGCGAGAGAGGTGTTATTAATCAACCGAACGATCTTTTCTGAACAGTGTCACGAATTTTTAAGGTTTTGGGTGTACCACTCCAAACATGAGACCGGTATTCCAAGGTTGAGCACATTTGAGATTTATACAGAAGTAATTAACTGGTTAGAAGAGAACTATCGTCTTCAACGAAAAAAAGATGCCAAGTATTTTGTAAGTGAAGTGATTATGCGATGAAAGGTTTGAAGTAAGAGTCAGTCCGAGAAGGGAGATCTTGTGTTGACTATTGAGCTGAGCATTATCAAAAGTAAGTAGAGAAGATCTAAGATTGGAAGCATTGGAGATGACTAGACTGTTCACTTTAATGAAAATTGGGGTGAAAGATGCTGAAAGATCAATGTTCAGGGCACTTATTACACAATAATCTTAAAGCTTGATCTGTTTGAGAACTGTAAGACTTTTCATGTGAGTAGGATTACTGTAGAGTGCTATCATCAGCAAAACTAGGAACAGGATTTGCACTCAATGACAGCAAGTCACTTGTATAAACCAGGAAAAAAAACCATCGTTTAACCACAATAGATGGAATTCCATCAGGACAAGCTGCCTTTTTGAAATCCAGGTGGTAAAAATGACAGAGCACTAAGGGAAATCTATAGAAATAACATCTTCTACCATTACAGTAGTGATGGATCTGAAAGAAAACCTTCAATTCAATTATAAAGGGAGAAAGGCCTCTCAAGAAATTTCCATCAGTAATTTATTGAGAAGCCCTCGATGCCAGACCCTATCAAATGCCTTGGAAATGTCAAGTGCAACAGCACAGGATTCTCCAAACCATATCAATGGCACTATCCAGAGGTGGGTAATCTCCAAAGAAGATTTCCTGGTAGACTGGAGATCTCCTACGAATCTAGATTGGCAGAACCCATACTGGTAGTCATTAATTAGCTGACAATTCTCCAGGTATCGAAGAAGTTGACTCTCCATTACTCTGGAGAAAACTGAAGTCAGAGCAATAAGTTTATTGTAGGAATGGGCTGTATATGGGTTTGCTTCCAAATGTAGGGCAGATGCCAGCAGAGTATAACAGTGTAGATAGATGATAAACAACATGTATTAGTTCAGGAGCACATCGTTTAAGCACAATAGGTGGGATTCCATCAGGACCAGTTGCCTTTTTGATATCCAAGTTTTCAAGATTCTTCTCTGTTGGGCGGAAGGCCACGGGGGGGTATGCAATTCAGTGTTCTAGACAAAGGAGGTGATTTGACTTGGTATCTATGGAGGAAATGGAAGAGAAGAATGAGGCCGGGACATCAGCCTTCTCTTTAGGCGATGATACAATGCCGCAGTTAGGGAGAGCAACAGGAGGAAGCACAGATGGATAAAAGTTATGCCTAACAGTTTTGGAAAGGGACAAGAAAGCACACATGCCATTGGCACAGTCAGCAAGTTTTCTACAGTTAGTCCCATCAATGATGGTTTTATAAGTGTTGCGGGCAACCGTGTAGTTTTTGTCGAAAGCCACTTATGAATAGGCTGTTTTCTTGGACTGTCCCGGCACGCTTCTTAAAAATGCTTAGATACAGGATCGGAATTTTGAACAGAGTGAGAAGTGAAAGTCTCTGTTCCAACATGAATTATTTCTGCAACAAGATCACAAGTATCTGGATCTGAAGAATGAAACAGTAATCTGACCATTGAAAGCAGGGGTAAAAATCATGAAAGTCCTCCGTAAGCCACGTAGAGCGAAAATACAAGGTTGTGGCTGAGGGAAGAACGTTCCACCGGAAATGATATACGAGGCCGTTATTTGAATTGCCAAGAGAAGCTGTATCTGAAAGAAGAACGAGTTAAAAAGAGATCCAGAGCGTTATGTGAGTGAAGAGAATTATCGGGGATTCTGGTCTGGTGATTATCTGTTTTAAGCCATTGATTACAGCAAAAATCTCAGCCTCAAGGGAGTCAGAGTTGTGGACATTAAAGTCACTAAAAAAAAAAAAGATGACGTCACTGTTTGGGAATTTGGATTGAAAGAATCGGGCTTCAAAGATAAGAATCCAAAGAGGTAAGAATGATTTTCAGAATTGGGAAAACGGTAAAAGGCAGCAGATGAATGATACAAAATCTGATTATGAAAAGCTATAAAAGGTCAAAAAAGGAAGATTCTACATTAAGCATCCTTTGGCAAGGAATATCAGTCGCACAAATCCAGCATCTCCCTTGTGGCGAAAAATCATACAGGGTGTAATTTACAAGATGGGCTGTGGTTGTTGTGGGGGAGATTTGGGATTCAGTCAGAAAAGAACATCGGGTTTGGATGTTTGAAGATGATTATACACGTCATTTAAGTCAACACTGCTGCCACGAATGTTGGTGGAGTGGACATTGAAGATTTTTTTTTTTTTTTGCAAAATTTTTTGTAAGTTTTCTTTGCTAATTTTTAAATAATTAAAATTATTTTAAATTTAACCACGGTGACATTAATTTTTTAGGTTAATTTTCATTCTAGTATTCTAAATGTATAGAGAAAAAGAGAAGGGGGGGGCATGCAGTGGGACAAAATACTCTTGGATATATATATAGAGAGAGAGCATCCAATCTCCAAACCGTAAGATGACTTCTACAGTGCTCTATCGCATCCATTACACGCCAGCCTTTAGGCACGACATGGAAGCGTAGATGGCAATGAGATAATGCTCTAGCTGATCAGGAAATATGACTAAAGCGTTATTACCATCTCGTTTGGCTCCGTACACTAAGAGCCAGCGGAACTGCTTTACTGCTGCACCGTCAAAATGGGAGGGATGGGGGTTCTGAAGCTCTGTAGTATGTTTGGCATGATGGGTGTCCCTCACAACGCATGTTGAAAGAGTGGGAGAGACTCTAGGAATCAAACATGGAAGAGCCACTTCAAACCCTCAGTAGGAATGGTGGTGGTGGTGGTAGTGTTTCATCGGACGATGAAAGTTATCTATCTCCTAGTATATTATCCCTTCATTTTCTTTTTTTATCTTTTAATGCACCATCCAATGTATACTTAAGAGCATGAATTTTCTCTTTACCTCACCAAAAGTACTATCTTCAGTTTCTTCTCACATAATAAGTATATTTTCTGGATATTTGGATTTGACTGGTGATATGAAACGAGATGATACCTAATACCAACAATAAATGCTGCGATTCTTATAATACTGAAAGAACTCAGTAAATGCCAACTACGAAATAAAATGCTATAACGCCATTAGCATATAATAATAAATAAATATATAAATAAATAAAAATAAATATATATAAAAGTAGAGTCAGGATTATGTGATCCATTCAAGAATGGAAAGAATCTCATTAAACAAACACGAACCATAATATAAACAAAACCAAATATAATTCCAGAATATTAAAGCATGCAGAATAAACATGGTTCTTAAAACCCTTTTTACATATAATAAAATATCGTATAGCTTGTCTAAATAACTTAGTGTTATTGTGTCACTCTGACTGTATACTGGCTAACCCAAATACAGTTGCCTTGAGTGTTCACAATTTATGTTTGGGAAATCCAAAGAAATTCCATTACGGGTTCGATTGCTATGTTTTGTAATTAAAATCTTTTTTTTTTTTTATTCGGCTCCTATAAGATTTATATTAGTTGAATAGGATTCATCTTATTAATAGATCTTATTCGACACAAACATTTCTCATCCACATCAGGCTCTAAATAGGTTGAAATACAAGTAATAAAAAAATGTATTGTGCGTGCTACATAAATAGTTTTCGAGTGCACAAGATCTATTTAGAATAATTTTCTCCTTCTGTATACATATAAAAACGGCTTTGCTCTCTGGTTAGATAGATTTATTATAATTTGGCATTTGGAATCTTTACAAAAAAAAAAAAAGTTCCTGAGTCTCCGAAGCTTCGTAAATAGCCACTATTCTATTCGGTTGGAAAATTTTGGGCTTAAATTCCTTTTTCATAAATTTTCAGCTTAAGTTGAGTTAGGCGGTCTCATACGGCAGTGGCTTGTTTTTTCTATCCTGAAAAATTGTTTTTTTTTTTCTTTCTGCAAAGCAATTAAACCCGACAGAGAAGATTATGTAAACGAGATTAACTGTCCCTATCACAACATTAGATATCTGCGAAGTCAATGAATGTACTTGGTAGTAACAAGGCACGAAGGGAAAGATGGGACGAGACTAAAATTTGCTGAACGATCGCAATTGACATCTGATTATTATTTTTAACGGTGACGCGAGTCGAAACGAAACTCAGTTATGCTACAAATAATAATACATAAACTACAGTACTTTGGATCAAAAATGCTTTAAGTTCAATTGCTAGAGCCTTTGTAGCTCAGTTGGTATAGCCGATGGATGCCCTTTGGAAAATTTTTTGCGTATGGATGTGCTCTCTCACAAGAATGCACCACTGTACCAGCTGTTTCAACCTTACATAACAGCTGTTTTTCCTCCTCTTCAACCCACTTCCAGTAAAAGCAGCTGCACTGTTCTCTTTATTAATGTCATGCTTCCTCTGAAACTTTCAAAGTGACCTTGGGCAAATACACTCCGAGCGTGTCAAGTCAACGTTCGGCTTTGTAACAATAGGTGAATAAAAAATAAAAAATAAAAATATCAGGAAATAAAGGGAGAAAAACATGGCCATAAAGAAGAAAATTAATATTGATTAAAACTTAGTATAAGTCGGAATTTTTTTTTTTTTAAATGCCAAATGTTACTAGATATTCAAAAATAAACAAATAGACAAAACAAAAATAATAATATATAAAAAAAGCTGCGATAATGAATGCCGGAAGAGTAATAAGCTAAAGATTGAGTAAAATACTTACAACATATTAATGCTCTTTGTGGCAAAAGTTGACTTCGCGTGAATTGTTAATGGGAAAAAAAATAAAAAGATTGTAGTAGGTGCTAATTTCTAGAATTCTTGAAAATAAAACGTTGCCATGTTACACCGGCACGTTTTAGGAGTTCGTTAACCAATTAATTGAAAGTTAAAACACATCGCTAGGATATCTATTCATTTCAGTAATAGCACGAATTGTAGAGCTGTTCTATTTGATCGCGAATCTGACAAATTAATGATCTTCACTTACATAATATCACAAGTTTAAAATATGAACAACAACAACAAAAAAAAAAAACATTTCCCCTCATAACTGATACCGAAACGTTTATTGTATTCCATATCTTACGTAGCCACAATAGAAGCACACCAACAATAGAACTATAAATGTATTTTAAGTAAATTTATGGAAAACAGTATGTAAAATTGTCTTATCTGAATCAAAACTGAAAAGCAGAAATATTTTAGTACGACCAAATTCATTACGCGATTTAAAAGAGAAAAAAAATTACACAGAAGGCATTCTTCCTTATAATTCTCACAAAAAAGAACCCTTTTTTCCCGGTCTGACTTTTGAAAATACCCAAAACACAGGATGTACTCAATAAATATTATGCTACAATCAACTGGTGATTAATGACTAATAATATTAAGAGAAAACACTTTTTTTCATTAAACGTCTGAAGTTCAGTATGAATATTAATGGGTATAAATAAGTGCGGAAGTGATTAGAGAGAATCATGAAAAAAGAAAGGTGCATTCTATAGAAGAGTTCGTGTATGATTAGATACGTACTATAAACATATATAACTCTGTTATGCCAAATTCTCCATTAAAAATGGTCCAATATGAAGCAACAACTGATATGAAATTTTTTCGTACAAATTCTCAATCTAAAATTTCCTGAAATTGTATCCAGTCAGAGAGCAATTATTAATATCAATGGACCGATTGTGATCAAAATTAAGTTGGATAATATCTTATACCGTATTCTGATATCAAATGTTACGTACTTCCATCCAACCAGAGAGTTATTGCTTCGCGAAATTTCCACAAATATTTTGTCAAACTTTGCATGCGGAAATAATTGAAAGGGTAATTGCGATGTCATCAAATGTAGTATAATGGTTAAATATGAATTTAAGATGAATAGCGGTTAAATACATGAAGAGAGAAAAGATTTATTGCCTCTAATTATTTTTTTTTAACTAGTTCCTTATTAATATTCTCCTAGATCATAGGTTCCCAAAGTGGGCGGTACCCCCCCCCCCCCCAGTGGGCGCTGAAGACTTCTGGGGGGGGGGGGGGGCTATAGTGGGATCAGGAGCATTTGGGGTCGTTCAGGCGGTCTAGGGGTCGGTGGCTCTTTATAGAAGAAATTAATAATATATATTTAAAAATTAATTATTTTCGTGATTTTGCGATTAGATAATCATTTAAAATTTAAATATTGAATTTTAATTCATCTTATGCCCGTCTTACACGATCAATTTTGTTTATCAATTTTCTATTTCAATTATTTAATCATTTGAAAATTGACCATGTCAGGTAGAAATATATGTCAATTTTCTATGTCAATAAGAAAACTGAACGTGTCCTACAGGATATTTTAACTTCTATTTTTTATATACTTAAAAAATTATTCATTTTTTGCTATTGTAAAAATTGATCGTGCCATACAGGCTTTAGTCTATCCACGCAGCAGACGAGTCTTAACTAGTAGTATGTCGGTCAACTATTACGTGGGTAATTCACTCAATTCAGCATGTTTTGACAGGAATATGGGTGCTTGCAGTGACGTGTTCAAAGCACGAGTACGATGGTATCGCATGCATGCAAGTCGATTCGGGCTAGATTTCAAATCTATAAATACCAGTGGTTTAGGAATAAGTTTCATTATTTTTTGTGTGCTTTGCCAACAATCATCAGTCGAAAGTGTGATAGATAAGTGGAGTCATACGAAGTGTAAATTAAATCTTTTATTTTGTGAATATTTTTGCAAATTTTATTACTTCATTATGTCTGAATATAAGAAGAAATGTCGACAGTACAGTATTGAGTATTTGAAATATGGTTTCATTCAGTCTCAAATATTTGAAATATGGTTTTATTCAAACTGTTATAATTGGGGGCATTACAAAATTTTTGTCCTGCAAAGTGGGCGGTGGCCCGAAAAAGTTTGGCAACCTATGTCCTAGATGGTGCCTTTGTTATAAGCGTCGAAATATCAGAGTGTTATATGTATATGTTTTAAAACCATTATCAATTTTTCTAGTATGATTTAAATATGCTGAAGTCTTAACCACATAAATCTCCGAAAACCATTCTCTTTCCTAATATAAAATAAGATTTATTATTCTTATCGTTTAATGTATATTGCTTAATGCACCGCGGGACAAGGATTATTTTACGAACTTAAGAAGACAAAATGTTTCTTTTAATATGCAAATCTTTAATGCAAAAAATGGACTCGCATCCAAAGGAAGGGATTGATCGATTCCCCTCGAAAATTCAACAAAGTAATAATAAATTTTCCGTTAATTAACTCAAAAAAATATCAATCTATATGCGTTTAAAAATACTATATATACATTTAAATTTTAAAATAAATATTGTTAGTTAAATGCTTAAGTATTTACTAATTATATGAAGAGCCAAAGGCTTCAATTCGGCGACATGAACTTATTTAAGTTAAGGGATATTATATCCCATATTTTTCTTAGCCGAATAAGAAACTCAAAGAGTTTCATGCCGAATATAGAAACTATATAAAGTTCGGCGATTCCAAGCGTAAGCAAATACCTGGATAGTGCAGCACTAGATCCTTGAAGGTAGTGCAAGCTGAGGCAACTCATAGAAAGGGTGGAGCAAGCTCCGATCACTATTCTTGATATTTACCCATAATGTGAACTTAGCTCCTAGGAGCTGTATTATTGTTCAACATTATGAGAGAAGGTCACTACCCAGACCGGTTTCGACCTTTTTGGAGGTCTCATCAGTGAGTAGGTAGACCTAGTCTTATGTAGAACTTACATCCCTTTTATGAGAATTGCCAAGAAGGTGTCCTAATAAATTACTAATTATATGAAGAGCCAAAGGCTTCAATTCGGCGACATGAACTTATTTAAATTAAGGGATATTATATCCCATATTGTTTCTTAGCCGAATAAGAAACTCAAAGAGTTTTATGCCGAATATATAAACTATATAAAGTTCTAAACTATATAAAGCGTAAGCAAATACCTGGATAGGTGCTGCACTATCCAGATATTTGCTTACGCTTGGAATCGCCGAACTTTATATAGTTTCTATATTCGGCATGAAACTCTTTGAATTTCTTATTCGGCTAAGAAACAATATGGGATATAATATCCCTTAACTTAAATATGCTTAAGTATTATTAATGAAATTCGAAATTCTAAAAACGTAATATTTCTGAACGTCCTTCACCCCCCCCCCCCCCGCTAGAACTCCTTTTTATATTTACAGACAAAGGGATATCCGGTAAATATTCCGGAGTAGTGGGCATTATCCTTGTGAAATGTTCACACAGCTACGCATATTTTGTGGTTAGTTTGTAAAGGAGGAAAAGCGGAATTTATGCCAATGGAATTCCTGACAACAAGCATAGCGGACTTTCATTCTGGTATTAGAACGGACACTGCATTTCAGGACCGGGAACTCGATGAGTCATTAAGCTTCATTCTAACAGTTCAGGCAGAGCTGACCGGTTAGTTGCTAGTAGGTGTTTCGCAGTTCTGAGTACTGAGATTGCTGCAAGCTTAATACGAGTCTCTAGCGTGTGTGTACCTTCTCTACGATTTGAGAAGAAACTCAATGTTATTTTATTCTCCTTCCATGCCTCGTTACGATAAAGAGAATGTGATTATTAAGTGATGAATTATAACGATTTTTGCTTGGGAATGCTTTAAATTAAGTGATTAATGACTCAAGCGAAAAGACGGACCTGTTTATAAGTTCACTGTACACTTTGAAAACTGATTATAAACTGGATGCAGCAATCCTGTTCCGTATTCTTTCTCCAACTTCATTTAAAGAATCAGTACCTAATGCGTTAATGAATGAATGAATACAAGTTAATACTTGCAACCGCTACAGGCAGATCTCAATCATCATTTAAAGCATCAATGTTTACCCTAATGAACTCGTTTCGAACACAGCGATCACTAAAAACATCACACAAAGGCCTACTTACTCTGTTCAGCCATGCGTAGTTCCTTTTGTTGGTTCTTCCTAATCACATAAGCTACGTCTCATCTTTAACACACGAACTAAAGTTTTTCCATTTGGGACTCGGAAAAATTTGTCCATTAAAGAACCCTCACACACGTGGGATGAGAAAGAACATGCACACCGACGCCCCCACACGCACAACGCTATGAAACAAAGACCACAGCTGACGACAGGGCAAAAAAAAGTGTTGTCCAGACGAAGGTCAAGTCAAGGAGAAATCAACAGGTAAACCTGTTTTCAGAACACGTGACCCTGTATTCTTCCCTCCCTCTTATCTAAGCGAATGGCTCATTTCGTAGGTCACTATACTATGGACATGTGAGTGACGCTAGCTGTATAGAAAGCGACAAGCCACTGTATTGAAACACGTGGCGACAACTGTGGCTTGTGTCTTACATTCATCGATTTCTGCGAAACTGTCTGACATTTGTATGTATTTCATATGAGTATTCAGTAACAGAAAGATCCTAATTACAGATTATACCATGTGAGTGTGTGTGTGGGGGGGGGTTGTCTCTAATCGCTGAAAGTTGTATTTGAAGGTTATTATGGGAAAAAAAACTTCCAAATCGTAACCTTAGCTTCGCGCATTAAATGAGATGTGATAATTTCCTAGACCAGCAACATTCACCACTAAGGGCGGAACAGGATTTTTTTACTAAATACATTAAGTTTAATGACAGTTTGAAATTTTTGCACGATGACTCCTGATTTATGCTTACACATAAATCCACACTTCACATACAGGTGTTCGAAACCATATTTTACGGAATATGTTGATTTTATTCCCCGAAGGGTCCAAATTCTATATATTGCGTTTGTTCTTCCGGCCAGGTTTTCAGGGACGAAAAACCTGAGTTTCCAGAAGAAAAAAACTCCCCATCTCCGTATGAGCCTCCCTAAATTGACCATCTGATTGAAAACACCTGGATAAAGGCTTAATGGGGAAATGCTGGTCTTGAAATTCACGCTTGCTCTTGTTATCACTGAGGGAGTGAGAGGTGTGATTGAAGTCTGATTAGCGGAATAATGAATTACAGGTAACCCTCGTATAACGCGGATGTTAGGTTCCATAGAAATGCCGCGTTATATAAATCGCGTTATGCGAGACTCAGATCACATACAAAAAAGTAGGGTTACGTTCCGAAATCGTTTTTTTAAAATAAAAAAAATATATAAACTACAATGACATATCCAACAAAAATATATTTTTATTTAATTGGTAATTCATGTAAGTTAAGAAAACATAAACTATGATACAAATACATAATATAAAATCATAAAAATTACAAATTGTAATTAAGCTTCATTGCATGTAATGCATAAATGTTTTAGGCAAAATAAAAATAAGTGCATATTTTAATCTTTCATAGCACGAGGATTTGAGGATCGGTTAATAAAAATTAGTTTTATGTAATTACCTGATGCATTACTACAAAACAGTAGAGTAATTCTGTCTTTGGAAACTTTGAATCTAGGAGCTAATCTTTCATTTTTCGAAATATAGGTGCGTTTTGGCATTTTTTCTCAATATAACCCGGATTCATCAGCATTGAACACCTGGTCTGTATTATAAATGTTTATAAACTTTGAGAGTTTTTTATGTTTATTAAGATTTCCATCCAAAGGAATTTTCTTTTGAGTGCATCTTCTTTCCAAATCATTAGAGATTTCTTCATTTTTCTCTTAGAAAATTGCATACACGAGCAACGTGCTTTGCAATTACCGTTGACCCAGCAATAAACACTTTCTCGGATTTATGTTCAGTGTGTTTGATTGTTTGAATTGTTGATTCATTTAAATTCAAAGTCCTTACAAAAACTGGTTTTTTCTCCATTTTTCAACCGATCCATGATTTTAATTTTTTTTCTTCGAGACGAATTTTCTTTTCAATATTCATTTTCCCCCCCTTTCAATGCAATTTATGGTCATTACTATAAAAATAATTTTTTACATAAAAAAAGCATTACATATTAATTATGTATGTAACTCATCAGAAAATAAAGTGCTCAGCTTGAGATAACACACTTATGATTTTCAATGCGCTTTCCTGGCGGAAAACGAAGACAATTTTTAACAATAAACACTTCATACGATATACAATTGACGTACATGCGTGCTAAAGGGTGTTTCCCCTAATATAAATTCGCTACTTATAACTACCTGCGCGATACGGGCAGACACAAATTTAACGAAGATAAAATTTGATTTTTAAGTCGCGGGGTGAAAAATATATGAAAAGATAAAGGGTTACTACAATTTCTAGACTGTGTTTTTGTCAAAACCGCGCTGTATAAGTACCGCGTTGAATACAATTTGTAGATAGTGTTATATTGAAACCGCGTTGCACAAGTACCGCGTTATACGAGGGTATAACGCGGTACTTGTACTGACCATTTAAAACTATGTATTTAGAAATTTATGTACATTTAATCATACAAATACAACATTTATTTTACAAATGATATTCTACATTTTTCAATTTAGCTACTTGAATACAAATTCTATACAAAGGTTCTTCTTAATGAACTGGTCAATAACATCATCATAAAAAGTTGGTTGTAACTTAATTTTCCCAAGCAACACGCACACCTGTACATGCTGGCTGAAGCTCACTGGCTAGAGCTACGTTGACTGCGTATTGCCTGTGTTTAAGCAACAGAATAAGACGACGTGAAATGGCTATGCGTGCGCGTGAAATCACAGTGCTGCTGCGAGGACCAGGAAGCGCCTACAACCGAGCAAGCCAAGGTAGCTTTCACTAGACGAGCAAGCATCGGCATCGATACACAACGCAAAGCTCAATTATTGCGCGCAAGCTTAAGACGTCTTCTGTCTACAAAAATAAATGCCTAAATGGAATTCTTATAAATGCATGCATTTATTAACAAATAAATATTACTTCTTTCTCAAGTAATGAACTTTGCGCAGCAAGCATGGAGAATTCACCACTGTAAAGGCTCATCATCACGTCATAGACAGGATTCGAACCCGACTACTTGAGAAATTATGGTGTATGTTATATTAATGAAGTATGACGTTATTCAAAGACACACATTCATATTGTGGTCATACACAAATGTAATTTCGTGTTTTTCAACACATATACCAAGTTGGTTTGATTTAGCGAGTTAAGCTCTTTAGATTAAATGAAATCGACTGGTGTCTTATTTACAGTGTGTGTGTGTGTGTGTGTGTGTGTGTGTGTGTGTGTGTGTTCGAAAATTTCGACTGTTTTGAGCGATGAAAAAATTTACTCTATAAGACTGTTTCGGCACTCCTACAGCCGGCAAATGTTGTTCAGTAAGTTAAAAAAGTAGTATGTTCATACTGAAGGGTACTTACCAATTAAATTCGTGAGAACTTTCAATAACGTTTCCATTAATGTTTTCAATGACAACCAAACATTCTGAATAATAATAACAGCGTGAGAAAATGGTCGCAACAGCATGTAAGTCTAACTTACGCTACAAATATTTTTTTAATCGGAAAAAAAAAAAGAAAGAAAGAAAGAAACAGGCGCTACAAAAATATATTTTTAATCTTGAGTTAAAAAATTCCTGATTAAGATCCCTGAAGCAGTCAATGAAAGTATACTATTTCGTTAGAAATACTTTACTATTTCGTTCTTATACAGAAAGGAATGGAAGCAAAATGAAATCTCTTTTTTCAAACTGAATCGCATGATATTACGACTCACAACGCGAGAATTGGATTGTTACATTAAAGCAATTAAAGCCATGACGCAGTTAATTGTACGTATTCACCGGCAGGTTGGTCTCTTAGGTCCAGGAAAAGAAAAAAAAAGCTGGGAAAAGAAAGCTCTACCAGTTTCCCTGTTTTTCCAACCGAAGTTTCGTGCGTGTTCTTTTTAGGCGAGGAACCATCAAAGACTTTTCAACTAAAGGTAATTCAGCCAATCTAAGGAGCTTATAAGATTTTTTTTTTCTCCATTAATTAGAGCTTCCTAGCTTCAGACTTAGTTCCAACCATCCTACTTCTCCTAAGTTATGAAAATATTGGCAAAAATAAAATGTACAGATTACTGGAAATGATCTACGAGTACACTTTCCAAGTATGTAATAAATCATTCACGTATTCTTTTTCTTTCTCGTATTATGAGCTCTCAGAATAGAAAGAGGCCAAGCACTGTGGTGTAACTTCCATGCCACGAAAACTTCGCAATACAGAAGCCAAAGGTTGGCTTACTGAATAGGCACATAAGGCTAAACGAAAGCCTGTTGCGGCGTAATAAAAATAAAAAAAAAACCCATCGCCCTCCGTATGAAACCGGTTAGTTCATCTTATTCAAAAGCTCTTAAATAAAAAGATTCGTCCCGTTCTTGACGGGATTCAATCTCAGATTTTTTCCAATCAAAGGACAAATGAGAATTTGTCCTTTGACTGGAATGAGCTGCGAAGGTAACCCATAAACTTTGTTAGTATAACTTCTTTTAATGTTACGCCTTTGGTGGGTACCAGATTATAAATTTATTCTGTTTGCTTAAGATTGAGAGACAAAAAAAAAGACGTTAGAAAATAAATAATGCAACGTCTATGATATTACGATATCTTTACTTAATAAGCAAAAGGCGAAAAAATGAGTTCGAAAGTTCACTGGATGCGATTAATATCCCCGGTTCCGGAGGATAACCATTGTTTGCGCATCGCAAGGCGCAGGGGAAAATGTACTGTATTTTGATTTTCATATAAAGTGGCAAGTATTCTATTCAGTTTTAACAGAAAATGAAGGCAGTCTTAAATATTATGTTACATAAAAACTGGTTCATCCGTTCTCGATTTGTCATGAAGGCCGACGTGACTAAGTTAAGAGGTTTCGTTTGTGAACGCGCGTTAGCTTAAAAAGCTGATGCCTAAAAATAGAGATGATGGTGGAGGAATCCAGAGGGTAACAGATGGCAATGCTGTAGCCAATGAAGTTTTAACTGAGGCTCGGCTATTGCCCTTACTCCACCATGACCAGAGCTTATAGCTCAATAACACCCTATCCTGCCAGTATGGCTGGCTGAGTGGTTAGCGAATCCGCTTTCCAGCCAAAAGGCTGCTGGTTCGAATCCCGCCGTGGGCATGGATGTTTGTGAGTGTCTGTGGAAATACTGGTGGTGGTGGTCGGTGGTAGATGGCGTTGGTGTAGTTGCGGTCAGTTGGTGGATTGAGTAGTGGAGACAGAGTTGTAGAGCAGGTGCCTCCCTCGATGAGTCTTGGACTCCCTGGAGGTGTCAAATCGTAAAAAAACAAGATTGTAGATGTTCTTTAAGAATTAAGTCAAGAATTTTTAGGCTGCTCTTAGGGGCATCACCCGAAATACCATCACTAGAAATTCAAGTATAATCAAAAATATGACTGAAAGAATTTATTTTATTTTATTTATTCATTTATTTTTTTGAAATCTAAGTTCTGCTGATATAACAAGGTTATTAAAACCCCACTGAAGAATAGTTTATTAAAAAATGGGGGAAAAAAATGAAAGGTGATTGAGACAGTCAAGGGAAACATACAGAAATATGAAAATTCTTAAAAATTTACTAATTTAATAGCCAATGATTCGAAATAAATAAATAAAAATGTACCGAGTTCAGCAAACACCCGAGATGCCCAGGCCAATAAACTCCGCAGTTGTTAGATGTGCAGATATTCACCTGGCTGACAAGTTCAGTGAAGGTGACTGAAATATAACGAATAAACATGCGGATAAAATCGCATTGAAAGAAACATAAAGGAAGAAAATGTAATGACTGCGTATGATAATATTAGTTTTTCCTTCAAAAAGTGCTACTTGTCCTGATTCCAAATGTATTGCGCGTAGAACAACCAAATTACCGACTACTCGAGTAAAAAAAGGCCCTGTTTTTTCTTAACAAATCGCAGGCAGCTCTTAATAACAACAACAAAAAAAAAAGATTTGCTTTCTTCTCTATACGCCACATCTACCTCCTGCATCAAATAGGAAGGTAAAGGATAGCGTTGGTGAACACATTCGCAGTGATGATATGAGCATAGTTGTATCCTAGTATTATCTTTGCGAATTTCCCATCTTGATGAGAACAGAATAGCAGTAATTTCGTCGAAACCAAGTACCAGAATCACCACCCTTAGTAACAAAGAATGCTTACTAAGTGTTAAGTGAACAGTGTTTGCTACTGTTCGAATGGAGTGGAAAGCGTCTAATTTTAGATAATTCTGAGGGCTCACACCGGAAAACTCGCTTGGACAAACTACGGGCTTTCGGCACTGAATCCCAAGAAAATGAGCCAAGTGAGCATTTTGATTGCAGAGGATGAGTACGTGCCAAACGTCTTAACTGTAGTCGAAGAAAATAATTCGGATATGTTTGTTCGCGTAATCCGCTTTAAGCAGAACTTCAAAATATGAATAATGTTTTTTTTTTTTTTTTTTTTTTTTTTTTTGAAAGGGAGAAAGGGAAGGGGGATACAAAGTTAATAATCAGGATTTGTGAGGGTCAAATGTGTGTGCAAGAGGGAAGCTAAGCATCCAAGTATGAATGAAAAAGCTGTAATTCCAGCCCACCTCGTGGACACGATTTATAAACTTCCTGTGGTAGTTATGTTAATGGTCGAAAGGCAGTGGGGGGGGGGAGAAAGAAAACAGTTTAATTTTATATACTTCTCAGATTCAAATAAGGTCTAGTGAATCTAGTGAAAAAAAAAAATTCAAAGTACATCAACCGATATACAAGTCCCTAATGATATTTTGCACGGATGAGCTTCAGCTATTTTAAGCAATAAAGCAAGCCGCCTGTAAAGGACGTTCCTCATAATATTTATCGCAGATGAAAGCAGCAACCTTTCATAGCAAGTTTCCTTTTAAAATGAAGCGAATGGAAAATATTTCACGCAGTCAAACACAAACGGGAAACCACCAATTCCATATGAAACAGTTCCTAATTAACAACCCACAGACATCAATCAACTCATTAACGTATTCCAAATGGTTAATGGACAGAATCGGAATGGGGATGTCTAAATTAGCTGATTAAAACGACGTTTCACAAAATTACCGCGGTTTCAATTCTGTTTAATATGATGGCAAATTTATCCATCGTATTAAATAATAAAGTCATTACCGGAATTAAATACAATATGAGATATAGTATGATAGAAAATATGAAAGGTCTGTTGGAAGAAGCGAGAAAGAAATGCGAGAGAGTAAAAATTATAGGATTTTAATTAACACAGATTTTAATTTTAACCCAGATATGACAGTACTGAGTTAAGAAGGGCGATGACAACAAATGATTTCACGCGCAGGCTGTGTAGAAGAAATGGATGTGAGTTTTTAGATGTGTAGAGTGTGTTTGATGGCAGAAAAGACTTGTATAAGAAGGATAGTCTGTACGTGAATTCATTTGGCATCAGGAGCCTGGAGAAATTACTTCTTGGTATGAGACCTAATGCATAGAGTAAGGGAAACTAGATCATCAAAGGAGGAATGGGGAAAATGGGTGTGAAAGTTCAGCTATGATATGAAAACGTGATAAAGATATGATTATCTTCGAACACGGTTATGTATGTGGCGAAGGGGTGGAAAAATATGTTTTGGGTTCGGATCTTTTATGTATGCCTGGGGAAGGAAAAGAGAACATTCTAGAACAAGACCAAATAGATCATATCTAATTATAAGAATAGACAAGGTGGTAGTTTATTATGTCTATACACAAATGTCAGGAGCATCAGAAACAAAGGAGTTGAGTTCATTGTTTTATTGAATACGAGGTGACTTAAGATTGTTGGCTTTAGTGAAACCTGGCTATCTGAATCAGATATCGTAAGTGGGATCGAGTGTGATGGGTATACTATTTTCAGGAATGACAGAAGAGATAGGAGAGGAGGAGGAATACTACTAATGATATCAGATGACTTAAGTCCAGTTAGGGTAGAAACAATATTCGATGTAGCGGTTAGTTTGAGTCTATCTGGTGTGAAGTGGAGGATAACAGAATGAAATGGTGGGGTGTTGCTATAGACCTGGCGGCTCAGTTGCAGGGGCAAAGAAATGCACCGCCAATTTAGCTTTATGGGTACCAAACGAGTGATCATTATGGGTGACTTTAATTTTCCAAACACTGTTTGGGTAGAAGAGAAATCTCATGATAAGAAAGAAAAGAAATTTATTGAATTGTTGCGAGACAACTTTCAAGTAGCATGTGAAAGATGGAACTCGATGTCAAAGTGTTGGATTTGCTCATAGCATAAGATTTGCTCATATGCGTAAGAAGGAGGATGTCAGTTAAGAATATGACTATTTTACCACCAACTGGTGACTGATCATGCTGTGCTTTCTTGGGAGGTATCTACTTGTATTGATGATCCGATTTAAACAGGTTACATGCTGAACTATAAAGCTGAAAATTATGATCAACTTAGGAGAATATTATTTTTGGTCCCATGGTATCAGTTACTGAATGGGAAAAGGTCAGCAATGCATGGGAATCTTGGAAAAAGTTTTTAAATGAGGTGGTATCTGAATGTATCCCTAGTGTTCGAAGAATAAATAGGTTGGGAGTGAAATGGATGTGCAACCTTATTAAGCAAGAGATCCACAAGAAGATGATGATGTGGAAAGAATATCGTAAGAATAAGATTGAGAGGAGTTATGAAATATATATAAAGCTCAGGCCAGTAAAGTAACGAGTGGTAAACCGGAGTGTGAAAAGAAATTGGCCATGCAAGCTAAAGGCAATCCAAAAGAATTTTATCGTTATGCCACAAGCAAAAGAAAGAATGAATGTTAAAGAATAACTTTATCGAATGCAGATAGTACTGGAGCGTCGGAAGCTAATGAAATTGTTCAGTTAATAAGTGATCACTCTGCTAAGATATATCAACCAGGTGTATGTAACATGGTGCACAGTACTACTACTACTACTACATTGGATGAAGAGTTAGAGGTTCATGAAAATTAGGTTGAAGCTGTTGCATAACCTGGATAAGAATTTGTCTATATGGACAGATGGAATATCAGCCTATTTTCTAAAGCAATGTTCAGCCGAATTGGCTAGGCCTTTCACATGTTTGTATAACTTGAATCTCAGCTCAGGAATGATACCACAGGAATGGAAGGAATGTATGATAGTTCCATTGTACAAGGGTAGTGCAAAAATTGATGCGTCTAACTATAGACCTATCAGAACCTCTGGTGTGGTAGTGAAGATTTTAGAGAAGTTGGTAAGAACTCGCATACAGAAATGGGTAGACAAACATGCTATATTCTGCAAGGAGCAGCATGGGTTTACTAAAGGAAGGTCATGTTTTAGAATTTGCTCATATTTTATAATAATATTCCAGCTGAGTTCGATAAAGGGAATGGATACAGTCTGATGATGTTGAATTTTTCTAAGGTATTTGATAGGATACCACACGAAAGACTGTTGCATAAACTGGAGAATATGGGATTGGAATATAAACTCTTGACTTGGATCAGGGGATGGTTGACAGACAGTATCAAAAAGTAGTATACAATGGATGTGAATCTGCTAGATTTAAGGTCACAAGTGGTGTACCTCGGGGTTCAGTCCTTGGACCATTATTGTTCAATCTATACATTAATGACATTAGGCAGAGTATAACATTAGATGTGCAATTGTTTGCAGATGATGCGAAGATAGGTAGGGCAATCAGGGATGCTACTGATATTCAGCACTTACAAAATGATTTGAATAGGCTGGAAATTTGGGAAAACGAAAATGATTATCAATTTAATGTTAGTAAGTGTAAAGTTATGCATTTTGGGGTGATTAGAGTTCCAGTGATATATTATATTTGTGGGGTTATGCTACAAGAAACCGAATTGGCAAGGGATCTTGGTGGATAGGAATTTGAAGTTGAAAAGGTCACATAGCAAAAGTTGCAAATACAACTCAGAGGATAATTGCGATGTTGAAGTAAACCTTGACATGTAAGGATAAGGAAGTCATTTTGACTCTTTATAAGACTTCGATAAGATCACACTTAGATTATTGTGCGTAGATTTGGTCTATCGGGTTCCAAAGGGATAAAGAAGCTGTGGAAAGGGCGCAAAGAATAGTTACAAATATTATATCCGGATTATTATTATTACACCACACCTCCAGAGAGTCCAAAGCCTCATCGAGGGAGGGCATCTACTCTACAACTCCTCGTCTCACTACTCCACCAACCTTCATCATCTACCACCAACGCCATCTATCGCCGACTACCACCACTAGTACTTTCACAGACGATCACAAACATCCATGCCCAAGGCGGGATTCGAACCCGCAGCCTTTTGGTTGGAGAGTGGATACGCTGACCACTCGGCCAACCAGGCCGGCATTATGGGATTTAGATTATGAGAACAGATTGCGTATATGAGAACTGCAGACTCTGGTTAACAGGAGAAAGAGGAGTGATATGATAGAGTTCTATAAACTTCTGAATGGGAGTTATAGGATATTATCTGATGAAAGTTTTCATTATATGGAAGGTGGGGAGAGAATACGGGGGCATCCATAGAGTTAAGTTTGTTCACAGTCAAGAAAGAGGTAAGAGCTAGGTTTTTCTCCTAGAGAGAGAGAGCAGTGAGTGAGTGAGTGATTGGAATAGTTTGCCTTTAGGGGTAGTGAGTGCATGTGGTGTGAATGAATTTAAAGGAAGGTATGACAGCTGGTTTGGGTGATTTATAGCCTTCCTCGATGAGTACTTGACTCTCTGGAGGGAGGTCTCAGATGATGATGATTATAATAAAGTGCTCATTATTATATAAGGCCCAAATAACGGCGGTATTAATGCACAGTATGTAAGAATTTAAGCAATAAAGCAAGACTGGGATTTTAATGTACTGTTGGTTACAAATTTATATCAGAAACTTGTTTCCATATTCAGTTATTCTCTTTATCGCGAAAATCTCCACGAATTAAAATAGCACTGCAAATCTGTCCCCATCAAAGGATTACATTTCTTTTTATTGTTTTAGTAAATCAAGTTTTGATTCGTTACTTAAAATGTCATCTGAGCTCTGATTGCTCATTTTGGAGTCTACTACACCACTGCTCTACAAGGGATTAAAATGACGCGACATCAACTAACTATGAGGAATAAGAGAATACAACATAATATACTTACATTCGGAAATCTTTTAAGAAATGTTTTTCTTCACCTGAAGAAAACTGAACATTGACTCATTTTGATGAATCAGCAGAAAAATAATGTCTCGGTTTTCTTTTAACATCCAGTCTAATAAGACAGGATGTTGAATCCAAGGAGACTGGATTTTAAAGAATAATTTAAAACTCGGAATTTCGTATCATATTTCTAATAACTTATATACTTGGATCATTCAAGTGTCAGCCACTTGTTGGATGTTGCGGTTACATTAATTATGATGTGCAGAATGAATTGATAAACCAGTGAAAGGAGGGGAAAGATCAAACAGAACAATGGATATACAACAAAGGGTTAAAAAAAAAACTAGATTAGTAATTTGGATGTCTGACGAATGTATTACGCCTCCTCTTCCAATTGATCCACACATACTCATAATAGGCGCGTACGGGATTTTAATATGAATAATATAAGAACGTGTTTGGCATTTAAACAAAAGTTTATTTGTTTAATTTATTATAAAATGCAAAATTAAAACACAAGATCCCAAATATTTTTTCTCGTCTTCACAAAAACTTGTGCTGAATTTTCATTCTGTATTTGACTTAATGAATCAACAGAAAAATCAACTATATTGTTTATCCTCAACCACGGATCAACTCTAATACGCTTAATTTAATCCGGTATCGAATAAAATTCAAAGTTGTGAATTTATCTCCAAATAAAGACATATGGAATTATATTTAAAACATATTTTATACATATAATTAACTCCCTTGAATTTTCAGTAGAGGTGGGTTGCCGAAAATTCAAAATAACTCAATTGTACGTTAAGAGTAATAACGCTTAAAATCTTTTTTCTGTGTAATTCCTCAAGGCAAGCCTATATATTATGTCCGTTTTGTGAGATTTAAAAATCCGGGTTTTTTCATCCCACAAAATTCTACGACTTTCGTATGAGATCGGCTAACACTTCAAAGGAAAACAGGAATAAACTCAATACACCAGTGAAATTACCATTAAGATGGGGAACTGCTACATGCAACATTTGAACCTTATGCAATCCCAGTGAGCAAACTCATATTTCCAAGAAGCAGGATGCAGACAACACATTATATATAAAGGTAACATTGCGTCTCTAGTTCTTGCTAGAGACGCAATGTTACCTTTGCGAACTGATCACAATTGTGAAATACGAATCCAGACAAGTAATGCGTATATTAAGCTATCGAATACTCTCCACCATCTGCATATTAGCTTTTGATATTGTTTAGAATTATGGTTCAAAAGACGAAACAAAACTCATCTTCAGTTAAAAATCTCTTCGCGTTCAGAACATAATTCTTGTCAACCATGTACATATTAGCTGCGGATTCATCCGTTTACTTCTGGCATATTCAAAGTCAATTTTGTACCTTAAAATCTGCCACCGCAACCTGTATAACAGACGGTGGGATAATGGTGAATGTTTCTAACTTTTTGAAGGTATAATTATGCAGATCACTGTGAAGGAAGTAACGAAAGTAACATTGACTTTGCTAAACATTTCATTTTTGGTTTTGAAAAAGTCGTGATGATTGATTATTGTGTATGTGAGGTATCTGCTTTTCTTCCACAACAGGAGATGGTGGCGGGGGGGGGACACATTCTTAAGAAACGTTTGGTTGGTTTGGGCCAAACAATCAAGTCTATGCGGCCAGTGTATTGCATCTGTAAATTGCATCCCCCCCTCCTGTTTTTATTCTTTTTTGCCTGTTTTGCGAGATGGAAAGTCCTGTCATCTCTCCCCGTATGAGACTGGCTGGTGGTGGTGACAAGGTTTTCCCATCGATGTAACTTGGAAAAGAATTTATTACGGTTAAGAATTCTAATGAATTCGCTCACGAGGCAATTGTCAGTGCTAAAAACGCCCTCTCGGTGCTTGGCTCACTACACAGCAAAAGAGGAAACTAACAAATCTGTAAACGGAGTGTCTCAGAAGTGAACAACCAGAATATATATATTAAATTAAAAAAAAAAAAAAACTATGTTTAAAGATATACTGATTCAGCACCGAATGAAATACTACCTCGAGTACCTTCAGTTCTTCCTATTGGGGCGGGGGAGGAATTACATTTCTTCGGTGACTTCCTAATTTAAGAAAATATTGGTTTAGAAAGAACAGATAATCTTTTCGCATCTACTGAAATGAATAAGAAACTTTACTGAACAGGTAAACGAACTCATTACCACAGTAACATTACCTCGTGAGTTTCAAGGTCATCCACCTACCCCCTTTTAACTTTCCGTCCTCGTAATGTTGTCATGCCCTCTGGTGGAGAAAGGCCATTTACATACAGGTCTCCACACCGCAAGCCTCTGGCGACTAATGATCTGCTGGATCGTTTGGCTACCGGGCACAGTTAACGGGTCTCTGATAAACAAACTGCTATCATTTCATTAATCTGACCAGCAAGATAGTTTAGAATGCATGCTGTATCGACACACACACACCACACCCGGGCATGAAATGCACGGCTTGGAGAGAATAGCTGGTTGTCATTCAGAGAAATGCATGCGGAAGTGTGGCGTGTCCTGTTCCTTACCCTTCACGAACAGCAGGGGAATTCTTATAGATGATTATGTTTTAATGTAACGCGGACTTGTTTTCATCCCACGAAGCAAAAAGGTCGCGGTAGGAAGAGAGCACGCTGCTTGGCTTAAAATCATATAAAACAGTAATTTTGAAAGAATGTCACGTTATCTACTTTGAGCTTTATTAAATGTCTTCAACCACACTACACACCCTCTTTTGACTTCAGAAATTGCTTTTACTTCTGTTGTACAACTGAAAACATGCTAGCATGACATAAATAGCATATTCAACAGCAATACGCATAATAAAAGAATCTGCACTCACTCACTCTCTCTCAAGTGTGTGTGTGTGATAGAGAGTATAATTCAGCTATGTATTATAATCAATAGCAAGAAAATAATAAGGCGCAAGTTTAGTTATGATGCTTAGTTTTATATACATACATTTTTACCTCGCACATAAGAGGTCTGTGGCGCGGGGGGGGCAGGGGGAACAATTGTTTAAGGAAAAAGAAGGAATCTCTTAACATGCTTTTTTTTTTTTTTTTTTTTTGAAAAGTTGGGATTGTATTCACTGGGGACGATCGTTCCAGAGATAAACTGGAATGAATGGAGAAGATAAGTTGATTTGATAAGTTTGGAGTTGGACTGTGTATTGATGTTGACCATCACTCGGTGATCGGCATCATAAACTATATCAGCATTCAGAATCAAAAAACTCATTAAGCTTAATTAGTGGCGGTATAAGTACTTTTACCTGGTTCTTTGCCTGTGAATACTCTCTCTGGTTTCAGAGAGGTTCGCTGTAAGCATTAAATTCTGTATAGGGTTCCCCATGCAAAGTTTCTGGAAGCTAATGAATGAAGGAGTTCGATTTATCATCCAAAGAAGATATAGTTAATTTTAATTCAAGCCTGAGGATGTGATTTTAAAATGTACATATGGCAACTGTGCTGTGATCAGTATATTCAAATTTATCAGCAATTACTTCGAACATTAGAGAAATATGAAATACAGTGTCTGAGGAACAAGCAGATGCTTGTATTCAACCTACGACCTCTTTTCTTAACGTAAAAGCAAAATATCACTATAAAAGTGTAGACTTTTTGTGTTTCAGAAATTCTATATATTTGATATCGGACGTGATATGAAACAATAGATATCATTAAATATCCATGCTGAAATATACAAATAAATAACACGCATTCATGCACTACCTAATCTCATTACATAGTTCTAAAATAATTACATATTTTTAAATATGCAATATTATAAAATATTATAATTATTCTATCATCGTTTTGCATGCAATGGAATCTTCGAAATCAACTTCTAAACAGATCAATCCGCATTCGGTGACCGTAACAGTTTATGAATTGTTTTCCACTAGGACAATGTGGATTAGATTTTAGAAGTTGCAAATTCGTAAGATACTGGGGGAAAAAATTCCCTAATAAAGAATGCATGTTTTTTATGTGACTTCACCCCATGAAAGGTGGTACACTAGTAATAACTGTGGGCGGGCTAAGGATTTTTTTCTATTTGTATTAACTTTTTATAATTTTTTTCCTGGTCCGGAAATCCTGCTCTCGTAGAGACCAAACATGGACCCTTTTCAGACTACTTTCATGTCTCTAATAAACGAGGTGGTGGGCTACCAGAAATCGATGAAATTCATCTCCCACCTAAAAACAATCATGAACCTTCCTGTCCATGGCGGGATTCGAACCCACAGCCCGTTGGATAGAGAACAAGTACGATCCCCTTCAAACAGGCTGCCTGCTTTGACCAGGTGCATCAAATTCTTGCACAAATTATAGCACAACACGAACTAACGTATATTCAATTAAATCTCCACTCCATCTCCTGTTAAATACATTCATCAGGCTAACAATCACCAACCATTCTCATAACTATCATTATACCATTTCTCCATGCACTTAATGAATCTTCTGAATACCTTCGATTTTTCTTAGTCCATTAAAAACATGAGTGAGTCAAGCTTTCAATCATAATTTAATAATCTGATCAGAGACTTGTATTACTATATCATAACTTCCTTTCTCCTAAAAGTGGAGAAGGAAAGATCATTTTAATTAATTAAACAATATTCTGAGCTTATTATTTCTGAACTTAAATTCCCTATCAACAAAATACCCAAATCCTCGTATTTCTAAAGCCCATCTATCCAACTTATATCCATCCAATTACTACCTCTTTAAAACTCGCATATGCTTTTATCTTCACATTAGACTTTAAATGTGAAGGAAGCATGGGTCATCCGAACAAACTGACTATTCCAGAAATATGCAAAAAAGAGAAATTTTACCTTTAATATCCGAACTTAATTTATGAATGTATTAAACAGTAATGGTCCTAACACTGAACGTTGAGGTATCCCTAATATTTAATTTAAATATTTGTTTCAAATAATATCAATTATTTTAAAAAATCGAATAAGAATATTTTATATTAACGTTTTATTTATTTATTTTTAGAATTGGATTATAAATGTTGAAACCTGAATGCGTCAATGTTAAAATGTAACCAATTTGAGTTACAACATCCCTGATAGCCATGCTGCAGTTGTTCAATACTGGCGTTCACGAGAACTTGCAAGCACGCATGCAACAAACAATAGCGCGTTAGATAGAACAACTTGAAAAATACAACGTTTTCTGTGTCAATTATGTATTGCATTTTTTGCCTGTAATTCTCAGTTTTTTTGTAACTTCAATTTTTATTATTGTGTTTTACCTTTAGTGGATACCTGATGAAGGCTGTAAAAGGCTGAAACTGGTTGTATCATTTTCATTAAAACTTAATATTTTATCTCGGTTTAAAGTCATTAAATATATATATTTATTTTTTAAAATGTACCATAACAACCGAGTAAAAGCTCATGAATACACACACACACACACACACACACACACACACACACATTTAAAGCATTGTGTGAATAGCATATCTTTCTTTTCGCTGGAAGTGTTCTGTTAAAAGTGGATTCTTAAAATACTGTTTTCGTTTTGAAAATATCAATATTTAACAGTGATGATTATGAAACAAACCAGTTCTTGACAACGCGCCCAATACAATTAAGCTTGGTTATCTTTTTCTAGTAATTACGAAGAAAATGCAAAAAAAGCATTCGTATTTTTTCCTTCGCTGTCTTACGAGAGGCTAAGAAAGATATGCATATCAGACCAAAGAGGAGAAAAACTCGCCTACCACTTGTGGGCGCGGTGACTTCTCTCTCGTAAAGAACACCCCCCTTTTCTCCAGCTGATTGATCAATTTGTTCAGTTGGATTTCTGATATTTCTAATGCACACCTTTTTACTTTCTTAAAGTTTCCTTTTCCTTTTTTTTTTTTTTTGCTAATAACTAAAAAAAATAAGAAATGCATCACAGGCTATACACAAAAGATATGTTCCCATACATTCTCTAAGTTTTATTTATGCATTACATAGACTGAATTAGAAAATGAATCATAAAAAAGTTTTTGAAAATTAACAGCCAAAAAATCTAAAAAATACCCGAGTTGTTTAGAATTCTTTCCAGGGCAATTGAAGTTCTGAGGCTAGTCTCAAATTAGTGTTCAGTTCTCGAAATGAAAATATTCTAACAGTTCCGTCTAAAACCGATTAAATGTAGTTTTGTCTGAAACCTCCCTTCTTCCCACCTCCCTGAACGAAAAATAAATAAAGTGCACCGACGTTACTTCCCCAGACAAGAATGCCAGTAATTATTTAAAAATAAATGTCAGTAAATTAAAAGTTTTCTAAATTACAGCCTCGGCTTCCTCAATATCCGGCTTAGTTTTTTATAATGATTTTTTTAATGAAACTGAAAATTATGCTACGGATTCAGCGAAGGTTTGTATTTTTGATTATAAATTATTTTCAATAAGAACTAGGGCTAGAAATATAATATCCAGTAGCGACGGAGTATTCATTTAACTAAGATGACCGACAATCAAGCAACCGACACCACAGCGTTCAAAAAAACTGCTAAATAACAATGTTACCCACTCCCAAGAGTTGAATTCCAACTAGATTCCCCCCCCCCTTCCCTCGAGCGCTTCTTTAAAATCTATTTTGAGATATTATATTATACAAAGATGCACTGCAACTTTCTTCTAGCATGTATTTCTTTTGTCACATTCTGTGGATCTCAATAAAAACGCCCATACTTTTATAGGAGAGAACAACGGCAGGTTTTAACACAATAGACGCGTAACATGATACAGCCTATATAATGACTGTTTACAAAAGTTTCGACCTTCACACAGCGCCGCCTAATGAGGGCGCTGTAGGTAGCTTCAAGACGACAATAGTGCAAGGACGACACGCAAACTGAAATGGATGTACACAATAGCAAAGTCTTACAACTTCTTCGCACAGAGATGGATAACTTCCCATCCCAGTTTTTTTTTATAAGACGGCAGGACTCCGATAGATGAACAATAAGAGGTCAAATTTAAACAGCAAGCTACCAGCATCGAGGCTTATATACTTAACAAGAGTTGGTCTGGATCGAGAGTGCGGTATTGTCAGTTATCTCTCTAGTAAACAATTCTTCAATGATGAACAATAGCCTTTTACAACTTGAGCATTCATCAGACGAACACCGGTGTCGAAAGCATGTGCACGTGAACTAGCGTAACACTATCGTGGGAACATAACCCAGGTATTCCGAGTGCTTCCTCGATGAACGCACCCGTTAATGGTATCAAAAGCTGCTTCATGAAAATATTCTTTCAACACGAGAAAACACTGACAGCATTATTCCTAATATGATTTAAGCAACTCTTTGAAAGATTAGAGTAATATTAGGTTAAGAACACCTAGTGACAAGGCTATCTGTTTGTTCTGAATTATTAGAAATTTGTCCCCCCTCCTTTTTTCCCCAATAAAAGATTATTTAATGTCTCCTCATTTTAGCGAATATTACTATTTGCTAAACTGAGGAGATGCCCTTATATTATTCCGTGTTCATTTCTACTCCATGTTTTCTTTCATCTACCAGAAGGTGGCGACTACAGGGGATGCAAAGAATTTGCTTCAACTTCTCGTTATATACGTATATCTGGAAAGAGTGGTTGAGGACTCGTAAAATGCAGAGTTTAATAGATATAAATAAAAGAGGTGAGATGATCTTCTTCTTCAGCTAGTTGAAGATCGGTTCTTTGCTGCATGTACCAACTTTTTCCATTCCTTTCTGTCTTCAGCTCTTTCATTCCAGTTCTAGATTCCCATCTCAGCTGTCTTTTTGGATATTATGAAGTCAGATGATAGAGATGGCAAAGTTGGTGAGAGGAAATATGGAGAGCATTATACATAGTATGGAAGTGAGAGGATGATAACAAGAGACCGCTCATGGAAGTTGGAAAATGGTGAGACCGAAATGCAATGTGGAGCGAGGTGTCACTTCTGGTAGTTTGAATAAGTTTTCAGTTTAGTATGACTTGCTAGCCGAGTTAGATCGCCCACAATAATATGTTAATTCCGCAGATAATAATAATAATGATCCATGATATCAAATAATAAATGCTATTACCGAGTTCAAGATTCGAAATCCAAGTACACCAAGTGATACTGGCAGAGATGCAAGTGATGCATACATAATAAGTGCCATTCATTGCCTATCAACACTTCAAAATTTTACTGTGCATATATATAATATGCAGCACTATTATAAAATAAAACTCTTATTTACTTTGCAGCTTTTGTTTAGCCCAAATATCTCTGAAAAAGTGTCTAATATATCGCACAGATTGCCGTTGTTGACAGATAATGTAATACACCTAAGTAAATATTGTAGCATATATTATGAAATAAAACAATTCATATTATCATAAACTAATTCACATATCATTCCAAACCCTTCTGGATAATTATTCTTAATTAAATTATTCATTGCTGGCCTGGTTGGCCGAGTGGTTAGCGTATCCGCTCTCCAGCCAAAAGGCTGTAGTTCGAATCCCGCCGTGGGCATGGATGTTTGTGACTGTCTGTGAAAATACTAGTGGTGGTGGTAGGCAGTACATCGCGTTGGTGTAGATGATGCGGTTCGCTGTAGATTGAGCGGTGGAGACGGAGAGTTGTAGTGTAGGTGACCTCCCTCGATGAGTCTTTGGACTCCTTGGAGGTGTCACGTAATAATAATAATAAAATTAAACATTGAGATTTTCTAAGTTTGAAGGGTGGTTGTATTTAATTACTGCCAGCTTTAGTGCGAATACGTGAAAAATGCCACGGATGACAGGTGAAGGATATACTGGAACGGGTTCAGTGATGATATTTAAATAAGATGGTTTCTAATCAATGGAATGTTGATTTAAAGAAAGATCGAAGTCATGCAATTTTCATAGCCTCTTGGATAAGAGAGGGAGGATATGATTGAGACACACAAGTTGGTAAGTGATTGTTACTGGAATAAAGTGAAAGAGGTTTTCTACAAAATGGGAGAAGGCAGTGGTAGAACAAGAGACCAATTCCTGGATGCTGTATAAGGAGAGTGTGAGGAGAAGTTTTTTTTTTTTTTTTGCGTGGAGAGGTGATAGTTGGTGAGTAGCATCTGCTGAGAGTACTGTATGTTGAGGAGAATATATTATGTGAGAGTATGGTAAGTGTTGGAACAGTGGATGAGTTTCAGGCACAGCATGATGATCTCCTTTTGTGATTATCGTGAAAGTTCTCAGTTGGACCTTCCACGATAGTCTTTTAACTCCATAAAGGTTCTGATAATGAAAACAAAGATAAAACAATAATATACTGACAAATATCTGGTCTCGTGTACAAGACCAATTAAGCAAAACATTTCACCCTCATGTAAAAACATTTTTCGAGATCTCTACTTTTAATAATTATTTAAAATAAATGAAATTCTCTAATTCCTTTTCATTTCCCAACGGGAATAAAAAGGGAGTAAAAGATGGAAGGTGTTCCTAAAATCTTAACTAGCTGCCTGACTGATTGGCCGAGTGGATACCATCTGCTGTCTCGGTTTAAAATCCACTCTGGCATAAATTGTGTGAAATGCTTGGTGGGAGACCACAGTTTTGTTTACTTCAGGCCTGAAGAGACTTCAAAAATCACTATGTTTGGTCTTTAGAACAGCATGATTTACAGATTATCTAACCCTTAGTCCACCAACGATGATAATAAAAATGATACGTCGACAACCTTTCACTGGTAGAAGTTACATTTTTTAAAAAACAAGTTTTAAAAAAGAAGTTACCTAGAAGAAAAGCACCTATTTTCCCTTATAAAAGAAACTCGGGTTTTAATTACACAATTTAGCAAAATCGACCGTAGAACAAGCGCACTTGTACATATTAAAATAAATTTTGACATACTCAAAATTTAAATTTTTAAATAAATTGCAATTGTATTTCATAAAAATTAATACTTTTCCTAATAATTTATCATTGTTGCTTTATAATAATTTCGAAAGATAAGCCACCGTTAGAAACATACAGGAAAATTTTCAACGAGGCTGATTTCCGCTGTCTAGCATCCTAACACCTAAAGCTTTCGTACAGCATAGTTGTTGATTTCAAGCCAAAACATGACTTTAAATCAATAACTAGAAGTAATGGCTAGGGAAAATAATGGAGATAAAGTAACTACAGAAAATAAAGGTCACTAAATAAATTAGAGATGACGAGACTAATCCCAGATCGCTCTGTAAGAGATAGGAAGTAATCATTTATATTGAAAGATAAACGAACACATATGACGGAAAGGGCTACCATTCTCATAGAGCAAGGGAACAAACGCAAACTTAAATAAAACAGAATGAAACAAACCTATCAGTTACGAAGATAATGATGAACAGACGTGAAGTCCATAGAGATGGTAATCCATCACTATGGAGATAGATTACGATTCAGCTCGTATTAGATTCAATCATGACAACGAGAGACCTACTGGGCAGTCGGTTAAGCCTTTCTGACAGTGACATAGTCCACCTGTTGCGGAAGTGACACCTCGTGACTATAACGACGCTTGTCATCGGGACAAAGAACCTAACCTCCCCACCCTGAATACGGTGTCTTATTTTAAAAAAAAATTGTGTGGTTCTCGATAACGAACACTGCGACAGCAACTTGAATTATCACAGCAAACATCGCTTGCGATGACCTCTGTCTGCACACTATTTCACCTTGACGTCTAAGTAATATTGACAACACTTCCTGAGATACCTGGTGACGGTCACGCATACTTGGAACTCGAACAAGACGATTTATGACTACTCCACTCCGTTTCCATTGTATCAGCCCTGAATGAATGCGCAACAACCATTAGACTGGTGTTAACAGCAAGGTCGACAAGATCACATTCTGATGTGTACGTTTCTCTAATAAGACTTCTCCCTCGACAACAAGTTCTTTGACGTCATTCCTCGAAATATTTTCTTTATTTATTTTATTACGATCTTCGCCATTCAAGGTGTACTTTGAAAGTCTGAATACTTATGCCAGTACCGGACAATATTTCACTGAAAGAAATATCAGTCAAGAGTATTTTATAGTACTAAAGAAATTAGCATTATTATTGAATTAATTATGTAAATTTAATAGTTTCTATTGATCGGAAATCATCATTCCAATTTCAAAGGATCGGTCCTGGGACTGTCACCTTATTTTTTCATAGAAAACTTACTAGATATATAAGAACAACAAAGTTGAAACAAATGACGAGTTCCTGATCGGCAAAAAATGACGATGTGGGCCACGATTTCGGGATCACTAATTTATACCGGTGATATCCAAATATTTAGAGCCTGAATGCACTTGTTTTCCAAGTATTCTTTTCCAACGTTCCCTTCATAGAAATCATAACCTCGCTCAATTGCCCAGTGAATCAACTTCAAAACAGCAAGTCATAAGCTGTTTGTTGCATAATTAAACCTACTTACCGAAGCATTAAAAGCGCTTAAAAATTATATATTTTATTTATGAAAAAATAAATGGAAAAAATACGATTATCAATATCAACGAAATAATATCAACAAAAAGTGGGGGAAACGGAGCATTACACTAAAAGTTATTAATAAATAATATTAGGTTTTCCTTTTTTGCTTACTAGCAAAGAAATAAATTTTTTTTCATCCGAGGTTATTAGCTTGAAATATTGCAACAACAGATATCTGGGAGTTCATACTATTTACATTTAATGCATTATCGAAATTGGAAACAAATTAAGGGACCTAAAGTAGACCCCTTTTCCCTATAAAAATATCTACTCGTTTCAGTGTTCAAATCAGATCAACTACTTGCCAGGTTAGTTGGTGGAAAGGATAGTGTAGACCGCACTTTCAATTAGTATGAAAGTGCTATGTTAAATATTTCTGAAACCCTGCAATAAGTTTTCAAAGACGAGATGAAAAACTCGAGTTTCTGAGAGAAGATCCTAGCTGAAAATCAACACCTTTCTATTCTAACACAGGAACTGATCCAGACTTTTTTTCTTTTTTGAGAGGATATTGAAAATGCTTATATTTCTTTAAATATTTTTCATTTATACATTATTTTCAAACTGTTTAGTTGGTATAAGAATAGATGTCTTTCAGTTAATTGATATATAATGAAATTTCGCATCAGTCACTGCTTCAGCAGGTGAATGTTTACTTAAAAACATTGAGAAATGGGATGACTGTCAAATATTTATCCAAAACCTCAATATACAACACGGTTAGCCGTTATGTTCTGCGTGGCAAGTATTTAAAAACAGTATTTCCTTTGGTTATGCTTTGGCGAATTATTTTTTAATGCACGAACCAAAATTAAGTATTTCGTTAACCGAATTGTCAAAAATCTGAATGTTGACGACTATAGCTGAGAAACAAACCTTGCAAGTACAGTTTCCTTTGCGTAGTCCTGTAGTAGAATTAAAAAAGAGGTAAGTAAGGCATTTATTTCATTTTATTTTTTGCGTGAATTTTCGGGCTGTTTTTTTAAGTATGAGAGAAGAAAATTCATACTAATTTTTCATAATGAGAAATGAGTGACTTTCTGAGATGGAAACTAATCCGCATCTGCTTAAGATCTAGCGCAATCGGAAGAATTCCGCATTCCTTTTTATTATATATAGCTGGATTCTGAGACTAACTCACCTTCAGTTAAAAATAAAATGCCTTGTAAAGATTCCTTTACAAGGGATTTTCAACTGAATGTGGGTTAGTCTCAGATGGAAAAATAGGGTTTTCGTCCAAAAAAAAGAGACAAACCGCTATCCTGAGAACCCATATCATTGACAAAATACGATGACTCAGTATCTTTGTCATAAAGTTTTTTTTTTTTCCGAATACGTAACAGAGCATTAGAAGAAATTGTAAGGGTTCATAATATCAGACGGAGGGACAATTTTTTTCCACACTAGAGGCAACTATTCAGAAGTTCGTTTCAAAACGAAACGTACGTGATATTATGTATGCAACTAAGTCACAGAAAATCACATGGGGGGGCCTTACATTCACTTCTAAATGCAAATTATATTTCATACAATTCAACTACTGCCGAGTCTTTCTCTAATTACACACATTTGTTTAATGATACAAACATTTATTATGGAATATAATAAATTAGTAGATTTCAACGCCACAATTAACTTTTTAATGTCAAGACTAGCTTAGAAAAAATTTCATTTCATGCATACTTGGGAAATAATACAGTAGAGTGTTTAACAGTCAGTAATGAGCTAGTGGATTATTACTAGATTTAAACAATAAATAAATAAATAAAATTATATCAAATTGAGATCGTTATGTTACAAATGTTGAAAGGTGGTGTTAGTGAAACTACTATCTTTATGATTATCGTGGCGGAGACCTAACATTATTTGAGAACCCTACTGCATTTTTTTTTTAAAGCTAACAAAATAAAAAAGAGCATTTGATTGTTTGTGTTAAATATTTATTAATAAACATTAAGATATTCGTTAGAGTAACACATCGTAATAATTTTTCATAATGAGAAAAATAAATCATAACGCTTGGGATCTCTTAATTCAGTGATCTCGTTTCAATCCCTTCTAAAAAAACACTGTACTGAAAGATTAAGGTGTTATTGGGACATCCGTGTATGTGCATAATCCTTGTATACATAACGATCTTTATCTGAATAACATACGTTGCAGTTGATTGTTTTCTAATATTGAAACGTAATTTAAAAAAAAAAAGATAGCAGGTTAAACAAAAGGCGGACAGGAGATTGTGCTGCCTAACTTCAGTGAACGGTGAATTGGGGAGAAAAGGAAGGGGAGGATCGAGAATGCGAAACTTCCTGGCTACGATACCGGATATGGGCGTGAAGCCGGGCAAAAAAGACGTTTCAATGAATCTTGTATAATTAATGTTATTTATGTTTTATTAAATAGTGTATTTTTCCGCACATATCTGAAAGGTTTATAGAGAATGATTGATTTTCAGTGTTCATATTTATGTTTAAAGGCATATCAATAAAATAAGGCTGCAGAAAGTTATATGTTCGTTCCTGATCTAAATTATGAAATCCCTAGCTTTTTCAACACCGGAGTCGGCTGCTTAGCCACTCTCAGTAGTCAAAATATGTTAGATGGTCGGAACACCCAGGTTTAGTAGGTATCCAGAGCAACTTATGAGACCTTTGTGTGTGTGTGTACTTTTATAAAGTAGTCAAATTCAAATTAAAAGAATTTGATTCACGTTCTTATTAAAAGTTAATGAAGTTTTTTCGATAAAATGCTGCCAAAAACTGTACAGAAGTATTACTGTATAAAAGTTTGGCTTGTATACATAGAAACGTCTTTTATTAAAAGTCAATTATTAAAAAAAAAAGTTAAAATGAAATATTAAATAGCAAACAAATCGTAACCTACCGATAGAAACATGACGCAAAACTTTTATTTGGCGAAGTCAAAGGAGAGGTACAACTGTACAGATCCTCTAACTTCATGGTGCGATATTATTTGCAGAGACACTTTTAAATCACCGGTTCCAACATGGGCGTTACATAACGCTACAGAAACATGATAACAATTTGGGTCAAGGGCTGCAACGCAAACCGTTTTTCGAGCACACGAAAATAAGACACCAACAGAAGAATGCTTTGAACTCTAGAGATTCCATGGGGGACCAAACCTGCATTTCTCTTTTTGCATACCTACAACAGAATGGTAGGATACATCACAATCTCTTGTAGAAGTTTTAGCCCAATGAAGGGAGACTGACGTCATGCTATGAGATGTCATCCGTGAAAAAAAAATACATTCCCGCGCTAAGCTCTGAACAAAATTCGCCTGCAGCTTGCACATGAGTTTTTCCTCTGTCTTTGATTTATTGGATTAGGGGAATGAACTCGTTCTGACAAAGAAAGTGATTACGAATGCTATTTAAAATACTATTCCCAGATCTACTTTATTTTTAATTTCTCTATTAGCCCCAAATCACATTTGCTTTGGGACCAATTTCATTACTGGATGAATGTACTTCAACATTTTATATCCCGAAAACTAACATGGGATATTTCACAAGTAAACATAACCTTCGTTTCCATAAAATCTGGAATTTAATGCCATTAGAAATCAATCGTAATTCAGTAAAATACCAGACCGTTTTGATGAAGACTGTTTTACATTCTAAGAAGCAGCGCTTTCCCAGAATGCCATAAAAAATCATCGCTGATATGGATCAAAATTAGTGCAGTTTTTGATTTAATACATTTTTGATTCTAATTCCGAATATTCTAATTGTATGTATATGGAAATTAAAATATGGAGTCTTTGATTTAGTTTTGTCTATTACACAATTACGATAAGTCCCAAAAATCACACACAGTTTCAGGTGGTTTTTTTTTTTTAATGGCAATCCCACCAACCAATCAAAAACAGAAGTTATAGCACAATGTAGGCTAATGATTTCTAATTCAAAAACCCTGCTCTAGAGACCAAAACAAGATGGCATCTGCATTCAACTGAGCGAAATAAACAAAAATTAGAGAATAGCGGATAAGAAATAGGAACCACGCGGATGATTGCAAGCTGCAACACTAATATTAAATTAAACAATTAACAAGAAAATGCACACGATACACAGGAAAAAAAAACATGGAACATTATAGGACCCTCTCTCTCTCTCTCTCACAACGAAAAATCGTAAATCTATAGCACATGAGTGGGCTAGTGTTTTTTTCTTCTTCTTTTTAATAGGTATATACCTTTAAATGTGTTTACATAATCCGGAAACCATACTCTAGATACCAAAGAACATATAACTTTTTCAAGCCCTTTCAGTCCGTGCCCACGGCAGGATTCGAATCCGCATCCTATCGCATAGAGAGCAAGTGCGTCAGCTACTTGTTACTTGGTCAACCAAGTCTGCAATTTGACCCATTACAGGTGTCACATTAAACACTATTACAAATTCTAAAGGACCTTTTACGGATTTTCCCTCTGATCTGATTACAACTGGGTCTCAGAATATGCAAGATCATAGATGACACGCTGCGTTGTCTGTTCCTTGAAAATCAGCATTACCGTGATTCAGGCTAAGGGAGCTTTATTCGTTAAACTTTTTCACCAAAGGCATTTCCTCATTTTGGATAATGAAGAAATTTCTGTTCCTTCCCGGAAGTAAGATGGACAAACGGAAGCTCAGATAAGACAAGTTGACGCCCATAGGAAACTTCTAAGCGCTTACTTCCTGAAGTTAAAATTCTTGGGGATTACGCTGAAGAAGATCCACCTTGCCAAAGGAGATCATGGTGGGAGTTGGGGATCTTTGACATTCCATGGACATAGAACAGCGAGGAAGTGAAAAAGGAAAACGAACCTAACTACCAGGCATTAGTTTTAACTAATGCATGGCACATTCCACTAAGAACATTAACCTAAGATAGGTTAATGACTGTGATAATGCATGCGAGTACAAAAAATGCAATAAACGGTCTTATAATGAATTAAATCTTATAATGAATTAAAAATTACATAAATACTACATTCCAACCAGTTAATGCTATTAATCAAAACATTACGCAGATTCAATATACAGGTTCATTTCACAATAATACGAGGACTCAATCCAATATAAACTATTAGCGTTTTTCGAGGCCTCATAAACTTCTATATTTATATATCAACTCCACATACGATAAGATGTGCAAAATCTATAGCACAATAGTGCTGTGTCGACTTCGTCAACTTATTGGTCTAGCAATCGGCGATATTTTTAGGATCGTTTCAGCCAAATGCAAGTACCTACTAAGGCTCGTTTCGCCCATCCGTCTAAATTTTAATAAAATTTAAGGATGCTTAGAAAAATTTGTTCGAATTAATTTTTTTGTTTCCAAGTTCTGGATGAATGGAGCCGAATGAAATTTGGTATTCAGGATATGGTAAAGATTTCTCATGTAAGGAAGTTTGACTGATATGAAACCAAGTTAAAATTCGATCAGGTTATATACACTTTAATATTATGACGATGACAATGGAATTAGCTGAGTGTTTGGGCTATTGTCAACAGTAATAAGGGGTCGTTAACTTATTAGTTAGTAATGGGCATAATAATTGCAGGTCATACAGTGATCATCAAGCAAACACTTGTTATCGAAGTTATGCATTTATATAAAACATTCATTTACAATATGTATTTAACGATTTATATAATCCATAATGTGCCTCACTGTATCTTCAAATTTTAAATTACGATGAATTCTTGCCGCCTATGTTCAGAAGGTCGAAAATATCCTTAATATCATTTTAAAATTAGGCGAGGCAGCATCATAAAAATTGATTTCCTGATCATAGTACGAGAAGTAATAAAAGTACTCACTCTGATCCGATCATTAAAAATTGCTTCGTACACAAAAACCACTGAACACTAGGATAAAGGGGAAAATTGGAATTATTTCATATTTGCAATATTTAGGTGAGATTAGGTTTACATGGAATTATTAATGGACTAATCGAGAAAAGTCAAGAGTGCTGCTATTTTCGAAGACTGCTAAAGGAAATTTAGATGATTGCGTTCCCCTTTGATAGGTAGAAATGAGTACCCATTGCACAATATGCTGTTTGACTAGTTATGTCATGAAGAATGCGAGAATTAAGTATAAGGATATTTTTCGGAAAAACTCTTCAAATAATCGGATGTTTTAGCGCATGCGCATATTCTCATAATTAGTGTACACGTCGTGAAGACATAGTTATTCGGTTGAAACAGGCTTTCTCCTAATATATTTTCAGAATCTTTTGAAAAACTCAGCATTTTGAGCAAGATGGGTCCTAAGTCTGCATGGAGGTGCAGTATAATAAACACTCATTTTTTTTTTTAAATATATATATATATATATATAAAACAACCTTCATTTCAAACTTTATACTTGACTTTTTAGATGCAAAGTTTCTATACCAGGGTCTCTTGCTGCAAGCTAATTGCATCTTATACAGAATTAATTAACAGCAGAGAACACAAATCAATTTCTTCAAATATCATTAATTTTTCACTTTTACACCTGCCAGAGTGAACATACACAATTACATTCAATGTCTTTGCCCATTGCCTAATTAATATTTTATGGGAAATATACAGGTGTTGTAGAGACGGCCAAAAATGCTTTGCCGCACTCTTTCAGTTACTCCATAATAAATTTAGTAACTGAAATTTAGCACAGAATACTGACAAGCAAGCTGCCACTTACTAAATCTTAGTATTAAATGAAAATGAAATTAAATATTACGATTTGGCTATCCCGCTAATATTTGAACTATATTAGATTCAAGGTTCACATATGCAACTCTTTCTCCACAAACTAAGTGCAACAATTCAAGCTGCTTTTAATGAATTTTCTAGAAGAGCATTCGGTGTTTTCATTAGCATATTAATAAAGGATCCAAAGAGTGTAATTATTAGTTATTAGTTCAAATACGTGCACCCTATATCAAACTAGCTAAGTAGGATAAGTAAAACTTTCTTTATAAAATTGTTTACTTCAAATAAGAAACGTTTTTTAAAAAAATGTGTTAGGTTATGAGAAGACTTATGATTTCATTGTCCATATTTTTTTTCGTATTGCGTATTTAATAACCGCCATATTCTTTCATCCATTGAATGTATATAAAAATTACAGCCAGTGAAAAATTCACCAAGCATAACCATCCATAGGGAAAAAAATCACATAGTTAACAAGCATATTTTTACTGAGACAGCCCTATAATAAATCATTCGCAAACAATAGTTCGATATAAAGAGAGAAAAACAATAGAAAAAATGCGAAGATAAAATAACACCTCGATTCATTATTCATTTGACAGCTTTTTTTCTTTCTTTTCATCTACTTGGGAACTTTTTCTACAGTGGAAATTTTTCAAAAATGCATTTTTAAATAATATTGCTTACTTTCCACTAATTTATTTTTCTCAGAATGCTCCTGAAATATGTGGTAGATTCTTAGAAGGCCGGGAGGCTCAAACTTATTTAAAAACTAATTTTGGGCAGGTTAGTTATGGTTTAGTATTACGCTAGTCAACAGAGTCACGTGCGACATGTCTGTCTATTCCGAGTGTTCTTCGGTTTGTTTGCTTGAAGTAAAGTAACAGCGGATGGTTACGTTTTGGAATGAAGTAAAAGAATGAATAGCGCTCAGGTGTTAAAAATTTATCTCATTTGGGAAATGGCGATAAAATTATTAAGATAAGGAACGACACGCATACCGGCTTTAATCCAAAAAAGAATAACTTTTCGTTATGACTAAAGTGTCAAATAAAATTTAATAATTAAAATTAATAAAAATTTAATAAAATTAAAGAGAAACGGTACAACATAATCGAAAATTAAGTGGGAAGTTACTGGATTGGAGGTTAACAACAGGAAAGATTTGGTAGAAAACCTTATGCATTCGCCAATGAAGTGAACGTGTTGCTATGCTTGGAATATTGCATGCAGGTATGGAAATCTCGGTACAAAAACTTTGCTAGCAAGTACGAGAAAGAGAAGGAGGGAGAGAGGGAGGTAACAGCTATAATCGAAACTGCGAAATGACATGATAAAAAGATAGAAGTTAATTGGAATTGTTGGAATTTTTGTGAGAATATGATTCAGATGTACACGTTTATCAAACTGAGCAATACTGTTTTAATTTATTTACTTATTTAAAAAAAGGTATACCTGCCGCAGCTTTGTGGTAACTTAAATGAAGCCAGATCAAAGGAAGAATTTTGTACAGTGGCATCGGCCTTTCGATTCTAGTCACTGACTACAGAAACTTTTTTTTTTTTCCAGGTCATTATCAGCGAAATTCTTGAATTAGTCGATATCTGACAGAGTCAAGATTCCTCTCCCCCTAACTTCGGAATAAAATCTAGTTCCTTCTGGGGGGGGGGGGGGGAACCCTATAATTCCGAAAAATAAATAAAGAACACACAGGATTACATACATATAATACTGTATTCGGAATAGAAAAGCGATATAGCAGCAGTATGTCTACCATACTCTCATCTTTTGCCTTGTACGGTAGCAAATAATGTACTCAACAGCCACAATAGTAAAAGGTGAAAACGATGCACCTTACCGACTTTCGAGAGTTAAGTATACGAGGTAAATTCCTACTCCCTCTTAGGAATTTAAAAAAAAAAAGAGGAAGGATATGATATTTATGTACTTATTTTCACAGCTGGACTGGTTTGTTAGATTACGCTAAAAAAGTAAGAAGTATTTAGGGCAAGTTTGCTTATGTGGGATGAAAAATTCGAAATTCTGAGGAAAAGTCCCAGAGTGAATAATTCGCCTTCTAAATAAAAGGTCTTTATTATCTTTATTAGAAGAATGCGAGAGAAATAGTAACAAAGTATAACTGATTGAAACATGAGCATGACTGAGTAAATCTCCCATACAGAATGGAAGAGATTCTGTACGGGAGATTAACTCAGTCATGAATATTTATTTAGTTATTAATAAATGGTATTACAGAACAGTCACGGGGGGGGGGGGATATGTTTTATTAGAAGGAAGGCATCTCAACATTTCATGAGAGAACTTCCAGAATGTCAACAAGTCCCCCCCCCTCTCTCTCCTTTCTATCAATTGGTGTAAGCGTTGCATCAGCATTATTTCAGCGATATAATTTTTTTTTATTAATACTAGCATTGCCAGGATGAGAACTAATTCTAATATCCATTAATGTCATCAAACATATTGCATAATAACGTAATTAAGAGTCATTCGGTACTGATAAAAAAATGTGTGGTATATCAAATCGTTGCTCCATCAGTTAATCATTTGAGAAAGCGGATATTCGCTCACATAAGTTAATACCATGTCAACAGTCAAAAACGGCCACTGCATAGTAGTGTAATAATGTTTTACAGAATAGCTTCGGATAAGAGCAGTATAAAAGCACGAATAGCGCATACAGTCACTAAATACTGATCACACTTCCTTGCTTAGGTAAAAACACAATGACCAACAACAGCCTTTTTAGAAATATTCGCACAGCAGGAGAGCTACAACGATTGTGTGTGGGTGGTCTGAAAAGTTCTCGCCTTAACAATGAAAAAACGATTTTATAATTTCAAAGTTATTTTTTAACATAATCTCTCTTAAGACTAATACATTTATTCCAGCGATGCTCCAACGCCATTATCCCGTCTCTGTAGTAGTAGTTCTCAGTAAGATCTGTAAAATACCCCTCTAGCTACAATCACCTCTTGATTTGAAGAACAACGCTGACCAGAGAGGATGATTTTTAGTTTTGGAAAGAGATAGAAGTTAGAAGGAACCAAATCTTGGGAATAGGGTGAATGTTCCAACAATTCATAGTGTAGATCCTTAATTTTCCCATTGCCAAAACACCTTTGTGGGCAAGTGCAGTGTCCTGATGAAAGATGATTTTTTTTCTTCTGCAAACCGTATCTTTGCTCACGAATTTTTTCGTCTAGTCTGGTTAAAAGATCGGAATAATATTCCTCGGTTATTGTTTTACACTTTTCAAGATAATTAATAAACAAAATGCTTTTAGCATCCCAAAACACCGATGCCACGACCTTGTCTTCTTTGCCGCTGTACAACCGGCTTCTGTCCACTGTTTTGACTGCTGTTTGAATTCTGGTGTGTACTGGTGAATCCACGTCTCATCCATAGTAATAAATCGACGCACAAAACCAGTTTTATTCTTGTTAACACGCTCCAAGATCTGGTCAGAGATTTTCATGCGAGTGCGTTTTTGATCTGCTGTGAGTAAGCGCGGCCCCCATCTTGCGCAAAGCTTTTTCATTTGCAATTCTTCCTGCAAAATGTATCCCACAAGTTCTTTTGAAATGCCTATTGTCTCAGCAATTTCACTCACTTTGACTCGCCGGTTATCCAATACCATATCGTACACTGATCAATGATTTCTGGTGGTGTTACACTTTTTGGACTGGATCATCTTCAAGGCTGGTACGGCCGCAACGTTTTTTTTCGTTAAACCTTCTTTTACAAAGAATTTTATAACCGCACGATACTCAATTTTATCCATTTCAAGGGATACAGACAACACTTTGGCTTCCGATTGCTGTATAAAAAAATCTACTTGATAGAATGACTTGCAATTTCACATGGATGCTTATGACAGATGTACAAACTTGGAAAAAAAAATCTTTCCGATAGTGTTGCTATTTATGGTTGAGGCCAAGAGCTTTTCAGACCACCTACGTATATCTTGAACATGCCTGTTCATCCGTCTGAAGGGGAAACGAAAAAGTGGACGAATCAGTTTTGATGATGCCGAACATTTAAGAATGAAAAAAAATTGTAGAATAAGGGACAAAATATAATTTTACTTGTATCAACGATACACGCAATAAGCTACCCTTGGGAGCTGGCAATTTTAATCACTGCCTCGCAATATTAATCAGGTCCATCGATGTTTATTACATAAAAGTCACAAGTACAATGTCTTAATGTTGCAAAGGCATCTGCAGCGTGTGTGTGTGTGTGTGTGTGTGTGTGTGTGTGTGTATATATACGCTGCAGAAACACACACACACGGCCTCCGCTCTCCAGCCAAGAGGCTGCGGGTTCGAAGTTGTGGTTGTGATTGTCCTTTCCCACTATGGACTGGATCACCATGGGAGTAGTAAACCCAAAACCTTCTGCACTGGGTAGAAAAATAGGCTGTCAATTTTATATATATATAAAATTGACAGCCGCCTACTCCCCTCCCCCGAGTTCCGGACTCGTAGGCCGGTTCTCCTTGAATTCTGATGACTCGACACTCAGGGTAGCCCCTGAGTTTCAAAATGTTTCAAAAAACGGGACATACAGACGCGACATAAAAAGGCTTATCATTATATATATATATATATATATATATAGGATAGATTGAATAGAGTTGGAGATAAGCTACATCCCCGTCTGACATCCTGATTTATTTCAATCTCTTCTGCTGTTAATTTATTACCTAACTGTATTTTTGTATCTTTATATAAACTCTGTATAACTTGAACCAAATGTAACGGATATTCTTGTTTTTTTTTTTTTCATTATATTCCATAGTTTTCTCTGTGTATTTTATCAAAAGCTTTCTCGTAATCTATAAAGGCTATATGAATCTAAATTAAATTCTCATCTTTTTTTTTTCAATTGTTTCAACACATAAATATTCTCCTATACACGATCTTCCATGTCTGAAGCCATTTTGTTCTTCTGAGAGTAGATTATTTGCAATATTTCCATGTCTTTTATTCAGGATTTTACTGTAAATTTTGTAACCTGTAATTAATAAATTTATTCCTATGTAATTTCCACAATCATCTCTATCTCCTTTCTTAAATATGGATATAACCATAGCTTTTAACCAATCTGATGGGAACCACCACACATTTCCTCCGACAGTTATTTATCAATTCTAAGAATCTGTGTTGTAAATATTTTCCGCCATATTTAAAAAGCTCTGTATTTATGCCATCTAATCCGGTTGATTTTCTATTTTTTTTGAAACCTTTATTGCTTTTGTAGTTCTTCCAAGTTTATCGGTTCTATATCAGTACTGATTTCTTCATTATTATTTTCTGTTATTAAATTTGGGTCATACCATAAATTCTTAATGTTTTATCCATTGTTTCCCTTGTATTCTGTTTATTTGTGCTGTATAATATTTTGTAGGCTATATCTTGTCTATATCCCATGTGTTTTTCTTTTATTGCATGTTCTATATCTGTGTTCCAGATTTTTAATGTTTTTCTTTTTAATATTTTATTTTTCTTTCCAAGTACTTCAGAGGCTGTTTCATGGATGATCTTTATTAAAGTTTTCCATTCTTCTTTTATATCTTCACCGATTTCGGCTTCTTTTAGGTAATCTGTTAATCGTGATTGATATAGCATTCTAATACTTTCTTCTTGTAATAGATATACTTGTTTTATTTCTTCTTTTTTTTTTTTTAATTTACTTCCTTTCTCCATTTTGCTAGTATTTCTATTTTAGAGACTAAGTTATGATCTGAAGAAATTTCACTTCCTCTATAAGAAATAAGAGATGTACATGTGCATCTCTCACTCGTGGAGCTAGTTTCTGATTAGTGATTATGAGCTATGCCAGAGGTAGCTAAGCTACTGGTAGAGCCTCCCTAGATGGACAGGTCAAGAGGTAGGGGCCAGACTAAGAGAGATACCCTGGCCCTCAGGTTGGGGTTTTTGCATTGGTAAGATAACCATATCTTACCAAGTAAAAAAATTTTATAACTCAGACGCTTGAACTGGATAATTCATCTTTCCATTGCACATTCAGTTTTTCTTATTCTATCTACTGTTTGGTTACTGGCCATGTCTCTGATTTGTATATCTAAATCGGGTCGCCATTTTGGTTGAAACGTTTGGCTCTATTTTCAGGTAAACTAAATAAATGGTTTAAGGAAATGAACAAACACAAAGCTAGCAAAAGTTGCTATTACAATAAAGCAATGTTTTCCAAAGTGCGTGTATGCATACTCCCTACCAGGGTTATGCGAAAGGTCTTTAGAGGATACGAGACACTTTTAATTTTGATTACTTTTAACTTTTATATTTTTGTCGCAGATAAGTGCGGGTATTAATTTTCCAATAACTAAAAAATCTAAAGAATTTACTTAAACAAAATGTGTCTCTTGGTATGTATCGACTGATTTCCCTCAGAGCTGCGTGGTTCGAAATGTTTGTATTAAAAGTTTAAATTTTCAAATTTCATTCGTCTCATTAAACTTTTTATTACTGAAAACTTAAATTTCATAACATTTTTCTACTAATCCGATATATATCGGATTCGTATAACTAAAATGTATTTAATAATTTTAAAAAAATGTTTTGCAATTTATTATAACGGATATGTTAAAAAAATAAATGAAATAAATATAACTTCTCCCAAATTGCATGATTGCAAATTTGGGAGAATTGCTGGAAAGGGGGTACGGCGGTTTACTAAAATTAAAATGGATTACGCGAGATATTGAGTGTTTGGGTACGCATCGCAATAAACTAACAAGATTATTCCTGGTACTTGATATATGTGTTATAATTACTTCAATATCTAAAAACGGCGAGATAAGTGGTGAGGCCCATGCCAAAAAATACTAATCGTAATTCACATTTAGGCTTTATATCGAATTAAAATACAAGTTGGCTGTTAAGCTGAAATGGGTTTAATAAAATTATTCCATTTTCCCATCCTCTTTCTTTCTTTCAACAGAAAGGATTTCCCGTTCTTGTGTGTTTACATCTTTTGCGGGAACTCCAAAAAGTGGATGACACTGAAGGACTGCTCTGGCTCCAGCTTTCTTATTCCGCTGTTCATGGCTTTTTTTTTTTTTTTTTTTTTAACCTTCGTGTATAAGAGTGATAAACGTGAACGGTGTACAAATGTTTACAACGGGTTTTATACAAGCGTTACCTACATACACGAAAAACCCAGCATCATCTCCAATTCTTTCAATTTTGGTTAAATCATAGTTGTTTACAATTAGCTTCGAGTACACTAAGTGAATAAGGTATGTGGCACTATCAATTTTATGTTCCCAGGTCGGTTTGTTCTGGAAGAGAAAGACTGCCTCCTCCTCCTCGTGAAACTGTGCAACTCTCTTGAAATAAAAATAATAGCTAGGTAATTCCACTGGTGTTCTTAATAGAATTCGATTTCAGATCACTGGAAGCTATATTCTTCTGATAGAGCCAGAAAGGCTGTTATTGGAACAACCACTGGCAAAAGTTCGGAAAAGTTTCTTTACAGATATCTTAATGCCATACACACCCAACTAGAAAAACGCATCCTTGAATCCTATTGAAAAGTCGGCTCTATTCAGTTTTGCGGAAAATGGATGCACCCAGATGTTTCGTTCTAAGAAAGAGAAAACTGCAGGGATTCATTTAAAAATTTCATCGGGCATTTTCTCTTAATACATGTGCAAATTATTTTTTCAAGAATTCTCTTATAGCTTATTTTGATGAAACGATACCACAGGCCTACGTGGTGGTAAAAACTGGTCTAAAAAGAAGATGGAATGCTTTTAAAATCAGCAATCATGAAGCAAAAATGGAAGGGGACACAAAAATGCTTGCTTCCACAAAAGGATTCAGTGATTATCCCCAATTCCAAAAACACAGATCGCTGCAATGAAAGTCACATATTTGGGAGTCGCACTTAAACCATTAAGATCTTAACAGATGTACACTGTTAATTCTTTTTTGGCACATTTTAAGAAAAACCGATTTATTCTTTGCGGATACTATATTAAAGTTTCTAAACAACTTAAAAAACACATGAAATCTCTAATTACGCAACTTTATTTTTGTATCAATATTAGCACCTATACTGATATATCAACTGACCACCACCACCACCTTGTTGTGTGCACTCTACGGCTTCAGAAACCAGATGCTACCACAACGCTGGTAGGCCTAAGCAGCTATACCGTGTGAAATGGGAAACATTGGAAAATGAGGCTGTGAGGAAGAATTTTGCAGATGACATTTCCTCCAGGTTTAAAGAGATTCCCAAGCATACTGCAGATGTTGAGCAGGAGTGGAAGCTGTTCAGAACAGCTGTCACTGCCCCTGCACTCTCATGCTGTGGCAGAAAGCGTCTCGGCGTGGCAATGGGCAGTGAGAAAAGGACACCTTGGTGGAACCAAGAAGTCCAAAAACTGTCCGAGAAAAAAAAAGAGTCCTACCTAACATGGCTTAGGGTCAGGTCACCTGAGATGCGTTTGCAGTATGCTGAGGCACGAAAAGCTGCTGCTGAGGCAGTAAAGACAGAAAAGCAGAAGGCTTGGGAATTCTTTGGAGAAAGATTAGACTCATCCTATGCAAATGCAAACAAAGTATTCTGGCAGACCATCCGCCGCCTTCGAGGGAGGAAATCGTGCACAGCAAGTGCAATTAAGGCCTCTGATGGTGCACTTTTAAGGATATCCTCCACAGATGCAGGGAATACTTTGAGAGCCTTCTTAACCCGGGTGGCCCAGCAGTTGCGGACATCCAAGAGGTGCAGATCGGGGCAATGACTAGTCTCACAGCAGAAGAGGTCCATTTAGCAATGAAATAGCTAAAATCGGGCAAGGCTGCTGGCGAATATGAAATTCGGCCCGAAATGCTAAAAGCCTTAAATCGAGACGGTGTTCTCTGTCTGACTGGAGTGTGTCAGGCTGCTTGGATATCTGGGCGAGCACCAAAGCAATGGCAGACATGCATAATAATATCAGTCTTCAAGAAGGGAGACCAGAAGGATTGCAGTAACTATCGTGGCATCTCTCTGCTCAGCCTGCCTGGGAAAGTGTATGCTAAGTGCTTGGAAAGACGGTGCAGGAGCATAGTTGAGTCAAAGTTCCAGGAAGAACAATGTGGCTTTCGTCTTGGTAGAAGCACAACTGACCAAATTTTCACTTTAAGGCAAGTCTTTGAGAAATCTTGGGAATATGCCAAGAATGTCGACACATGCTTTGTGGACTTGGAGAAGGCATATGACCGGGTTCCTCGGGATAATCTTTGGCAAGTAGTACAGGAGTATGGAGTGGATGGCCAACTATTAGCTGCCATCAAGTCCCTGTATGAATGCCCAGAGTTTTGTGTCAGGGTAAACAGCACAAAGTCTGAACCTTTCACAGTCTCCGTTGGCCTCCGCCAAGGGTGTGTTCTGTCACCCCCTCCTTTTCATAATATTTATGGACTGGATTGATAGGCACAGCCGAGGCAGTGAGTGAGTCAGAATTGGAAGATGTAGCATTGGACGTCTGCTTTTTGCAGATGACCTAGTTCTGCTTAGTTCTTCCACAGATGACCTCCAGCGGACCCTGGATAGGTTTGTAGCTGTTTGTGCAGACGCCGGCATGAAGATCAGTGTGGCCAAAACTGAAACATTTGTGGTCTCAAGACAACCATCCCAGTGCACTCTACATGTAAGTGGAGTCCCAATGAGGCAGGTGGAGAAGTTTAAATACCTTGGGTCCATATTCACGAATGATGGAAAATGGGACGTAGAGCTAGATACTCGAATTGGCTTAGCAAGCCCAATATTGCGGGAGCTTGGCCGTTCGGTAGTATTGAAGCGGAAGTTAAGCCAGCCAGAAGGCAAAGCTGGCTGTCTTCAATACAGTCTATGTCCCCATCCTCACCTATGGTCACGAGAGTTGGATAATGACCGAAAGAATGCGGACACGAATCCAAGCGGCTGAAATGAGGTTTCTTCAACAAAACTCGACAGAGCCAGAAGCTCTGCAATTCGGGAAACCCTCAATACCCAACCGCTGCTTCTCCGTGTTGAGAGATCACAGTTACGTTGGTACGGGCACCTGGTCAGAATGCCACAAGAGAGGCTCCCTAAGCAGGTCCTCTTTGCCAAGCCAGAGGGTGGGAGGGCCACGTGGAAGGCCAAGGACTTGCTGGATAGATTATATCCTATACCTTGGGTGGACACGTTTGGGAATCCCACCAGAACACCTGAGCTTGGTGGCAGAGGATCGTGACCATTGGAAGTTCCTCTTGCAGCTGTTTCCCCCACAACCCAATTAGGAAAGGTGGGCCTTGAAGATGTATGTATGTATACTGATATATGAAAGTGCCATCTACCACTGCCATCTGGTGGTGCATCATATTACCTCATAACTGCATGCTCTGAATTTAAAAATATGATATCAATCTTTAATTAAGCAACATTTTATGACTACAATTTGACATCTTGCAAAATCTAAGGAAAAGTATGATTAAAACTCTACACGTGTGTGTGTGTGTGTGTGTGTGTGTGTGTGTGTGTGTGTGTGTGTGTGTGTGTGTGTGTGTGTGTGTGTGTGTGTGTGTGCGTGCGTGCGTGCGCGCGCGCGCGCGCGCGTCATACGCAGGATTGGGCGATAAAATTTTAAACTCAATTTTTTTTGTACCATAATCTACAGATATGTTTTAAGTATTAACGGTACAGTACAATGACGAAATTACTAAATACATGGACATAAATCACCGTGGCTTATGGTCTATCAGCAAAAAAGATATACATCCTTAAGTGACTGTGTACGTGCCGCGAACACGGATGCGAATTGACTGCTTCTAGATTTTAGACTACTGTAGAATATTTGTATACATTATGTTAACTAAATAAATTGTGCGTTATAAACTTGGGGTAATTAAGATGTACTAAGGCATGTAAAGGCTAGAAGAGACAGAAGCCGTTAAAATTTTAACATAAAAGCTAATTCTCAAATTTAAAAAAAAAAAAAAAAAAAATCTCAAAGCACTTTAAAACCGGCTATAATTTAAGTAGCCATGGTTCATAAATTCGTATATGAGCAGTGTCCTGAAGACAGCGTAAATAAACAATGACGATTACCTGAGAGATCTTAAAGGAAATTGTCGGTTTCCTCATATGCGTCTTTTCCAACGTACATGTAGAAAGAAAAACAAAGGGGGAGAAAAGTAAAGATACGAAGATGACCTAAATTATGTGTAATGACAGCCAGCTTCATGCCAATGAAGCATGCAAAGTAATGTCATTTGTCCCACACGCTCCATAATCCTCTGTTCTATAACAATAACCGATGCATGGAATATTCCCACGAGATTTGGAAATTATGCAGTGTTCCGGTATGTGATCGTAGCATTCCTTAGGGCTAGCAACCGCTTACCCCTCATCAACAGTGCCTGGACGTGCTTGATAATCTAATAGCACTGAGTTGCTATTTTTAGGATTCGATTTCTCCAACAATAGACACACATACGCAGATTCTAAGCAAGACCGCAGTCAATTGCGGATGGAGGCGTGTCTGTAGATTAGGATGAAACGTCTGAAAGACATTTCAGACATAATAAGGTTAACAGAGTCTAAAATATCCTCTGCTGAATAATGTATGAAAAACACTGTTACTGAAAGTTTGACATTTGTTGCTATAATGAAAGTTCAGACATCATGGGGTTTGAGATTATGTGCTTAAGTTGGTATTAAGAACTCAATAGGGAATGTTTTAACCAGGCTGGGATTTGGACGAGGATGCATATAGGTTTCTTTTAAACTATATAACTTCTGGAAATTTGCATTACAAACTGATTTTTTATTTATCTTTTCACCTGAGAATTTCTTCCGCAAAAAAAAATTATTTCACACTGGGAATTTGCGAATTAAAAGTTCCTTTACAAATATCTAGATGAAACTCAATGCACATAATATTTGCAAGAATGTTGTTCCCTGTTCAAATAACAATTCAGGTTAGTGAGAAGACAAAGTAACCCAAATACCCCTACTTAAAAGTCTTAAAATTTTTCAGCGCAGCAACAACGTAACGCGAGTGTCTGTCCCGACAGATTAATTCTTAACTCTAATTAAGGAGTTTGCATATTACTGACCAAAGCTCAGGTGAAGAGATATTATCCATTAAACAAATATCTATTCAAAGAAAGATCGCTAGAAGCAGATATCAGTCATATCAACTTAATTGTATATTAATGACGTCCTCGTGGAATCTGTCTCATACGGAGGTGAAAGGATCTTTCTTCGCGGAAACTCCCGGTTTTAACTTCCAGACAAATGGGCCAGAACATAAGCAATTAAAAACATAATACACTGGCCTCATAGCCTTAGCTACTTCGCCCATAATTCCAAACAACTAACTTATGGGGAATCTTTATGGCATTCTTACATAATTGTCTTTAAGACAGAAAATACCACTGCACTATTTTTAGGATCATATCTAAACTTAAGATGGGGACTTTTAACTAGGGACAACCATGTCCGAAGAACTTTGCAAAAATGAACAATGAAAGCAATCATGCGCAAGCTACTGCGCATTGCATGAACTAAGTATTAAATAACTCTAGTGACCAAACAAGTACTTTTTAAACCACTTTAAGCCTTTCAATAAGAAACTTTTTAATTCAAAACATTCGGAGGGAAGAGGAATCGTTTTGGTCCTGAAATCCTCAAAAATATTACACAAATGTTTTAACTTAGTGCTAGTCAGCACTTTTCTTTTTTCTTTTTTTATACCAACGCCTGTAGTACAAACTGTAGTAGTGATTAATGTATTATTAGTGATTTTAGTTCAGTAAGAGTCAGGGATTACAAACATCGTATAGTAATTTCATATTATGTTTAATTGCCTGCTGAATGCAATGAAAATCAGGGTTGGAAATACTCGAATATGAGCCCGGTTTAGGATAAATATTTCTACGTCTTTACAAAATGGATTAACAAATTTCAGAACACAACAGGAAATATTTTATTTTCCTCAAAACATAAATTGACTAGTCATCACACGTATGTAGAGACAAAATACGCTCACCTATATAAAATACACGTAAACCGCTGAGAATTAAATAACAAGGCAAGTAAGGGCATGAGCCACTGTTTGTCAATTAAGTATATCTTCCCAATTTCTCTATTTCAGAAGCAAATCCTCTCATTTCGGTATGAGACCGGCTAACTTGCTTACAAGTGAAATTTTCTTATACAGATTTTTTCGATTTCTAAATGGGATTCTTTGGTGCATCTCGTGTTCAATGGAGATGCCTATTTAGTAAGTTGAATACTCGAGATTTCCCTCAGTGGCAAAATTTGGAATATTCTGCTTACTAAATGATTATAATGAGTTTACGGATTACAATCTCGTTAAGAGATTGTAATCTATAAATCTCATAAAATAATCTTCGTTATTAAATATGCTTACTGGAGTGGAACCCATGTCCAAGCATATGGGAGCACCAGTCATCCATTCAATCAGGGACACTGGACACTGCAATAAAAGCGAGATGCGGTTTAATATAACACACACACACACACACACACACACACACACACACACACACACACACACACACACACACCTGTTATTATTTTTATGTGAATACGTAATCAACCTAGTTGTAGAATAAATTAGAGCTTAGAAAACGTGCTGTGAGCTTTGTAAGAATTTAAGAAACTCCAGGTACGCTAATTCGGTTAATTAATCCTATTCTTGGGTGATTGCAGCTGAAACCAGAACTACAAGTTTCTATTTACAGAGGTGTCGCTATTGATTCAGCACCTGGCGAACAAAAACCGAATGCTTTCATGAAGTATTTCACATCAGGTATACTAAGTTTTTTCTTTTTAAGGCGTACTTTACTCAGTTAAGTAGGTCACACCTAAGTGGCGAAGTCTGAATGTATAATTTCTGACTGTTAAAATGAGCTAATAGCTGCGGGTAATTGATTACGTAAGACTAAAGTGCGCATGCTCAAAGGGAAAAAAAAAGTATTGATGAATTGTAGATAAAAGTTTGTTTATGTAGTAATAAAAGGAAATCCTTGAAGTAAAATTTTCCCCCAACAGAGAGAGAGACCTAATTTATATCCTCCTTTGAGGAAGTGTGAATGAGGAAAATTCCCAATAGTATTTAGGGAGAAATTGCATTAATCTTGGCAAAGCCCGCAGCAGTTCATTCCGCTTAAACTGGCAACCATTTTATTTTACTTCGAGGAGGACAGAAATAAGACTGATATAGCAAAGATGCATGTATTATGCTGATCTTTACTTGAATTTCTACACTTTTATTCCTGTATTCACTGAAAAATATAAGCTCTATAGACGGTGTATTCAGCTATCTTCAACCGCGTTTATTTATTTTACTCGTTATTTATATCAGACTTATTCACTAAAAAGAAAAATAATGCTTAGTGTAGCAAAGCAAATGTTGCAATGACTCAAGAAAATTCGCAGAAAACAATCGAACAGCATACAAAAAATTACTTTGACAGGTTATAAAAACAGGAATAAAATGAAAAAAAAAATCAGAATGAAAAATGAACAGACCAGAAGAAACAAAACACAAAAGATAGTAGTAATAAAAATACGTTTTTACGTTTTGTAAATGCTTTACTTCACAAACTCGTATACATAAAATATTTCAAACTCTGTATACATTTACACACATATTCTGTATGCATAATATTTGTGATATGTGACCTAAATTTATAGGTCCTGGCTATCTAATACGATGTGTTGTTAAAAAGTTCTAAAACGCTTTACTATAAAAACTTCACGCTAAACTGAGCGTCGCAGTGGCTAAGATCGAAGTAGTCTGTTGTGAAACATGAATTGCACAGTCGCTAAGATTGAATTGTAGTATCTATTCTCTCTCTCTCTAGGTGTAATGGAAACCGATCTGCTTTTCACTTCCTTACTGTTTCGCGAATTGTCATATGAATTCTAGGTATACATATGGAAATACTATTTTTCAAAGAAAATTATGGCTTCGTGTTATTCGTAAGCTGTGGTGTAAAAAATTAGGTTCCAATTTTTCATTATTATTATTTATTTTATTATTATTTTATTTTTGCTTCACGTTAATTAACTTTCTTAAAATCGAAAGTCTCGAATATATTCACTCCAAAATGCAGGTGCAGTGAAGTTTTTCAGCGCACTAATGACGCTAATTTATAGAGAGGAGAACCTTCAAGCACCATACATCACTTTGAAACTGTTCTAATCTCAATAAAGCTAACTGCTCCTTGAAATGGTGAAGAAGTATCTCATTACAAGCTTTTCAAATTCCTGTCACTTAATTTCTTCGCCTGACAATGATACGAAATTCTTAGGCTCCAGAGGCGCACGTCCATATTGATCAACCATGAAGTGCAGATTGGATTTCCCTATAAGCGAAGAAATTTATTACAAAAAGTATTTTTTTTTTCTTTTGTTACACCTACCTTCCTTTGTCATTAACCAATTTCTCTTTCGTATTTTTTAAATTTGTTCTTGGTCGTGTTGTCTAATATTTTTAATCAAAGATTAATTTGGAACATTTAACATTATCTGTAATGAAATCTGGGTAACATAATACGAGGATACAGAAGCTGTTACTCGATTAACTGATATCGATAAATATATTAAAACCAACATAACGAAGAGGCTTCTCACTTAAGTGAATAAACTCGTCCTAAATTTAAAGAATAAATTTAGGACGAGAGATAAATCCAGAATAAAAAACAATCCCAATATGTGTTACAAAACTTAACTTTGGCAACTGCCATCAACATTAACATGAAATCGACAATATCTGTGACTCGACTCAAGGTGAGCGACTAAGTTTTGGCTTAAAAAAACTAGCTAAATGTCGTTTGAAAGGAAACTAGTTTATCGCTCTTCAAGTGAGAAAATGTTGGAAACTTCAGGAGGGAAAAAAAAAAAAATGCATTAGTCATCAAGCCAAGCACAGGTATAAAAATTCCAGGATATTATCTGAATGAATGAAAGTTCTCAACAAAAAAAATAATAATAAATAAATATATATATATATATAAATTATTTTCAACTTCTTCAGGTATCACAATCAAAGAAATATACAAAAAATAACAGACTTAAAAATTGCATTAACAGTACTAGTCCAAAAAAAAAAAAAAAACAGTAGTACATTTTGAAAACAGTGATGCGAGCTTGAGTTCCAAATAAAAGTTGACTACGTGCTGTCACGAGTGCGACAGTATTGAACAGAGGCCAAGTGTGCGTCAGAAAGAATGAAAATTAGGGAGTTATTTACATGGGAAGAATCTAAGGCAATTTCTCTGGATTCGACAATCTTTCTTTCAAGTTCATCATAGCACACATGGATATTAGAAGTTTGTGTCCAGTCCACAATGTGTTGGCGGCCTTCATCCGAGTTAACGGAGAAAAGAACGTGGCTAGAGAGAGCGCTGGCTCTAGTCCTGTGGTAGGAAATATCTCTACGGTGTTCTTCCAAACGTAGAAGGATGGATTTAGCAGTTTGGCCTTCCACAATCACATAAGATCTTGTAGACTCCTGGAAATTGAGTTGGAAGATGTTTCTCTTTAGGTTTACTAAGTATGGAGCGAAGTTTTGGCAGCGTAGTGAAGCAAGTTCTGAAGTTAAATTTCTTGAGAATTTTAGCTAGTTTTGGTGAAAGAGAGCTGATGTAAGGCAAAGAAATAAAGGCTCTGGGGGGGGGGGGAGAGGGATCTTCAGAAGCAGTAGAGTGAACTCAGTTTCTAGGAGTCTACAAGACCTTATGTGTGGAAGGCCAAACTGCTAAATCCATCCTTCTACGTTTGGAAGAACACCGTAGAGATATTTCCTACAACAGGACTAGAGCCAGCGTTCTCTCTAGCCACGTTCTTTTCTCCGTTAACTCAGATGAAGGCGCCAACACATTGTGGACTGGACACAAACTTCTAATATCCATGTGTGCTAGATGAACTTGAAAGAAAGATTGTCGAATCCAGAGAAATTGCCTTAGATTTTTCACATATAAATAACTCCCTAAGTTTCCATCTTTCTGACGCACACTTGGCCTCTGTTCAATACTGTCGCACTCGTGACAGCACGTAGTCAACTTTTATTTGGAACTCAAGCTCGCATCACTGTTTTCAAAATGTACTACTGTTTTTTTTTTTTTTTGGACTAGTACTCTTAATGCAATTTTTAAGTCTGTTATTTTTTGTATATTTCTTATTGTGATACCTGAAGAAGTTGATCCATTCAACGAAACTAGTAAACTAGTAGTATCTTTTTAAATAAACCATGTCATCTCTTTATCTCTCGGTACCAGTCATTCAAAATAATTTATAATATTTTCTACCGAGTAAAAATGAATAATCACAATATATATATATATATATATATATAAATCAGTCCTTATCCCGTGACTCACACCACTCAGCAGGTGTGATACAAGAATAATGAAACCATTCGTTTAAACTCTTATAAAAGCAGGAAAACCCTCCAACGAACCAATTCTCTCCATAATTCGAATTTGGGCCACATTTTTTCAGGTACTCATCCACTACATGGATATCAACCCAATCTTTCATACTTTCAGAGGAAATAAAATTTGCCGTGAGATTCAAAAATTTATGCCACTTTCCAACAGAGATAATTTACTAGACGTAACGTGCATTCGCATATACGTGTTGTTTTTTTTTATTTAATTTAATTTTATTATATTTTATTTTTTATTGCTCTCTCCAGAAAACTCATCATGCATTCATCTAATACTTAAATTACATTTAAGTATTAGATGAATGTTATTGTCTAGTGTGAGACCACTATCCTTATGCAGACCTGAAATGACTTGTAAAAGATCAGGTTTGGTCTCTAGAACAGGGTTCCCGGATTATCTTAATCCACCAGTGGTATTAATATGGTTTAAGGTTCCAACCTTCAATGAAAAGGATTATCTCATAGTTTTATTATAATGTGTGTACGTCTGTACGTATTAGACTCAAATACTCTGTCAGGATAAATAGCTTTCGCTTCTTATGAAACTAATTTGGGGCCGTTTATCCTACCTCTAAGATCCAGTGTGTTCAACTGTATGTTCTCTGATCACTTTATCTGTTTTTCAGGAGAAAATAATCTTCCACCCTCCCATGAGACCGACTGACTCACCTGCAATGAAAAGCCTTATAAAAAGTTGTTCGGATAGTAGCTGGTATTCGAATCCAGATCTTTTCAACTGGAAAGTGTCGTTGCCGTTAGCTGCTACAGAGGCACTAAATATTATGTACTTATGGGTGTTTAATTCTGGACACGCAGTTTATTGTATCATTTTTTTATATTTTAAAACAACACGTTTTCAGAAACTATTAGCCTTAATATGTATGCTACTATTCAAACATGGGTTAACTACAACAGAGAATAACCAGTCTCGTATTCCCCACAAAAATCTTGATATCAACTGGGCAATTTTCTTTGCAATAAAAAGATATTTTTCAGTAAAAAAATTATGGAAATAGTTTTGCATTCAAAATTTCCAGATGTGCATTTGTTTTATAACTTCATGAAATACACATTGCCATCATGTGTCTGTTCAATATTTATTATAATTTATAATTATTTTTTTCATACAGACTACGAACAGGTCCCAAATAACGTTAGACCTCACACACCAATTTTTTTTAAGACAACACTACCATACATTGAAATAATAAATACATCAACAGCTGGATTCTGCTTATATTCTACACTTGTCAGATTGAGGATAATTTAATGATTTTAAAGATTTTAAAAATATATTGAAGTGCCATGTCTCTCAATATTATTCTAAGAATATAGTTCAATTTCCTGGATATTTTCGTGAAGTGGCATCATTCTAGATATGCCCTCCATGTCAGTGTCACATTTTCTCAAATCTCTCCTCACGATTGTCATATCAATTTAAGGATGATCCCGTATGAATTATTGTGGTGAGTGGCACTTTAGTGTCACTTTAACTCTATACAATAGCTAAACAGCGACGCAATGGTAACTGTACATCCTAATATTTATGGAAGAACTACAATTCAATGTTCGTAGCGTATTTAACAAACACCAATTTCGTCAAAGAAAAATTGCAGTAAACCCTTACAGTGATTACTAAGGCACCTTTGGAGATTCCGTTGTGCTTATGTGCGTGTTGTTTCGAAGTGTCCGTTCAATACGGAAGCCTACTGTCACTTCCGGCAATTTAAAACACTATCAGTGGGCTATACTAGTTAGCTGTAGGACCTTTGAAATGTTGGGAAGCATTATTGTCACGCCTCAACGCCCAACAACTCCTACACGAAGAAGCTATCAAAACCAGCCCGGGAGGTTCATCAACGAATTCAAGGTTAGCGCATAAACACGTGTGATAACAATGGACGGATCTTTGTTTTGTCTAATGAAATCCAAGACGAACTGAAGCTGTGACTGGCATTTTGTTTTGAGATACATAGGGCCTCAAGTTAACCTCTAACACAACAGCCGTCCTCCAACATAAGTGATTAAAAACTTGGCTAGTATAAATATATTTCGATTCACGATATCTTTTTGCAAATATGCAAATCGTGGGACTGATCACGATTTATAGCACTCTTAAAATACAAAGTAATAATCAGGATTAATTAATTTTATGGGAATTTAAAAAAAATACTGAGGGCTGCAATATTGGATACCTTTATTCTAAATACACGCCAAAAATATTAGCATTTTTTTTTTTTTAATGTACATCTCACCCACAAAATGTAAGCCTATAGTAGCTTAATATTAGTACAGTGGGTGAACAAAGAGCTTGATAATCCGGAAACCATACTCTAGAGCCCCAAATATAGAACTTTTTCAAGCCACTTCAAGCTTCTAATAAGTGGGATATGGTCTAACACCGGACGATGAAATTCATCACCTGGTGACATACGCTATCCACTCAGATAACCAGGTCGGCAGATATGCTCGCGCGATCAGTCTTACAATTCCCCTAAATTCCTCAATCTCAACAGGAATCATTAAAGTTGACTCATTATGAACCCGTTATAGGTTCATTTTTTAACCTACAGTTATGCAATGTTATCTAAACTGGTACTGTTTTTGATTACTACCGTCTGCATTCATCAAGAAATAAAAGGAAAATTTTCGAGTACAAGGATACTGTGCTTAGATTTATGGGAACTACGCCTACTTCAGAACAACTCAATAGTCATTCTCACACGAGCCACAATTTAGGTCTTCAAGCCGTTTATTCTTTGGAACGGGCCGAATTAGTATATTTCGCAGGAGGAGGAGCTAGAATTTTAGATCAGTTCTGTTCATTACACATATGTAATTAAAAGCATGATTTATAGACTAATACAGGGTCGCTTATTCCCACAGAAGAGATGTGAACTTTAATTCTAAATTAACTGAGAAACTGGAGAAGGAAAATGGCCAAATGATATTTGTTAGCAAAGAGAAAAGTGCAGTTGAGCATAACGAATAAACAAACTTCGACAGCAAGTCATATACAGCAAGTGATCTATTACTGGACTCTCCTTTTTAATGTCCTATGTGGTTCAGTTAAAAGTCTCTGTTCATTATAGCTACAGGGCGTGTCATACCCTCACACAATTCACGCATCGAGTTCAAGTGCCCTTTTCTCTAAGAAGATTAAGTAACAAAACCTTACCATCAGACCAGAAACTAATTTTCAAGGGCCAAATGTAACTGGTCAATACAATCTTTTTTTAGGGGACACGCGCACAGGAAACGAAGAAATGCGTTAAAAGAGCGATTTGTTATTCTGCATGACTGTTCTAAATAGTAAGAACGGTGTTCACACATACACTGAGGTCTGAATGTGTCGTCCTGCTTCCATTGTACTGCTTGCATTCATCAGGAGGGTGGTCATACTACGAGAGAAAGAAGGGAAAGGTTCAGCTTTGCAAGCATGGGCGAATACAGAGAAGGGAAGAAAGTAAGGAGGCGGAAATGGCGATATATTAGTGGGTCGAGGCTGGAGTCTTTTAGGGTGATTTATAAGGTATGTTCAGTGCTCGTTCCTCTTTTCTTAGCTCCATGATTATCCGGTTTCCTGAGAAAATTCAAATCTACAGCACTTTTTCCCAACAGCAGATAACACCTTAAGTATGTCGATGGAATTCTAACTGGCCTTAATTTCAACACGAAGAAGCAAACCAGTGAACGTGTTTGAGTGCCACGTTTACCTGAGTTCATCCTTCCGCTTAGTATGGAAGTAATCATCGGTCATGTGAATAACATTTTTTAGGGGATTAAGTTTTTTCTCGAGTTTTCACTTCAGGGATTTTATAAATAGGCTACTGGTTTAAACACAAAATACATGAAGTCCAATGAAGCCTCAAAGAAAAGCAACTTCGAAGTGTAACAGATGCTAACAAATAACATTTTTATGGCAATCTAAACACGAAGAGTTGGAAACCTGCATCAATGCTATAAATCAGGAGTCACATAAACAAAAAAAAATCACTCTCCACTTTCAAAACCACTCCAGAAGGAATTGAAAACCAATTGTAGGAAACGAAGCTACTATCTACTCAGAACTTATGCCGCCTTTTTCTCTCTCTCTCTCTTTTTTTTTTTTTTTTGTGAATAATTTTAGTGCAGTGATGCGTATCCCATTCAATCCTGGCATCCATCTCCATCGTCAGTAGCCATATGTTGCAAAAAAGGCTAAGAGTTTTAGTGGCAAATTAGTAATTCTAGTATCGCAAATGTCCGTTCGTAAATATATATAAAAATTTCAGTTTAATTTTATCATTAAAAATTAAACTACGACTATAATTATACTTCGCTAACAAAAAATAAATAATTTGATTACATGAGGAGAATACACTTTACGTATTCACCCCATGTAATCAAACTAATATGTGATGTCTAAATATAACAATTTTAATAATGCAAAGTAAATTTCTAATAGTAGGGGGGGGGGGAAATTTACTAAAAATTTAGTATGAACTGCTGACTTACTCATTGGCTTTCGAACCACCAGTATAATAAAACGTTTCACTGTTCGACTAAAACAAAAGTAACGTCAACCTTCATGTCAACAGCAGGATTGTATAAGCACAGTAGTGATTGCTATACTGTCAAACTCCATCTCAACTAGACGCAAAATCCTGGCAGGTGTTCCACAGGGTTCCCTGCTGGCCCCCCTACTCTTCACAATATATGTGGCCGACATCCCGCAGAACCCAAGGACCACCATCACAGCCCTATACGCGGACGACACAGCCATAATGACAAGATCTCTCCGCCCACACCTGGCGATCAGTCGTTTACAGGAAACTATCACAACACTAGAGAAATGGTTCTCGGACTGGAGGATACAAGTAAACCCCCACAAAAGCACAGCTATACTATTCACCAGACGCAAAGCCCTCATCCAAGACGACATTCATCTCCTCGGAAAAAAGATACCTTGGCAGACTGAAGCCAGATACCTAGGAGTACAGCTGGACCATAAACTAAATTTCAACAGCCACATCAAACTCATAGGCACAAAGACATCCAGAGCCATAGCCCAGCTCTACCCCCTGATCAACCGCAACAGCAAACTGAATACACGCAACAAGCTGCTACTGTACCAGATGGTAATACGACCAGTTATCACATATGCATCCCCTACATGGAGTCACACATCCAAATCCAACATCCTGAAACTACAGAGGATACAAAACAAGTGCCTGCGGATGATCCTGAATGCCCCATGGTTCGTCAGAAACACGCAGATCCATAGAGAAACCAGAACCCCAGACATCCATTCCCTCCTTCAGGACCAAGCCAAAAAATTCTTCAGCAAAGCACACTCTCATCCTAACCCACTAGTCAGACAAGCTTCCAGTTACAGTGAACACGACATTCACAAACATAAAAGACCCAAGGCAATCCTGCTCTCAGCAGAACAGAGCTAACCCCATAGTTCATAAAGTGCGAGCATAAGGCTCACAAACCCCCACTCCCCCATCAAGTTTCTCGACACAGACAAAGGGGAAAACAAAAAGCATTTTATGCTTCACCCAGCAAACCAGTAACGTTGTTGTTGTTGTTGCTGTCAAACTAAGTTTCTACTTTAAACAGCTCTGTAAAATATTTTTTATAAATAAAAAAAAGGGAAAATATTTTGACATTTATGCCTTTTAAATTCTCGATCCACATTAAAAAAAAGCACGGTCTCACAAACACGCACCCACTTTTCGATTAAGTAATTCAAGATGAGCAGCATTATGGTCCAATAGACTGTGTCCCAATTTAAAGCATCTCAATCTAGTTATGTAAATAACGATACCAAAGAAGAGACAAAGACCGGTAGAAGTCAGTCCAGAAAAATGTGGAGTTACACTAGTACTACTTGCCGTTCCTCATATTTAATAAGTAAGAGGATGTGTTTATGTACTAGGAAGTGAGAGATTATCTTATGAGGACGAACTAAATGATGAGCCTCTGGGATTCCTAGTCTAGTAATTTAAGGGCTTGACACAGAATTACATGATAACTTATTTAATTTCAGATCATTTTGAGGGGGGCGGGAGAAGTGACTCTTCATTTGAGAAGTGGACGAGGATAAAGAAACATGCTACAGAGATTTAAGAAGAAAAAAAAAAGTAATTGTTGAACGCTCCCCTTCAAGAATTTCGTATTATGAATGATCAGTAGTGGGCCCACACAAAACAAGAATGACTACCCATTATACAATATTAAAAAAAAAGAATTAAATTGATTAAAATCCGCCTACTTAAATTCAACAAGTAAGTTGTTTGACGTTTCTTTCAACAGAATAACTTATACAGCAGGAAGGAAAGAAATGAGGTTACACACATAACACAAGGAGTGTGAGAAAACAATAAATGTGGAATGTGTTTACAGTTCAAATAATTCTGTAGATGACCTTACAGTACCATTCATTTTACGAGAATGTTTTGTTAGAGGCGTGTGTTTCCAACACAGCACAAATTCTTTATTTCTGGAAACTGTTCTCTTACGGTGCAGGAATGTCTAACCCTCTTCTTGAAGCTTTAAATCAGTATATACTGCGATTTATAGCTCTGTCCCAGATACCTATAAACCAAAACCGGTCTGGGGTACGAATCCAGCGGCAGTGGTAGTAGTAGTGTAATTTATGTAATTTGCCACCTCTGTATCCCCTTAAAATTTCATTTGGAAAGTAAGTCGTTGTACTGAAGCAGTTAAAACTGCTATTTTAGCTTCTTGTCGTTAAAAATAAGCCGTCGAGTTTGCTTTACGTTGTAATCCGGGTTTCTGAGGAAAGGGATATTCTCGAATGCCCTCCAAGTTCCTATTTGACGGAATATCATACTCGTAGATAGCAATGAAAGATTAATAGCATCTAATAGTTTTGCGATTTCAAGTTACTGACCCACATATACAAAATTCTAGACCAATTTAGCGATGATTAAAGTACTGCTTCGCGAATAAAGAGAATCGACTTAACTGAATTAATTGCGGATTCTATTTACTTAGAGTTTCTTAACTGGATGATTAAACAAGTTATTAAATCGTGTTAAAGAATCACTCACTATTAAAGAATTAGTAGTGAGATAATGTGTTTCGTTAGGCTAACATTATTGTGGGATCGTGATTATTAAGAGTAGCCTGAGGTAAGGCAAATGCTTATACTTTTTCAGGCATTCAAAAATTGAATCAGCGATTTTAGTGCGAATTCGGGAGTTCTCACGTAAAACCTTGTTAAAAAATGGCTGCTAAAGTAGTAGATCGATAACTCGACTATACTTCAGTGAACATCCATTTTATCTGCAGAAATATTGAGGGCGAGTCCGTTCATTCTATGTTGTTCAAATTATTTCAGATAGTTCTGTTTAATGAAATCGAAGGCTATCGTTGTTATTATTTAGAATTATGAACGCAGCAACTAAGGCGATGATGCCAAAGTATTAACGACTGTTAATTGAGTGTTCTGGTTGGTTTGCCTATTGTGCAAAAAGAAAAACCTTGTTCACCGTAAGAAACGGCTAATCACCTTCAGTTGAAAAGTCCGTATGAAGTTTCATCGCTCCTAGACGGGATTCGAACCCAGATCTTGCAATGCTAAGGAAATCGTTTATATGGCTCTGAACTATGGAAGACTCTGAAATGGAAGGACTATTCTGTAATCAAAAGTAAGATTATTTGCATACAAAGGAAGTTTGTGTGTACTTGTTTCGCTGAGTGGATAGCGCTTCTGCTTTCTATCTAGTACGTGGGTTCGAATTCCACTGCAAGTCTGTTTGTGAAAAGTCTTCAAGTGGAAATATATCCAAGTGCGAATATACTACCATGCTTGCTGGAGACCTGAAGTGGACTAAACGAAGAGCTCCATGTTTGGTCTATTAGATTGACACCTTTCGTGTGTGAAATTCCTGTATATCAATTTCAGTTGAGAAGCAACTGTGTGGTCAAAAACACCACACATGCGTAGTTTGTTTTGCATGTAAATTATATACATCGTTTCTTGGTGAGAATTCCTAAATAAGGATTGATGCAAATTCAAAATCAACACACAATCACATTCCTATTCGCAAACATTTCATTTATTTTATTTACCTTCTAGTTTTAAACAAATACAAACTATACGCAAATCCGTAAGATCGAGAAGTAATGTGGGAATAGCAGATTTTATTCTATTACTTTTTTTTTTTTTTACTTTTTCGAAGAAATCTGAATAATGACACTGTAAGGGGAACACTATTTTTCTTGTAGGCAAGCAACGTTTTCGGTATTAATTCATACCGGCAAATCTGTCATAGTTACAATGCGACATCACTGCGTTCGTCTGTTGCCAATTAGTGAAATGGTACTTCCAAGTGTTAGCTTTCAGATAACGCATAAAAATGTGACCTTAGGTGACACACTTTCAAAGCATCTTCTAGCAGTGTAAGACTTGTTCGACCAGAATTCTCCATTAAACACGGTAGTTTGAAGCACCGCTTAATTGCCCGTCTTATGTAAGGCACTCTTTGCAAGTGGAAAGCAAACAAAGTTAAACGAGGTTTTCTACCTTTTTCAGTTATTCACGAAGTGCATTAACCACTAAAATCTCATAGTTCACAGTGTATATTACTCTTAAACCTAAGCATCATTCTTTTCGAAGAACTGTTGTCATGACAACAAGAAAAACGAGTTTGTGCTCCATTGAGTACGAAGTCCATCGAGTGTTATGTTTACTATGTACGGTTTCAAGTAACCAACAGTTGCTATGTCAGCGCCTGAATCAGTAAAATTTATCCTAAAAAGTCTGCCTTATTTCAATCTGTATTGGACACATAAAATGTACTACATTTTAAAAGACAATACTTTTCACCCTAATGAAACTAGCAGAAAAGTGATCGTAAAGTATGCAGAACTGTTAATACTAAAATATTTAAATAAAAATTAATTAGAAAGATTAATTTACTATCGTATTTTATTTGATGGTTAGTCAAGATCTTAATTTAGCTTTAATAGGGGCGATGCTTATACTCATTTGAACTTTTTTTCTTTAAAAACACGAATCCCAGTAATAATCTTTGCAAATTAAAGAAATAATTCAGTGAAGTGTAACAAGTAGTCTAGTGGTCGGCATATTATTTGTTCGGATGTAGGATAATTTATACCAAGTTGCGAATCGCTATTAATGTGTGGTCAGGATTTTTTTTTTTTTTTTTTTTTAAACTGAAATCCAGCTGTGTATACATGCGATTTTCAACCAGCGCTTTTATGATTGGCACCAGGAAGGATATCCGGCAAATGAAATAGTCACTGCCAGCAAACCCCAGCACAGTAGGAAAATGAGTCAGGACAAAATCAACTCTCGAAAAAACGGTAAACATTAAAAATAAAGAACGGGTTTCCATTACTATTAAACTGTTTTCATGCGTTACTTGTAGATCATTAATACTGATTATTTCACTAGAGCAGAATGTCTGATTATCATGTTGATTTAGGCTAAAGTTTTCAGTGCATAAACAATTACATGAGATAATTTCTCTGTCATGCTGTCCTTCTTGTCGCGCGCGGGCACACAGATCCATCTTAATAGAGAATCAGAACCGGCTCAAAACACTGACATCCTGAATGGGGACTACACACACAATCCACTCACGCAGTAATCAATCACGAAGTAACACCTGCGTTCAATCGCACAACAAACCGCCTTCCTTGTCTTCCTGTTCTCGTTAAACATTCCGAAAAATTTTCACTGTTGGAGGATAATGAAATGATGAATTAGTTATTATTACTGAAAATGTTTCATTTGTGGCACTAGCATGTGAAGTTCCCAAACATCCTATTTTATTTTATCTATCTTGACATTGCTGAATATCGTAAGCCATAACAACATGGTTGTTATGGCTACCGAAACTCAAGTAATTAAATCTGCTGTTAGTGCATTATATCATTGAAATATTCCAGTAGAGGTAGCTGTAAACTGTTTTACAGCTGCTCATAAACTGCTTTAATGTCATTACAAGGTGATAATTAAGAGTCCAAGGTCTGTTAGCAGATAGAGATCTAAAATGGAGCATAAATTCTGTGGAATGGATCACAGTATTAGGCCTTTTAGGTTAAAGAACAGTGTTTTTTTTTTTTTTTCTCTTCTTCGTTTTTTCAATATAATTATTCAAGATCACGAGCTATCACTTTTGCTCTCTTCTCATTATGCGAACTTTCATGATTATCCGTTTATTTATCATAAATCAACTAAAATTTGGGTCCAATCGTTTGCTTCCATATTAATTAAGGATCATATTGATTACATGAAACAATATGAGATCACTGGCTTCAGATATGAATCCATTAACTGCAGAAAATAGGACTATTTACTGCAGTTAATGTTCTCAAATAATTCTATAGTTGGGGTCAGCAATATTTTTCCAAACATCAGCTATTTACAATATATAATAAATCTTGAGATTTACTAAGTACGAGTACATATCCCTAAGATTAAGGACTCGACAAATGAATTTTACTATTACAGATTATTAAACAATTATAGTTATTTTATTGGAAAAGTGGAATTACGAGTCTTTCACCAATCTTTCCAAAGTCTAGTGGGAACCCTGTTATAGTCAAGAGTAGTCCAAGAGGTCTATTTCCCATTCTTGTTATGAACGTTTTTTTTTTTTAAATAAATGTCATATTTGAAAATGTCGATTCTTGGAATCAAACAGTGATTCGGACCTGTCCTTTAAAGCCAATTGCTTGGATATAGCATTCACGAAATTGGCCTCTGCTTTTATTTATTTACCTTTCAATTAAAGGTCTATTTATTTTCTTAAGTGTTTTCTTCACGTGAACAATAAAGAAAACGTTCAAAAATCGAGGATTAGAGAAAAAACAAAGGATTGTAAAAATTGAACATCTTTTCTCCATTCACAGTGTCGAAAACTTTTTTTGGTACGTATCCGACATGACCAATCATTTATTAGTTTTGTTTTTGTCTCCAATCCGCGATACGCTTTGAACGAGAACTGGGTATTTTATTCTTGACTAAAATTGGTCAGGTCATCACCGTTTTGGTTTAAATTTGGTTATTTTTATTTGTCAAACGATTCGAAAGATATTTAAAAAAAAAAAACGATGTTACAAATGATAATAAATAAAGTAGGTCCAGACAACATAAGCCAAACACATCGATTATTTTTTTCTGTCTGCATGCTTATAACAGAATGCTTATAAAATAAATGACTAAATTGATAAAACTAGACGAAACGAACTAGATGATCAGTTAAATGAAATAGCATTTCATAACAGTTTTACAAGTTAAAAATAAAGAGTGTGACTGTGGCAAATTATTCATCATTAACTTAAGTTTTATAGTATGATTAATATAAAGTTAAGGAATTAAACTCGATTTTACCTTTAAAAAATATTAGTTTTTTTTTGTTTGTTTTTGTTTACTAAAAAATCGTGGTGCGAGATATATATGCGGGGATTTTCGGAAACTAAAGTTTTCAGAAAAAAAAAACCCTGCAAATGTTGTAACTTTTTTTGGCTGTTGTAAGGATTTCTCTCATAATAAAAAACTGAGAATGAAGCTATTCGATTTTTAAGTTAGATATCTTGTGATTATCTATATATTCATCGCTATTTAGTGCCCTGACTGCGTTTATGCATTTAAATCACATTTGCGACATAAATCATTACAGATTTTAAAATAATCTGAAATCACTAACACAATATTATTCTTATTAGGTTTTAAAACTCAAGATTTTAAAATGTTTAAAAGTGAATTCCTTTTCTTAACAGGGATGGAATTTGTTAAAAATATTAAAACATTAGGTATCTATTTGGAAAACGGAAAATTTATGATAATGACTCACCAATAGAAAGAAAAAGAAGCATGAAAGTATTTGTTAATTAGTAGATAAAATATCCAATCGGTTTTGTAAGCTCAGAAAATGCATAAATGCTTCGAAGTCGTTCGGCTGTTGTAGTTGGAATTACAGCCGAAACAATTTAGGCTATTAAGTCATCGTATTGTGTCTGCTTAACTGAGAATGTTCTTTTGGCCGATTTGCACATTTTGAGGAATGAAAAAACCAAGATTCTTGTAGAAATTCACTACTATCTCCATATGAACCATCTAACTCGCTTACAGTTGAAAAAATGTTTGACAACTGCTTCCTTGTACAATAGTATTTCTTTATTAATCATAGTTTATATTTAATATCAGTAAAAATACTAAGATTCAATTGCATCTCTTCTTTAGATAAAGAGAGGAGACTCAAACACTATCATGTATCAGTTATGACTATTAATAATGTATTACTGACTTCAGGCCACTTGAGATTAAAAATGGAAAGCTTTTTTATAATCCTACTGGTATGTGAACACGCCTACGTGGTTATGAAAACCTTTAACGTTTTCTCATTTTAATTAAATTATCATCCAAGTTTTAAGCTTAACAGGTCAAACAGAATTATAAACTGTTTGTCATATAATATCTACCTAGCATCGACAATGATCTCTAAAACCTATAAATTCACCAAGAGAACTTTAAATGCATGATTTATCCACTGTGATAATGTACAATGGGGTCAGCAGTAGGATGTGTGGGCAACAAGATTAGCAAAATTGAATTGCAAATTGATTAGCAAAAAGCAATTGAATGGCGTACTTAAGCCACATCTCGCTACTGTTCAACTTCAGTTGCTTTTTAGTAAACGTTTTCATTCCCAAATAAGAGAATGAGGATTAGGCTAAGGCCATTCACGTGGATTTCCATCAGTGAAGAAGAATTCGTTTTTCAAGCCTCATTACAGAAGACAGAACGTAATCTGTAGTTAATTAATGCACTTTGCTGACTCAGACTTCGAGCATCTTCCTTGTGTGTGTGCGGTGGTAATAAGCCGAACTATCCGAACATCTCGACACAGAACGGTGAAAGAATGCAGCTTTCTGTATTTAGAAAGAACGTATGCAGCGGCGACAGGAATCAGGAAGTGTACGTAGGAGGACACTTCGTGGTTGTCACCCCTGGATTATTTTTTGTTCCTTGAGGCGAAGCTGCATTTTTGTTAGGTGGTGTGCAGCGTCCTTTTGTTGTTCTCCCAAACATTTGTTCGCATAAGCTCTCTTCCCAATACACACACCTCAGTGGTCACGTGGGAGGTGAAGGACCAAAAGAGTGAACGATTCATCACGTTCAAGAGAAAGCGGCTTCATAAACAACTCCTTTAATAACATCGTTATCGGTGCTCTGTGACCGAGTCCACATTTATTATCCACACTTCATATCCCCCCCCCCACTCAAGCAATAACCAGGAGCTTATTAAGTTAACATTGTTGAGTCGGTAAATAGGATTTTCTGCCAGTCACAAGTGTGGCCTCCAGAAACAGTTTCCCAATTATGAAAAAAACACGGGAATCAAAGTCATGTTTGTTGTTATTAGAACGAAATGGGACAGACTGGATTCAATTTCTGTTTCAACTTTTAGATTTTTTTCTTTTGCTTTCGAATCCCTTCTCCCACGCCCGTTTGCCAAGTCGTTGCACATCTCTCCAGAACACAGATTAAAGAAATCGCCACAAGCGCGGTTTGAACTATTACTATACGCGGAATTATGTCGTCGTAGACTTGTCTCAAAACTGCAGCGTCAGTGACCTAAATCTCTCGATATGTTCTTGCATTTTGATAATTAATTTTGATAATTACAAAAAAGGATTTTTTCTCAAACGAATGTAAACTGCAGTTCATTTGCATCTGACGCATACCACATTGGTTTACACTGGTTTCGTAAAAGATTATTCACTTATTAATTCACTCTTTACACTAAAAGTAGGATTTTTGCAAGGAAATTACCTCAGGGAATTTTATACGCTTTATCTCCGGGTGACATCGACGACTATTTTCCTCCAGTTTTGAATCGCTCTCTCAATGATAAATGAAGTCTATGTTTAAGGAAAAAATTATTCCTGAAGACATTAAGGAAAATTAAAGAGGAAAAACCCACTTTACGAAAACAAGTTTATAACAGTAGACACAATCAAGGACATAGAAAAACAAAAGCACTCGAAGATTAACTTGATATAATTTTTGAAAATCTCATTGCATTGCAATCAAAATATTCTAAACTATTGCACAAATATGATTCGAACAAGAAATGCAAATCTAGATTTGAGATTAAAGAACAACAAAAGGATATTAGGAGGCTAATATCCTCCTAAAAATATATTTTTAAAAAATATAAAAACTTTTTATAGTTTTTTATATAAAAAACTTTTTATATAAACTTTTTTAATAGCCTTTTTCCAGTCTATTTCATAAACTTTTACACCAGGAAATATAATTGAAATTTAACGAAGTAAACTAATTTCATCAAGACTTCAGTATTCCTTGTTCTTTTAATTCTTATCCAATTAGTAAATATCTAACTTGAGATAATAATCCATTCAAGCAAATATAAATAAAATCAAATTGTTGACAATGGATTTTATTTATTCGTCAATTTCAATGCTACCAAAATAGTCATGGCTTCTTTCTCTCTCTCTCTCTCAAAAAAAAAAAAAAAAAAAAAACTCTCAATTCACCTTTCCTTATCTCTGATAGGTTTCCAAGGAAGATCGAGTTTCTCTTCTTAAACTAAATGTCAAGCCTGTTCTGACATCGAAGATAGCCTCGTATCCTTGTGGCGATGTAGATGTTCCTTCTCACCTTTTCAGCCTTTCCCTTCACACACAAACACAGTTTTTTTTTTTTTTGACAGTATACAACGGTACGGCATACCGGAATAAGAACAGTATTATGTTTCGCTATTTAATGAAATTTTCACTATATCTATTGTTGAGATATTTGCTATATAATTTTTGTTAAAAAATATTGCGTACATTTTACTTATTTTTATATACTTGTACAATATATTTACGCTTAATAAATGTGTTAATCTGTTGTTCTAATTACAAAAACTATCACACTATTAAATAAAAAGATCAGTATTTTTTTAAATTTTCCTTTTCATATCGTTTTAATTTAAAATTTTTCCTGCTAGCAAAAAATGAGTATTGGAGAACCTATTTTTTAAAGCACTGCATGTATCATATCCGTCCAACCTTACAATACACAATACTATTCTCGTTTTGGAACAATACACCTTCATTAAAGATCTTTAATATTACCAAAACTGAGAGCACATTTAGGTCCTTTATATGCAGAATTTGTGTTCGAAAGAGATTTTTTTTTTTCTCGAAAAAACATGCGAGAAAAATTTAGTGAAAAGCCCGAAGTTAAATCCAAATTTAGCCTCTCTCTCTCTTACTCTCTCAGGACTGAAATAACCGATAAAGAAATAAACTTCAATGGCTAATTCTTAACAGCAATAGACATTCAATTTAACACAAAAATCTCTCATCATATTTTACAATTTAAGAAGTGATAAGGTGAAGGATATATTTTTGATTCTCGCGCTAAGTCCGATTTCTGTCATGATCACAGAAAACTTGACAATAGCTCATACTATGATTAATGATGATCAACGTTTTACTATCAAAACAATTACTACGACTCTTAAGATTATATGGCAACAAAAAATAAATATATAGTGAGTAAGAGATGAATCACATAACGTGTCAGAATAACAGGAGTGAAAATCCTGATGCTCCCCCCCCCTCTTCCACAAACACAGCCGGATATCACAGTGAGACTCGAACATTTTTATTGAGGTGGATCCAAACAAATTTCTCCATGAATATGCAGCAATTGACTTAAGAACAATTCCTTTTTTTTTTTTTGCGTGTCACTCAAGTATAAAACGAGTAAAAAAAACAGTTATGAAAGTAAGTAAAATGTTGGCAAAAATAAGTTATTTTCAAAATCTCCAAACAAGATGCTTAGTGTAATGATGTGATTGATTAGATAAAAAAATCAAAGCACGAGGATAATATTTCGCTTCACTATTTCGAAAACAAATATCAAAAAAGAAGGCCGAGTAAGAGTATTCTTTTCGTTAAGATCCCAATACGTAATAATATGATTGGCCCTTTCTTCCTACTTCTTGAATTTATCCCGGGGGGGGGGGGGGACGATCGCTACTATTTTAAACTGAAAAATATTAATAATACTTGAAAATGGCATTTTTATATTATAACATAAATATTATATTACAGTTTATTACTCGTTTTTCAATTATTTTCTAGAATAAAAATAACTAAAATATTTCCTGTTTTAATATACTGATAACTGAGATCGGATTTTTCTGATCGATGTTTGGTATTTTGAGTTACTTTTTAACCATCTCGTTCTCTGGACATCTGTTCCATTCAAACATAAATTTCAAAATTTTCAAGTAGAACGTTGAACAGGCATTCGCCTTTTCCATTGAGAAAAGAGCGGATGATTATTATTATAAGAATTGCAGGGAAAATGACCAGTGCATCGCTGCATATCTTGTTTGGATAACTGATTGTCCTAATGAAAATGTTTAATGATATGGACTGATTTCTGAATATTTAATCTAGATAAATTAAATTTCTTAATAATAATGTCTTTATAAAGGAGATGCTAACTCATGTTTCGAATTGTGTTAGATCAGGTACTTTATATACCCGAACATATTAAGGGGATAAAAATTTTATTCCCCTTAATTTAATTAACTTCGCCAGAAAAAATAGCCGTTTGGCTTTTTATCTTAGTATTCACATTCGTTAAAAGATTCGTTATTTTTAACTGACGTAACAGTTCACTTGAAATGCAATCGGATGGCAACTTTATGTTACTTCTGGTAAAGTGTAACTATATCGGTGAAATAACTAAAAATCATAATTTTATTTTGTTCAGTTTTCATATATCATTCAAGAGATCTCTATTGCACAGTGTATTCTTGCAGAAACAGGTACATTTGATTTCGAAGAATAGTGGAGTAGCCTCGTCAGTATCATATACCCGATTTTCTCTCTCTAATACAGGTGACGTGTTATTTGTAAATACGATGCTAGAATTACGGAATGTGACATATTTTCAAATTTTCCTTTCAAAAAGGATCAATTACGCAATCTCCGCTCGCTCGCTCTCGGAGGACTTTTTCATATTTCACAGTATACCACATTCTTAATTATGATTATATATATATATATATACATATATATAGATATATATACATATATATAGATATATATACATACATACATATATATATACATACATATATATATATATATACATATACATACATATATATATACATATATATATATATATACATATATATATATATACATATATATATATGATTATATATATATATAATCATATATATATATATATATATACATATATATATATGATTATATATATATATAATCATATATATATATATATATATATATATATATGATTATATATATATATAATCATATATATATATATATATATATATATATATATATATATATATATATATATATATATATGTATGTATATGTATATATATATATATATATATATATATATATATATATATATATACACATATACATACACACACACACACACACACAAAAAGAAAAAAGTGCAGAGGGAAACTGAAGGGTTCGATAATATTGATAACATTTAAATTTAAATTAATCATTAATTACTGTAATATAATTTTTGAATAATTGCTTCACACATGTAAGAGAGTAATAATTTATTACTCCTATATATTTAGTTTTCTTTTACACGTGTGAAACCGTTATTCAAAAATTATATTATGACGCATTCTGTATGACTTTTATTCAGAATTTAAATGTTGTTACCAGTCCTTCTGCCTTCTTCCTGAAGGAAGCTCATGAAATTTTCATTTGCTTATGAAATATTGAGAAAAATATATAAGAGTAATAAATTACATTTAGTTTTATCTTACATGTGTGAAGCCGTTATTCAAAAATTGTGTCTAACGTGCATGTCTCTGTTAAACTTCGGATAACTTATTAGTGAATTACTGCTTCCTTGTTAGAAAATTACCTTAGTAGAAAAGTAAAGAATTCTTATTGTTTTCATTACTTAAAATTATAAAAATTGCTAGTTAAAGTTTAATAAAAAAAAAAAAAATCGCTCGGCAATCTTATTTTCTTCCCTGATATTTATAGAACGAAATTAATGATTAGCAAGATCCGTTTTACAGTAAATTTTTGCTACATATTAACTCGTGAATTTTATAATTACAAAAATCCTTCCATATTTTATATATAGCAAATATTGCTGGAAACTCAAACGAACAACAATACAAAAAAAAAAAAAAAAAAAAAAAACAGCAGCTATAGGAGGAGTATAAATGAATGAAACAGCCTAGTAACAAATAGGGAGTGTACGTCTTTGTTTGTAGAAAACTGTCTCGAGGAAAAATAAAGATAGTTTTTATTCTAACTTGCAACACAGATAAACTAGCCTACTATAAAAGTCTGTATTTTATATTTTAATAGAACTACTTAACTGAAATATTATGTGGCATATATAATCATTTTAATAGAATTCATTCTACCATTAATTATCCTTCAAAATCGAAATCAGGAATTTCCTTTAGCAAAACTTAGAATACCATTCAAAACAATCATGATAATTTGTCAATCGTCTTTTTTCGTGGAGTCTATAATTATCGACGATTAGGATAACTTTAGCAAAATAGTATGAACCATGGAATCACAGAAACTAGAATGTCTTCTGGTTTGTATTTTTAGGAAATAAACCAAGAAAAGTGTTGAAATTAATTTCAGCAATATCAGCTGGACATGGCCCAGGTAATTATTCAAATTACTCATTAACAACAACTCGATCATTTCCGAAGATTAAGATTCAGTTGATATAGTTATTTATTTAAATTTATATTAAAAGTTACGTCGTCGCAATGAAAGAAATAAAGTCGTAGTATTTGTATCAAACTAGTAAAAGTAATAAATTTTCAATTCTTTTCTAATGCAGGATAATGAGAATAGTTTAATCTAGAGGTTCTTTGCTAGGTTCCTTAATAAATACATTCCCACAATGGTTATATATTTAACTGCAATGACAAGAATATTTATAACATCTATATTGACTACTGTTCGCATAAAATGCCAGAATAAATTTTCATCTTGTAGAATACTACCCATATTTCCTTGACTGCTTGTTTACAATATGCAACCTACTTGGCGTACTCGAATACCTATTTGTTGATCTCTCCTGCTGCTTAAGACTAAACCGTGTCAACAGTTTAAAAATACTATTATCTTCGCTATGTGATTAAACACTTACCTATGCCATGAATAGAACAATCCTCTAACAGTTGTCGAAGTTAAAAATTGCGAGTAACTTTTTCACTTATTGTGAACAACAAATACACCTTTGAGCTATCCAAACTATTTGACAAACTGTGGGTACTTATTCAGGATTAAAAATGTAAAAACACGAAACTCAAATATTTTAAGCCCTATTTACTGAGACGACGAGGTAAAACCTTCGGAAAATAAACCAATTGGGTATTAGCCATCGACCTCTAAACCATCACATTTTTAAAAACTATCTTAGCACCTTACCTGCATAAGTAAGACGTCGGACTGTACACCGCGTTCTTGCAGCAAATATTACCCATGGTGAAGGCAGTTGCTACACCGGAAACACTGACATTACAGAAACATTTTTCAATCACGCGCGGTCACCACAGACAACAACATTATCGGCAGTCTCGGGTTCTCCCATCGACTGGACGGAAGCGGGGCGGACAGATGGTAGGGCTCTACACTACCACCAGGTGTTGTGCGATCACGTGGTTCAGGTGTCGAGGAAGGGACCTCCGCCGATACGGACGGTTGTTTCGAGCTTCTTTCCGACACTACGCAGCCAAAAGATAGTCTCGGTTTCTAAGGAGCCCGACTCTGCAAATAACCGTTGCCACGCTGGCATTGTTCTCGCGCAGTGTATGCACACACTGCCATTCCGCTGCTGCTGGCCCACCGGAAACACCTGGAAACGACTACGAAAGTGGACGGTTAGTGCTCCGTGTAAAAAAAGAAGAAAATGTTCCCCCTTGAGAGTTCGAAGTCTTGTCGCTTGGAAGTCAGTCGAAACTGAGTTGTGTCTGAACGATGCCAATCGATGGAGTTTCAATAGGAAATAAAACTCACGAGGAAAATAATTTTATTTGGAGAAGCAGCGAGGAGGTCACACAACACTAAGCTTACTTACGGCTGCCTCGGTAGGTGGCGGTGAACTTTCTACTGGCGTTCTGTCGTCTTTCTACCGTTACATTAGTCCAGTTGTGACCTCGTAGGCAAGTAGTCGTCCTTCCACGCACTACTTCACTTCGGGGACGTCCTATCACGCGGTAAACGATGGACGTTTCTCAAGGGATGGATGGATAGATAGATGAGAGTCTTGCAAGTTATGCGAAGATGATCTGACTGTTGGTGACTCACACAAGACCCGCGAGTAGGGAGGGAAGTGAAAAATGTCACTTCATTAGCTGACAGACGTTCTTGAGTGAAAACATACCAAAAGTCCCCCATACGCAAATGTACAGTATAGGACCTGATTACAGCATGCTTTATTTGTTTGCAGATAACATGTTAAGCACACTGATAACGAACTACCACCTGCTTCATCACCCCCCCCCCCCACACACACACACAACACTTGAATGAAACAAGGTTCAAGCTCCGATATAAATGAACAACAAATTCTTGATCGTTTCTCAAGAAAGTTTTTTTTTCCCTCAAAGCAGGAAATTCAAAAGATTGCAAAATATGTTTAACACTTGTTGATCAAAATAATATACATATACACGAACACACAGACAGACACGAACTCCTGATTGATTTTGCTCCAGCAACAAAATCGTCTCGCTATGTTGATTTCCTTCAATTCCGCAAAAGAATGACTTCCCTTTTCCTTCCATCGTTGAAACATCTTGTATGCACTTAAGAAACAGGATAAAGCAAGTTCACGATAATGTTCTTGAGGAGAAAACATAAGTCAAACAAATAAGTATGAAAATGATCAAGGAATTATAAAAAGATACGCTTCAATAGCAGCATTCTTTTTTATACTGAGCCATTCAGAGCTGTTTTAGGTGCGTTTTTGTAAAATCCGCAATGACACAATAGACTTGTGCGCAAAATAGAATTGACGAGGTGTATACATAATTATAGGCGCACTGTTGCAAGGATTAATGAAATTTGGTATATTTAGCAAACATTTTCTATGATCTCCAAAACTGGTTTAAATCGGAGAGCGTTTAGTGGCAAAACAACTTGAAATCTAAGATAAAAAGCCAAACGGCTATATCATCCAGATCTACCTACTCACTGATGAGACCTCAAAAATGTTGAAACCGGTCTGGGTAGTGACCTCTCCTCATAATGTAAGCCAGTATTACACCTCCTAGGAGCTGTGTTTTACATTACGAGAAAATATCAAGGATAGTGAGGGAGCTTGCTCCACCTTTGCTTCGAGTTGCCTTGGTGTTGTACTACCAGGTGTTCACTTACGCTTGGATTCGCCGATAGTTCTTCGGTATGAAACTCTTAAATCGTAGTTTTCGATCTTAGAGTTTCTCATACTGGCTGTAAAATACAAAACATATTTTACGAAACCGGATAAACAAATATGCAGCTACTTTCAAAAATCAATTTCCAGGAAGTTCTATATTATTAGCCAATAAAATCCACTCCTAAATTTTAGAAAATGTAATAATTTAATATTTACGTTTATTTTAAAATAAGTACCTCATAATTAATTTCGTTATTTCCATAATAAAGTATTTAGGCTACTTCCTACCCACGATACAATGTAGAAGCGTACGTCACGTCTTTGTTATCAAATGAAAGTTTTGTTATATAGAGAGATTGCTAAATAACACGAAATTAAAACACGTAAGATATTTATCTTCACCTCCTGATGCCATCTAACAGAGATGCCAATTTGACTAAATCGTAAATGAGCTGATCTAAAGCGCAAACATTTCCCCGCCCATTGTGGTCCAGAATCTTTCTACTGAAAGAGCAACGTGTGAATATCAAATGCTAATACAGACTTCACGAATACAAAAAAGCATAAGATTTTAAATATTGTCACGATGAATGAACAGTATTCTCCCTCAGAAGACAAATTCCTAGGTATACCAGTGAAAAGTATATTAATTTCGCAGAGATCCTGTACTTATATAACTTCCCCAGGACGGAGAGGATTGGGAGAAAGTCGGTATTCGTCATGAAGAAGCAAAATGATTTCCTTCTTTGGCTTAATCTGAAAGAAATCATGCTACTATTTTAATGTAAAAACTTATTTATAATTAGGTCCAACTGAATACAAAGTATGCTATAGATTGTTTCATCATATTTGACATCTGTAGCGGAGGTGGAAAACCCGAGGCTTGTCAGTACGTTTTGAAATACCTACTTAATGAACAGGTTTATATTAAAAAAAATAATAATAATATTAAAAAAATCCTGAAAACTGAGTGACGAGAAGAAACAAAAGTAATTAATGAAAAGAAAATGTACTACTACATATTACGAAAACTTTTGAAAATGAATATTCTTTAAACACATCACAAACCGGATGCAGTTTGAATTATTTTCATGCATTTAAGTTGTTTAGTTGTTTCCCCCATTCATATTATGGAAAGATTCTGCCGCCACAAGTAGGGAACTGCCTCGTCAAAGATCTGTTCCTCAATTGACATAATCGAAAAATAAATGTTCGCCATCCATCGGTTGTGCTGTATGGCGCAGAATTTGGCAATTGCCAACTCTAATTCAAATAGCAGTGTTTGGGGGGGGGGGGTAGCGTGCTAAGGGGGAGACTTGGCTGAAGAGGTATTTTGATATCCAGAACGGACTTCTATTACACTGTCTTAAATGCCACAACCTTAAGGGCGTACCTTTAAGATTGTGAAAGGAGATTCTTGGCAGTTGTTCATTTCGTTCGTTCATAACTGGCACTGCCCATATTGTACAGCCCTTTCACCGTTGGCTGTGAACAGCGTAGGGCTTGTTCTAGTTACATATCTATTTGATAAATGATGTTTACATGCATCACGAAAACACCTGACCACAGAAATCAGTACAGTGGGATTTGTGCCCCTTGCATAGTCAGTTTCATATTTGCAACTCGACCATGCTAAGGGGAGAAGGGAATAGAGGTTTCGTCGGGACCAGCATAAATGTCTCGCTGAACTGACTGGTTGGATGGAGGGGGGGGGGGTAATCCTAGTTAGTCGCCATGCGTGATAATTGTATCAAAAACTTTTTATGAGACCGTTTATACTTAAGTTTGTACGGATTCATTGAGTAGATTTTCTCACTTCTTAACTCAGTCGAAAATACTTAAGTAAATAACAGCCAAATGGAATAAAACATGAAAATTGCCTTTCCGTAGTTGATGATCCAGTTCGAGGAGAAAAAATTCCTACCAGGAGATGTTGCATGGTTTTATCCAACCATTAAAAAGAATGACAACGACATTGAGGCAACATTGAAAATTTAAAGAATACATGAATTAAAATAAATACACATAAAGTTAAAGAATGCACAAAACTTAACAGGAAACACTTCGATGTAAAATTTTAAAATATTTTACAATTGATAAGTGCAAAAGAAAATGGGAATACTCAGAAAAGACTCACTCCTCGTATCAACTGTGGGAGTAGAAAACTTCTATTCCACGTAGAAAATTTTCTTTGGGGGGCGATAAGTAGCAAGTTATGTGCGAGAGACTACCTTTTGCCAAAAGAATAACAACCTAAAAACCTACTTAAAAAGAAAAAAAAGTGATAAAAGAAAATTAGCACTTTCTAATTACCTGTTCGAGACGCGTGTGTTCCTAGATAGGAAACTAAAACTCCCTTCGCTGATTCATTAGTTCCGCCTAAACAAGAAACTGGTATCTTGAAGCATTCACTTTATGTTCATCAGAAGCTTGAAGAGGTAACCTTTCGTCCGCAAATTTCACAATCATCTGAAGCATTCTTAAGATACTTTTGTATTCTCAAATGCGATTTGTCATTCGATTCCGTGGACTTTTGCTTACGACCTTTGAAACGCTGCCCGCTAGACTAAGAAACTGGATAGTTCGCTTCTTTTATGTTTTCCTTCAGAAGTTGAACGAAATTCAAATTCGTCAAGAACTAATATCAGAAACATAATCAATCTGATTACTAATATGGACAGTTAGATTCGCTTTACACCTAGGTGATTTAGCCTATAAGTTATATTTAACATAATTTAGGTTCAAAGCCGCTGATAAACTACGTTGATAGCTTAAAAACTTGACCTACATCTTCCTACCATTAGAGGCAAATAACTATACAAAACTTCGTTACCATAACGACAGCGACTTGAGGAAAACGGTCCGTTTATTGTAGTCAGTTACGAAACAAATAGCGTTGTACGTTTACTGAGTTCTTACATCCGCAGCTACTGTTTTTACAGGAATATCAGCTTATAAAACGACTGCTCTATTTCTCTAAGGTAACCAGCCTGATTTGAATTTTCCTGTTTTTTGACTGCTTGTAGTATTGAGTGCATTTTTATTCGTCATAAGAAGAAGAAGAAGGGGGGGGGGGGAGAAATACTCGTACCCGTAATTTTTACCGGTGCTGGTCAGCCACCGTCAGCCTAATTACGTTTACGATATACATAAATAGACTATTAAAATAGTTTGTTCCGCAATTCGCCTTTGCAAATCCGGAAATAATGAGACCGGGACCTTCGGTACAAAAACCTACTGTTTTCATTCACCTTCTAATTCTTGTTTTTCATCCTTTTCTTTAGAGTCAAGAAAGAAATATATACAGAAGACGTTTTATAAAACGCTAAGCAAGTGTGAAATAACATAGTTGATTAAAGAATATCAAAAGTCACGTATTCTTTGAGAGACAGGAATTTAATCTTCCATGAATGAACTGCTTGGGAAAAATAAAAAATAAAATAAAAAAAGGGCAGCAACCACTAAACAGAATTACGATTCAGTTACAGCATAATTTAATTTTAAGGGGAAAAAATAGTAATTTAATAAAATGTAACAGAGTATTATATATTAAAATTACTTCGTAGATCTGAATAATATTCTAACAGAATGGAAGACATCAGAAAACTTCAATTTTCGCCCTTAATTGCTCAGTATCGCATATGAGATAATTTTACTTTAAAGTTTGTATAGAAAATAAAGGTTTCTGAAAATGTACCTCAAGAAAATTATAAAACAAAACAGTAAGATATTTTTAGGTTTGTTTTGATTTAGTTGGAACTATAGCTGAACTAAAGTTATAAGGCTAGTGTATTTATATTCGTTAATTGTGAGCGTTGTCTGTTTTCTGGAATACAAGACGAGGTTTCTCGGAGTGGGAACCTTTCATTTTCACATAGACCGGCTAACTCACCCAGCTGAAAAACCCTTATAAAGTTTCTAATTCAGTGGCCGGTATGTGTATAAGTTGAAAAGACTGGAATGGTAGTTTAATCGCATTTATCATTAAACATGTTACGTGTAGTCTACATTCTTGTGTAAACCTCTGTAAAACGGTACTATATGAGGCTGAATTAAGTTAATTAAGTGAATTAAGTTCCTCACCTCCTAAACGGGATTCGAATCCAGATCCCTCCAATCAAAAGGATCATAGATACCACTGAGCTACAAAGACTCCAGATTTTTTAAAATTAATTATATTAATTATAATTAATAAATATAAATCTACACATACCGGCCAATGAATTAGAAACAATTATGCAGATGTACGTAAATGTCACTTACGCAGTGTATATGCAAAATACTTGGTCACATGTCACCACATGTTCTAGGCAACTATTTAAGAATGCTGTTAGTAATAGTGAACAGTGTTGATCACAATGGTAAAAACAAAAGATCTTTCGTAGTCCGATAAAGGGCTTTATTGTATGTGCCTCTGGCTGGATCCGCGATTTTGAAAACAGCAGAGCTGACTAGTTTCTCAAAAGGTGAGATATCCCAGGTGTTTAATCAGTGGATAAATAACCCACGCGCTTATCTAAGAGGCGTAACTGTGGTCCTAAGACATGTCAGGAACGAGATCGCCGTCATCTGACAAGGCTTGTACGTACAAACAGAACTTCCTGTGTGCAAATTGACCGAAACATTTAATGAAGGCTGTTCCCAGCCCATATCGCACAGAACTATGCTCAAGGAATTGATACGGAAACCACTGATTTCTGCGAAGTAAATAAGTTTCTAATTCAGTGGCCGGTATGTGTATAAGTTGAAAAGACTGGAATGATAGTTTAATCGCATATATCATTAGACATGTTACGCGTAGTCTCTAGATTGTTGTGTAAACCTCTATAAAAACGGTACTATATGAAGCTGAATTAAGTTAATGGACATCGAGTCTCCAATGTAATCAAGTATTTTGGACAATTTTTCTCGTGAAGCCACATGCAACAAAGACCGCAATTATGCTGTTTATATCAAAAGCTAATTTTTGCTTTATCCTCGAATTTGCGTAGCATATTTCCTTAAATCAGTCTGCACCACAGATGGCCTTATCCGGTAACCTAAAATGATAGTTAAACGCTTCAGATAACGATGAAGGGGGGGGGGGGATATTTCTGATGGGTATATTTATATAGCTACCTAATAGCGTACAAGACCCTCTTACAAGAATGCTATATAATAAAAGCTGTCCGCTCAAGCATGTCCGTAATGTCTTTATAGTCTTTCCGGTATTACTGCATTAAGAAAAAAAAAAAAAAAAAAAACTTCTATGAGTAGAATTACGGCAATTTCATATCAGCATGTGACTGACTTAAACATTAAGCTATCCATATGTGGCTCGCCATCATTTTGTAAAATTTGATACCCACTTTTTCCATGTGAAATTGCTTGATATATTATATTTTTCGTTTTCATTCTGTAATAACGGAGTAGCTTCTGTAGATCTATAGATGTGTCCATGTCACGAGGAGAAACAAAATCTCTACCTAACTGGGACAGGAAGCCAGTAAGTGTGTTAGTAGGTTTCCAAATATTCTGCAAAGTAATCCGCTAGGCAAGCGGCTCACTATAAGCCATATCGTGAGAGTATAATTTGGGTAAATTGCAGTGCTGGACAAGTGTTTACATCTAACAAAAAACAAGCAAATATTGACTGTCTTTCTAGATTAATACGTGAGGATGGATCATGATAGCTGCAGGGGATAGTGACTATGATGAAAATACTATCAAATATAGTACTGGATCTAGAACTACTTCTTTAACTCTTCGGATTTAAAACTAAAATTGGGAATTCAATGTTAAATCCGTTTTATATCTGAATACAAAATTTATTCAGATTCCAAAATATAATTTTATTTTTCATATGGCAGTAACAAAAAAAAAAAAATCTGTGAATATAACAAGTATCATAGCTTTGAACTCTTCCGACAAATAAACAAATAAACTATCAAATAAAAATATTTGATACTCAGTGGTTATTAGAAGCTACTTATTTTCTAAAGCGAAATCAGCGACGGGCAAATTAAAATTTTGAAATTTGTAATAAATGAATGTCGATTATATTATTAAAACACATTAAAAATTCTATTAAGTGAAATTCATCTGCCACTTAACGTGTCAGATGAATATGTGAGACCATCATCCTATTTATGGGAGGCGTGAATGTACAATACATTTACAACCTTTCATGAGTAGATTCAGACAAAAAAAAAAAATTAAGTGAAATACAAAGCAAATAGAAAATAAAAGCGAAAGCAAAGATAAGAAATCTAAAAGGAAAACTTACTTTTTTTAAAAAACCCATTTACGATCATAAAAATACTTCATCTGACTTACGCATATTATCGCTACAATTAACAAATAAAATGAATGTAAAATAATTACATTAATTTTAATATAAAATTAATTTTACAATACCCAATTTTAGCTTCGAAAGAATTAGTCTATTCCGTGAGGCACAATAAAATAACTTAACACGAACAACAAAGAACACGAAGGAGGGATTTAGCACTGGACTTGTCCATCAACCAATCGGCCTGATTTACTAACGTCACCTTGTCCAAGAATACGAACCTTCTTGTATCATTTAGGAAACATATTGACAATTACTGCTAGAATAATAATCAGCATTTATCGATCTTTTATAATTTGTTGGTGGTTGGAAAAATTCTCCAGATGAGGAACATCAGTATGTATAAGATACACGAAGAGTGGTTTGACTCTGCTTCGGCTCGTGCTCTAATAATCCGATTTTATTTTATTTATTTTGCAGCGAGGCTAACTCCAATTAGCAATATTTCTGAAGATTTTTCTTGACTCGAGTGCTGTCTACAGGTGATATTCTCTCTCTCCTATACAACGTCGCGTGGTTGGTCTGAGAGCGCGAATCACGAGTTATGCATAGTGGCTGGCTGCCGTATCCATCTGAGATCGACTAACTCATTTCTATTTGAAAAATCTTTATAAGATATCCTTGATGGGAATGGATGACATGTGTCGTTGCAACTTCGCCAGGAGGCGCTCCAGTGATCTAGTAAATAATATTCATAGAAATATCACAATAACCCTTAACAGAAGTTCCAAAAAAATGCTATTCGTATGAGACAATATAATGGGCATCTAATACTTTGTCTTTTATATTTAACTTTGAAGTGATTATACCACTCAAATTCGTAATAATTTTGCCACTTCTAGGTATTTCCTACTCGTCAACTGCTATCAGTTGATGAAGAAATTCGTCAACTTATATTTCCCTCAAAAGTACAATGTGCAGGTTGCACTTTTGAGGGAAATACGTAATGAAAATACTCCGAAGAAGAGGAAGTGAACAAAAGAGGAAGAAAATGTGTTCTATGACTTTTGAGCTGAACTGTGAAGAGGTGTTCAGTAACCGTTGCACACCTTTTATCAGATGGAAAGAGGATAGCGGGGAATTATTGATGCCACCTCTGATGAAGAGTGACCACGGAAATATTTGCATCATAAACTGAACGTCAGTGTGAAAGAGTGCAGTGAATGGGTGAGATATGGGTCATTAATCAACCTAACCTTCTGTACCGAGTCGACTAATTTTAGGGAGCTCTCAGGAGCATTACGCCAAATGTGAGAACAGTATTCAACGGTTGGACGATTTGTGATTTCCGTAAGGTTAATAGGCCCTTTTTTCGACAAATGAGTTCTGCTAGCATTCCCGTTAACAAGGTTATCAGAATCGCACTAAAGAATAGTTTGGATATTAGTTTAAGGTTGCACTATGCATGAACAACATTTCTAAGAAAATATTCTAAATATTGTTCATGCATAGTGCAAGTTTGTAAAATAAGGAAGGAGTGCAATGTACTATCATTAACAATGATGATATCCCATGGTTGAGTCAAAAGGAGTGGCGTATATACCGGGTTTAAAACATCATTTCAATAAACAACGAAATCCATCAAGCTTATGTATATACGCATGAGACATTAAAGGAAGAAATACAAATTTTTCGCTTAGTTATTGAGTTTCCAAAAAATCTTTCGCTCCTGGTTTAGTACGTGTATAATCACTGTGCAAATTTTTATCTAGTTTAAGTTAGTAGAAACTACAAAAAAAAAAAACGACATTACATAAGGAATTGTTACCGAGAGAGTCCAATCAAAATGAATGATTCGTATCAGTGGTGACAATTGCTAAAAATTTTGTTTTTCCTCCAAAACAACAAAAAAGTAGCTATTCAAAGTATTTCTTGAACATGGGTCGTTACTTTAAATTCTAATCAGACGCATTCATAAAGAAATAGTGAAGAAGGAACAAAAAATGAATGGAAGTAATCTAATCTTATAAATAGAAAAGAAAAAAAAATTGATAAAAATTTTATAATAAAGAAAAAAAATGGCATTCCATCTAGACTAGACTTCCTAAAATGACTGATGAATGAAAGTATTCTCAAGAAAAGAATGAGGATCCAAGCCATGCAATAATTTGACATAAGTGGTGAAATCTTTTGACATTTCAACAGATAAGAGAGTGATGTTCCACGATTGCTACACTCCTTGGCGCGTTATTCATTTTAAATAATAGTGCTGTCCGGGAGAGAAGAACCGTAATTAATCAGACAAATTATAACTAGTGGAAGCCGTTTTTATTTACATACAACTTTTAATATAAGTAATCATCCTGTCAAGACAAAAGCTGCCTTATAGAAGAGATGCCATTATGTTTGATGTATCTATTGTTCATCACATTAGCAAGCGCTGACGCGCACTGGTATATAGAAAAAAATAATAATGGCTAGATGGACAGAAAGTGACAAGGTAAAAAGAATGAATGAATGTGTGAAGGTTAACAATGACGAAATTCTTTCCCAAAATATTTCTATAGTCACGAGAAAGTGTTTGATTGTTGGCTTGTTGTGAACTAAACCGTGCAGAATTTGATAGAAGTTTGCACTTTCATACTATTCAAAGATACTATTCGAAATTTTGCTGCTGAAACGTACATTAGCAAGTATTCGTTCCTTGTTCATTTCGAACACTTTCTTTAAAAAATAAAATCTGTGCATGGAGAACACAATAAAGTTGAAATTCACATATTAATGAAAAGTAAGAGATTTGATCCCTCTGAATAAAACAAAATTTAAATTTGCTGCTATTAGAATAAGCTTTATAGAATTAATGGGGGCTTCTGCATTAAAATAAATGCAAGCGTGTATTTTACTACCTTATATTCAATAATTTATACTAAATGGAGAAGGCAAGAAAAGTGTTTGAAATTCTTTTTTACAGGTATTTTAGTTTACACTATGCTTCGCCTATAGAATAAACTTTAGGTGCATACCATCTACGAAAAATTTAAACCTACGTTACCATCTCGTACGAGTGACCTAAGGGACAGAAATTCGAAAATCTTTCACTAGAAACCAAACCAAGAAAATTTTCAGACAATTGGTTTTTCCGCCCATAGACAAAATGGCAGACCAATGAATACACACGGAATTTTCAGATGACTTATGATCTTTAGTGCTTCTCTCTAAAGATAAATAAAAGTATAAAAGCGCACTGTCACATATTCCATAGTTTTCATAAGCCTACGAACTGTAGTTCCAGTACATTCGTAGGGATCAGAGACAGAGAATAGTGGCGGCAAAATGTTAGTTAAGTACGTTACCGTATTAACTGAATTGCAGTTCAATGATTTCTTTTCTTGCTATATTTATGAATAATCCTTTTAATAACTAATTACTAAAGTTGGATTCAAAATGGTCTTTTCAATCAGCAGAATCCCAAAAAATTGTCATTCACTCTATTTTTCCTCTAGATGGTTGCATCCCGATGTATGTGAGCTTTCATTATAGCTCATTGAAATCGTGCTGAACAAATATCATAGATATTCAATGTTTTGATATCATAACAGTTATTTAAAGCATTAGCTTTCGCTGAAGTGTTAACAGAATAATGACAGAAGGAATGTTTTCCATAATCTACCAGAGTAACTGGTAAAAAAGTAACTTAATCCAAAAGCATAATCCTTTCTGTCAAAATAAAGTTTATTACAATTTCTGAATTAAAATTATATAACAAAGCGTAACAGCTTAATACACCTCGGTACTTCATAATCTAAAAAAAAAATGTAATGATGAATCATTGAAGCGTTTCATGAACGATATAATCATGTAACTGAGCACATGACTGACGATATTCCAGAAATTAAAAATATTATTTATCAATCGCATTTGCTGATTCGTGACCATGTTCTGGAGCAAACATGCAAATCTTTCTAGTACAATAATATGCAATAACTTCCTAACTAAATATAACTACCTTTTCCTGAAACATGCATCTGCCTGTTACTCAAGATTTGGAATTCGCTATCGGTGCCCTATAAAAGTTTTAGGCTGTCAAAGTATTATATACTGAACCACAATCTATTGTATCCAATATGCATATTGTAAACGGGAGGGCCTTCCTGTCAAACGACTTCCTTGCTGCACTAGAAATAGCAGCTCCTAGAGCAAACAGAGCAGTTATATATTCTGACTCATTCGTTCCACGCAGAAGATTTGACTGAAAAGAAGCTGGATAGGCTTATCAAATTCTCTTCGAGTGATGACGAGATGATGAAAAAAGGCAATGAAGTCAAAGTTGAATCCACCTTGAAGTGGTAATTAAGGTCAGCAATGGAACCGATCTTTTGATCTCGAAATCGGGATTAGAGGGAAGAAGATTCGACACACTAACTGAAACATCGAGAAACTCATTAAAACATTCTGAAAAAGACAAAAAAACAGGAGCTTTGCCGTCCGCCTTTCAAGTTTCTAGTAGAATAAAATATTCCTAACCCCTATTATTTTGGAATTTCGTTAATTGAGATGAATCGCAGAACAAATGATAAAATACAATCGAGTACTGAAATATGCTTAGAGAAGGCAAGAAAAGAAAACTGAAAAGAATAAGAAAGCGTTTACTTTCTTAGAACATCCTTAATTACCCTTTTCATTTCACTTCGGTGATAACTGGCAGTTATCACCGAAAACGCTTCTTAAGTATCTCATCTTCACTTATTCAAATCACCTGTGAAATGTAGAACTATACAGTGAAGTGGGTGAGAGTTACTGTAATCTAATCTTTCTTAAGCAATTTGTACTTAGTCTAAATACTGTTTTGTCACAGGATAAGTTAAAACGAAGTTTGTAAAATGCAGCCATTTACATGCACTACAAACTTATTTTGGACCAGCAATATCGTAATTTTATATTAAATGAAACAGCCCTGAACTTCTTAACCGCATTTGCCTTATAATGCTTTTTATCTTTCCCATAGTGACTTGATAATCCTTGATACGCAACTTAAAATTCCTTGCCAGGAATTTTAACCCTGGATATTGTCGACTGTTGATTCTTAAAAGGTTTATCTCCAATTAATGGCACAAAATTATACACGAAAAGATGCTATTCAATTACGTTGAATGACTTCCATCACAACTGAAATTCTACAGGGAAGAAAAATAGGAACTACCTGTACTGTTCTGTTAACTTCTGCAAATTCTATTGCACTTTTGCAAAAGAATGAATTTTTGTTTTGTTTTCTTAAAAACAAAACAAAACAAAACTTAATTTTTAAAATGCCAAAAATGGTGTTTATTTATGCCATTGGAGCATGAAATATCTGATGTGGTGCCATCTAGTAGACGACACGGCAACTATAAATAATTTTAAACTATTGTACGACGAATGAGTCACCCATCACAAAAAAATTTCTTTCAGGAAATATTTTATTTCTTTTAAGCATGCAAAGCCAAAAATGTTTTTTTTTTTTTTTTGGTTTTGCATACTTAAAATATATAGTGTCTTCAGGACGTCGTTCCGATTTGAGTTTTGTCTTCCTTAAAAAAAAAAAAAAAAAAAGAATGTCTGAAAGCGGAAATGCAAGTATCATTTCCATCGATTTTTCAAAGCAAAAGATCTATAGATAAAATAGACAGATCGATAAATATTTCCATGAATCATAAAAAGACGATTCGTGATAATTTTATGATAAAAATATGTAATTAAGTTACTATGAATTACTTGCATGGAGCCAGCGTTAGGAACAGAGACATTTGTCCTTGGTCAAATTAAAGAGGCGCTGGTTCACAAAAATTAATTAAAAAGAAGCATTGTTTTGCTCCAGCGCTAACGATCATAGCAGCTGTCCTACTTTTACGCTTTAATCAATCACAATTAAATAACCTAGATTGTGCACGAACATGTGGAATATCAAGTATACTTTATACAAGTGCTCTGATACACAACTCAGATTATTTATCTACCAAGTTTAATTTTGTTTTTCTTTATTTAGTGAGAGCGAGTTATTGGCACATTATTTACTGGTGCTCCTATGTCAAGCTATTTTCGATTATGAAAATAAAAGAACTCTAACTGTTGTCAAAATTTACCATATTTTTCTGTGCGTTTTTCTCCTCACATGCTATTGTGCTGCCATCTGGTGTAGTAACAATGAATCATAAACAGGCAACAATTCGCTCTGCCAAGACGATCTTGGGTCATTGATTTCAACACCGTTTTTTAGTTTGAGACACGCGCGCGAGAGGGGGGGGGGGAGAGAGAGAGAGAGAGAGAGAGAGAGAGAGAGAGAGAGACTATCGAATTTTATTTGAAATATCAGAAAAGTAATAAAAACAATTCCCATAACTTCTGAAATCTACAATTACGTTATCTTGTATAACGATAAATTAGAATATAATGGTATATTAATTTATAAATAATAATTTGATAAATTTATAAGGTTCACAAAATGAAAACTAACTTCATGATAAATATTGGTATCTGCTACTTCCAAAGAGGGCCAGCAAACATTGTGTTATCCTTAAGAACGTTGTGACGAGTTCCTTAAATATAACCAACTCTTTACCCAGGGTAAAAGTATACCCTTTCAAAAGCAATTTTCATTCTAAATCAGTTGTGGAGGTTGGAGAAATATTCAAGAAGGATGATATGTGCTTACAAGAAAGCTAATTTCTTTACATAACTGTAAAATGCAATTCGGTTGTGTGAAGCAAAAATGTGATTGGAGAACTTTTGCTAATCAACAGATTGAATTTTCGAGAAGTTGTATATAATACATTTAATAATATACATTTTTTTCATTATTTAATAAATTTGATTACTGAATGAAATCAAAATACGAGATTTTTTAGAATTAGATATACGCAACTTAACATTTCTATGGCAACAAGTTTTCTGCTTGCGTGACATTTCGATGTTTTGAAACATGCGAAGTTCCAAATGGGATGTGCGTTACTGCTACGTAACAATTAAAATCACAATGACTATACGTTATCTCGTGTTCTACATTTAACACTCTTATGACGACTAATTGCATACATATGATCTGTGGATGAATTTGACAAGCAATAGCATTTGTCTTTTAATGGAAAAGACGGCCGTTATTTCACCAACATTTTTAAAATATTACTTAAATTCGAATCCGAGTAAATATAAATAATTACTATCTACATACTGTAGTCTTCTTTGTTGTTATTCATTTTGCTATTTCCATTCACAGAAGAAATTATACGTGAGAATCGTCGCTCCACGCAATGCTCTGAAGGTCGAAGGCTTTCTTTATTTTAATTATTTTTTTCTCGTCGATCCTTCATTTTATTACACAGATTATAGTAAAACGTCGGCTTCAGGCCAACAAAAGGCACATGCAAGAGAAATTTGAGGCTGGAAGTAATTATTTTATTATTTTTTTAATGTGAATCAATCCATTCATCAACCGAGGTAGCAAATACTATTAATGCGTGCGTGCGTGCGTGTGTGTGTGTGTGTGTGTGTGTGTGTGTGTGTGTGTGTGTGTGTGTGTGTGTGTGTGTCAGGGTATAGTTTTCTTTATCCCGCAAACTAAATAAAATCTACCGTAGAACTCATACTAATAATATGATATAGTGGTAGGGAGATGACCTCAGCTATTCTCCTTTCAGGAATAAAAGGCGTTAGCGGAGATATTAACGAACCTATCGATTATAGAATTCTATCATGTACAAATGTTTAGATAATAAATAACATGTTTTGCCTTTAAAGGAGTCTTTTCGAATTGTCTATTTTAGCCTACCCATAAGGTAACCGATTTGGTAGCTATTGAAAGACTGTGTGCGTGCACCCGCGCGAGCGTGCGTATCTGCCTAGACAGTTTGCATGTCACGCAAAATGAAAAACCGCCATCTCCTGATGAGGTTGGCTGATTGACCTTTAGAATCACTGAAGGATTGAGCAGCATTGTTAAAGATAATTAGTAGTGATATCTTTCATGAATTTAAATGTCTACTTGTGAAATTTATTGCACGTTGAATTCAATCTTTCTTTTTTTTTTTTTTAACTTGGATATTCCATAATATTGGAGCAAGTTTCTGATTTTCTCGTTAAAACGAGTGTTATAAAACTATAAATAGGAAAACTTGGCATGGGTCTTTTAGTAGAAAACTAAAATGTCCTCTTGTAATCTAACTCCACTGAAAAGGCTCTCGTATTAAATCAACACAGATTAAATTTTATTTATTTATTTATTTAAGTAAGAAAGAGAAGGATCCAGTATTTGTTTTACTAAGCTTGGCAGGCACTTTAAATTTGGTAACATTACTTTGGTCAATATAACTTACTTCAATTTTTTAATAACAGCATTTCAGATCTGTACCATAATTTTTTTAACAAAATGTTTAATTTTTGCTATTAAAAACCATAATAATATTTTTTTAAAATTCTGATTTCTTAGAGAAGAGAGAGATCGTACACATCTTTGGATACGCCACGTAGTAATATGTAGAAAGAGAGAGAAAATCATAGCATCCTACACGTATTATCTTTGATTACAGTCCTCGACGGTCTCGAATTATTCCTGAAGGCAGAGATCTTAATATATTCAAGTCATTATCTGATCGTTAAATTGACCTATTTTTTCATCCCATCTCGTCCCCCATCCCTATTCTCTTTTGCCGAAACGCGATTCTTTGATGAACAGAACTAGTATAGAAGCCTCGGGGAGTAGATCTTCTTGGGCATCCGGTTACTAGGTAATCAGGTCCGCTAACTGCATCGTGGAGAACACCACCTTTCCCGTTCTCCTCATTTCCAGTAAAGGGACCGGCACCAAACCCTGGAGGGTTGAAATCTACATGTCATTGACCGCTTTATGGTTAAATGTCGGGGTTTATTTAACCTTCAGAAGTACATTGGTATTTAAATCTCATCTGCTAGGATCATAGGTCAATAGAACACTATAAGCGCACAAATATTAGTTTGAAACTACAAGATGAAGTATAAACAGCGAGAAGATCTGGGAAAATTTTTTTTTTTTACTGAGAAGTCGATATAATTTCATTCTTTTTATGGATGAAACTGCAATGATGGAAATTTACGAATTATAAATGACAGTTTAGAATACTCGAAAAACACTTGCTTATATAACAGGACTTAACTGCACTGTGTTACTAATTATGAATAATTAGTTGTTACTACTTACGAATATTTAGTAACAACGAATCGAACACTTTTCACATATTTACAATGCGCTCAGTTTCATTCTGGGAAGGATTCAAGTTTTAAAAAAATGTATTTCTAAAAACTGAACAAATGCAACTTTATTTACTTACAAATAATGAAATTATCCATGCACAGATTTTAGAAGAGCGTAAACATTAACTGAAAGTACATTTAAAATTAAATAGATAAATTAGTAGTTTGTTATACTGCCAATTGATGCAACTATGTGAACATGTGAGGTGAAAGAGATAATTTGGTTTGAATATAGACGTGCAAAAGAAACTATTTCTTAAGATGACACCGAAGTTTATTTTTTCCACTTATCAATGATATTTATATTAAGCAATTACTATCCCTTGTACCCAATGGTTTGCCCATAAATCGTGATAAATTCATAAAAAAATGATGAAGTGCTATTCACAAAATGGCAAAAATTATGTCTTCCCAAAAATGATTTGAAATCTACTTTATTAATGCTTAAAATTTACGAAAGTTATTTTAAGAGAGAACAAAACTATAAGGAGATACTTTTTATTTGAAAATCGAATAAATCAAAAGACGGAGAATTTTTCTTATTTACTTTTCTTTTCTTTTTTTTCCCCATAGCTTGCTACTGACAGCCTGCGAGCTATAATAAAGCAAGTTTTATCCTCCCTAGCTGAGAATGACTAAGCATAAAGAAAATTAAAACCCCCGAAAGTGAAATATTGGGAGGGATAGCTTTCAGATCTTTCAACCGTGAAAAAAAAAAAAAAAGGCTAGAATACTAATAAATGAAAAACTAATTCATGATGAGAAAATGAAACGAAAATTTGTGAACCATTAAATTAAAATCATCGTGCCCAATAACTTCCTCCCTAGAGAAAATTGCACTACCTTTCAAGGCTGAATAAGCTGGAATTTGCTTGAAATTTATTAAACAACTAACTAATCAGAAAATTAAATATCACGGAACTCTTCTGCACTCTATAATTATCAAATTGTATTTAGAGCTATCAAAGAGTGCGCCGTCGGGATGGAACATATTTCAGAACGGTTTGTCTAAGAGTGATCCATTTATAATAAAATATAATATGAAATTAATATATTTGCATCAGTTCAAAATAGAATGGAAGTATACGAAACAATGAAAATAATCCCAACTGATTGCTTGCTATTTTAATAATCAGCCTGTCCTGCGCTGATTGTTTTAATAAGCAATTCTTGTTTTAACTAAATATACCTTAAATGGTATATGTACACCGCGATGAATTATTTCATATATTTACATTACATTCAAGTTAAAAATCTCAAACTGCATTATTCGAGGATAAAAATATTTCCAATCATGCGTTTTAAGTTCCATCAGTTTCTTCCAAGTCAAATACAGAACTACGAATGGAATCATCGCCACACGCTGTTTAGCTAATTAATCGTGGAAATTCTATTAAGAACCTCGTAAGAGCCAATCAAGTATTCGTAAAGCTCAGTAGGGAGGGGGGGGGCATTAACGAGCCACAGGATTTTGCATAGGAACGTACATATTATGAATAATTAGTAACAATAAGTGAATCTAATCGTGTTCAGAACAGCACGTGCACTGGAGTGAATTAACATTCCGAACAACTTTGAATCAGTATGCTGAATGCATAAAATGAATTCTGCATTCCGTAAGGTTGAAAGTTTTAAATTGAAAAAAAAAAATGACCATATGGTTTGAAGTTCATTATTTTTTTTAAACTTATCACAATGAATAAATCGCATACCATTATAGGAAGTGAAATATGAAGCTTCACCCCAAAATTAGGAATGATTTTTTCCTGATTTATGAAAATAAGAGTTTCTCAGACTTCTGAAAGTACTGAAATTTATATCAGAAAATATAAATATTAAAACTGAATAAAACTGAAGAAAGTTTAGTCCCTATTCCGAGAAGTAAAACTTTATAAAGACGTCATATTCCTTTTCTATGAAACAAAAAGAGATAAAAATAAATTCATTCGTTTGCACATGCTAATAACTGCTTTGTGTAGAAGTTCTCATTAACTTTTGTTGTTAAAATCAAAGCTACAACAATTCTTGTCAGAGCTTACTAAAACTGGACTATATTAGAAATGTCAAATGTCAAAAAAATATTGAGGAAGTTTCGTCGAAAGAAGTAAATTTATAAAACGAAATGGTAAATAGTACGTATAATTCTGTGAATATTTCGTGACATGACCTTGACATTATTATCAGGTACCAAACTGGAAAGGCTAGTATTCTGAAAAATTCATTTTACAAAAAAAAAAAAAAAAAAAGAAAGAAAGAAAGAAAGAAAAAAGCATTTTGTAAGTTTAAACTACTGTTCAACAATGAACCTCTTCACAGAAACTGGTGCTGCCCTCTATGAACTGTTTAGTAAAGTGTTCAAAAATAACTAGGAGAGTGTTTCTGAGAACTCTTTCAGTAACAATGGAAATATCACTGCATCTTGTAAATAATTTACTAAATTACAGTAAATATTTATACTAAATAAATGTTTAGTAGAAATATCATCATCATTAGTGCGGAACACTTATCATGCAATTAAATTTCTAAGTTTTATTTTTAATAAATGTACATACACCAATAAGAACATTATTATTGACTAGTTATATACAAACGCATGCATGCAGAATGAGTTTTTGCAAGAACAAAACATTAAGTCATTAGTGTGCGTATCATTATTATATGACACCTCCATTGAACCAATCACTTATCGCAAGAGGGCGTTCAACACCACACAACCTACAATCTACACTAAGATCAAAAACGGGAAAATATAAAAAAAAATCAAAACGGAGATTTAGCTTAAGGAGATAAGCTCCCCGAAATTGGGTTATTCATACGCATGCAATGTAACTACGTGGCAGAAAAAAGATTTTTCTTGAAGAAACGCATACAACATAATTAAAACATCCGGTGTCTATCTTAAAGACAAGACCTATACGTGCTTCTTTTTACATCACAAAGGAAATGTAGATTACAAAATTGTTCGGGAGTATGCTGTCAAGGCTTATTTATGATCCATATCTCCAGCAAAATACTATAAACAACTTATTCTACCAGTAGCTCTGTTTCTACTCGTGACCTGCTGACACACTGGCTGCATAAAACTAAATTCTCATCGGCGATGAGCAGTCTAAAAGAATAACTTTGGCATTTCACAAAACTACAGAATGGGAAGTTTCAAAGGGCTTTCCTGAGCTCAACTGGGCATGTTGCAAACGAGGAAATACTATGAAGGACGTTGTACATTAGAGATGCCTTTCTATTCATGCTCTCAGTAGTACAGTTGAATGCCTTTTCAAAACTTTTTGCCAAGAATTCATTTTTACTTAATTGAAATGCAACATCGCCCCAATTTAAAATTCGTCCACTTTTGTAGAGTTTCCTCAAACCAATTAAGGATACTCTTTTTTTAAAGCATTACCCGTTTGTGCATATGAAAATAATTATCAACCTTATAAAGCAGTACTCACCCATTCAACTTAAATTATTACTGTCAACTGCCTTATACATAAAAAAAAAAATCAAACGTTTGTGTTATAGTCTTTTGAAGAGAATGGCAGCCAGGTGAGTAATGAATATTCAACTGTACTAGAACTATTCGCTAATCGCAAATGGAAAGCTTTCTGGATTGTTGGGGAATTATTCTGCTGATAATTATTCTGCTAGTACCTTTGATTTATTCTGAAATCAGGAAGACACTTGTCATGATTACGCTTCACAAATTCCAACGAATCTAACAACACTACTACCACCATTAACGCCATCTATCTGCCCGGAATATTTTTTGCCTGTAAATCGCGTGTTCTCATGGACAATTTACGTGGGATGAAAAAACCCAAGTTTCCAAGAGAAAAAACTCTTTGAACTCTTTGAAGAGCAAAAATACTGAAATACGTATGGACAAAGCTCTACGTTTTTTAATATAATTTTATAACAAACTGCCATATGCAAGAATTCCAATTTTAGAAAATTATACGTAATGATAGCTATGACTTCATTACCAGAATCAGAAACTAAAATATTTTTCCGATTTATAATCTCAACATGACTAAGTAAAATCTGCCATTAGCCTGCCAGGTAAGCACTTCTCGTGTTGTCATACCTCCGAAATTAGATTATTGGCCAGATTTCGTGAATTTTACGACAAATATACGCACTGTCACAAAATGTATGCTATTACCCCCCCCCCCCTTTTTTTTTGAATCCTGTCTATATGAGCACATATCATATGTTATAGCAAGGCATATGAGCACATCTGTAGACTCTAAACGACTGCAGTTGTATGTCATACCAGAAACAGGATCTGGCTGAGAATTAGATCTCCAGTGAGGTGTTTAACTTACCAAATTGAACACCAGTCAATTTGTGTGAAAGTAGCACAATTAACTTCCAAGAGCAACTGCGGCTCACTTAATTCATAGATGAAAATGAGCTGTTGAACAAAAAAATACCAAGAAACAATCAGGTAGACCACTAACTAACGGAATGATAATTGCGGTGGGCGAAAACAGACTGCTGTTCGTTCCTCCTATCGTGAATTAAAAAATTTTCGTAACCATGAGTTTGATTTGTAGCAGAATTTGCTGTGACCGGATATTAGACCATGGTAAGCTGAAGTGTGTAAAGTAACGCATCAGGAGTGCCTCATCAATTCAGATGGTCATGTTTGAGTATGCAAATGACAAGAGAAAGTAATTTACCAGCATGTGTCGTCCCATTTGTGGTGGTGGTGTTATGGTGCAAAGATACTTCCCTTAGTTTAGACAAGGACTGTTTGTCTCAATGCTAAAAAAAAGTGAATATCGAATATTATATTGATATTGAGGCAATTTTGTGTTGTCTATGCAGTAGCGGATGTACAAGAATGACCCACTTCACTATTACATGATAATGCACCACATTCAAGGGTGCGGTGACATGGCTTAAGAGAAGGGTAGTGCAGAGATCGACACAGAATCAAGATCTTAAAGAGCGCAGTTAGGAAGAGTTAGATCGAAAGCAGGTTGAAAGAGTGAGACCAACACATTTAACCTTTTGCAGAGAGTGCTATTTTAGTGGAGGACCAAAATACACGTATCGTTTAGCAACATTTTATGGAATATTTACCCCAAGGAATGACATCTGTAATCAACGTGGATACTAAGTTTTTGTTAACACTTGCTATTTTTATTTAATTTTTGTTGCTTGTGTTTGTGTCCGCGCAGAAAAGAGGAGAGAAACAAAGAAAGACCCGACATGTATTTTATACAAAGCATGCAAACATTTTTGTTTTCTATCGTATACTTAAAAAAAACAACGTTTACGAGCAAGTCTGGAGCTAATTTTACTTCCATTCATTTCGTTTATTTTGATGAGCATCATTAATACGATCCAACTGCTCGTCCAAGGCCAATTCCCTGGATTAAAAGTGGTAATCGAGGTCGTTGGCTGAGAAGAGGCGTGCGTAAACATGATACATCGGCCTCACAAAAATGTTATTCATCCCATCCACCCTTTTGGTTACCCTGAAGGACCGCAGCCAGTAGTGGCCGTCTTTAAAGCGCGCGTTCCACTTTTCTAAAGTAGCACGACAGAAGGTTAGCACACATTGACCAGTGCTGTTTTCTTTATTTCTTCCTCTAGGTGTCTATATAAGCTAATCTTTAAGATCAACATACTTTCGGTTGTATATGCAAACATCTGAATTGCTTAAGTGTGCAACAATAATTTATCAACACTGGCCTGATACCTTCACAAGGATGCAAATCTTTTATCATGCAATTCTTTCAAATGAAATATCCAAACGATGTCCGGCGGCATTCTTTAGACCAAAAAACACAACACGAAAAACTATTTCTTCATACCTCATTCTCTTGGTGTTTTATATTTTTAATTTTTTTGTTAGCATACTAACCTTCGGCCGCAATACTTTTAAAACGGTTAGAAATAAGGACACTAAACGGGGACCTATTTCTATACGAAGTATACCACGTAATAACAATGTATATGTATGATCACAAAGATAATTGCATTACAAATTAAAATATCATTCACCAAATGAATAAAAACTGAAAAGAATAAGCTTCAAATGGTGGAGTACTCATTAAATTATCTTCTAAGCAGTCGTTTGAATACCACAGCGTTGTTCCCTGTGATATCCGTGAGTCAACATTCTCTAAAACTCATGCGCTATTTTCACGTGTTGTCATTTTTGTCGTGCCAAACATCAAGGTGAAGAGCAAGGGAAGGCCATAATTAGGCATATATCTGAATCAAAGTGCTATTCTCAGTACCAGGAAATATCCTTTGGTGTCATTTTAAAACTTGTCCATAACAACCTTCAAAGAGAAGCCCAGAAGGTATTACTGTACCTCATTGAAAAGACAGGCTAAGTATAGCGAAAAATGTAAACCTGTCGACGTTTTTATTATCCAAGAATACCCAATTGTTTGTGAACTGGATCATTTTTGTAATTACTGAGTGCCCGTGTATCACGATAAACAAATAGTCTTTCCAAGGGGCATAATTTGCAAATGAAATAATAGTCCACGCACGTCTTCCTGACAGAAAATTTAAGATACCGACAGAACACATTAAAATACTCAAACATAAACACGAAAACGGAGTCACTGATGCGGGACGGGGAAGGAAAATTGAATGAACTAGTGCAGTATTAACACAAGCAATCGTTGAGTCTCGCATAGTTTGAAAAATATAAACTAAAAAAATATTATTTTAGTCTGAAAGGATCTGGTAAAAAAAATATTCATTTTTAAACGCTAAAAACACTAAGTAAAAGAGAGTTATTCAAGTATGAAGTCACTGCTACGCTTTTTTGTATGCTAAATTAGTAGTGTGACTCATCAACCTTCAGATTTAGAAAACCTGGTAGCTTTACTTCTCAATAACTTATCATTGTGTACATAGGGGGCACAGAAGCTTTAAGAATCTTAGTAAATCGCTGGTTGGAGAACAACAGCGCTATCCCCTTGGTTGTGTGTTTGAATCCCACCATAGACATGAATGTTTTGTGAATGTCTTGAAAGAGGGAGAATGATTTCATTGCCCAGTGTAAAAGGCGTCAAGAGGCTTGGAAAAGTCCATGTTTGGTCACTAGAGTAGGGTTTCCGAATGATCTAACTCTTATCCCCCCCCCCTTCACTGTACCAGTGTACGATAGGTAATCTTTCATTGGTGGGATTCAAGACGTCTTGCTAGAGGAATGAGAGATATATTTGAATCCATTCTTTAGGTCTCTTCACAATGCAAGCGCAACTTATTCCTTTCGATATGAATACCATTAATCGAATGAAATATAAACAGTACTTATTAACCTAGAAAACAGCTTCTAGCAGTTTTATTTCATTTATTTTATTTATCTTTTGATTTTTTGCTACAGTTATGAAGTCGGAGAATGCAGTTACTATGACTTTTTTTTATTTACCACCTTTTGTAAAAAAAAAGAGCAAATAATAACAGAAGAAGAAGATAATAGCAGCTTCAGTGCACAAGAAAATTCTTCGCATGAGACTTAACGAGTAAGATAGGACGTACACCTTTGGCAGTCGCCGCGCAGACACAAAGATATAAATGAGTTGATGGTTAAAGTGGAAGCAAATAAGCACACTGATGTGAAAGATTTCGATGTCCAACGCTAGAAAGAAAATCACAAAGAAAGAGAGAGAGAAAGAGAAAGAAAGAAAAGTTAGAGCGAATTTTTTGTGGCATTTCTTATATAAGTTGTCGTATTCGGCAACTTATATAAGAAATCCTAAGCTACTGTTCTCCATTTTGTCATACATAAAATATAAAATTTCCCAAGGCAATCCTGATAAATTTTGCTAATATTATATAGCGTATATTATGCAGTACATGCACTAGTATTGGCTGTCCAAGAGATGCTACTCCGGAGATTGAAAATTACTTTTATACTACTTCAGGTCAAAGTATCACCACCATGCTTATTGGAATCCTGAACTGGAAGATAAAAATTATGTATTGTCATCTGAGTCGTCATTGAATAATTACTATTACTCACGCAGAGTTCATTAATAGAAATCACAGCTTCTAAAATGTCTTGCTTCAAATAGTACTTGTAGTACTTCAAACAGCAAATGTAATAAGCCAATAATGGGAAAAAATAGAAAAATCAAATAAACAAATATCCAAAGAATCTATATTTGAAACCTTCGGGCAATCTATTTGAACACTAAATCCTGTTGCATTTGTTGTATGCGATTGATACCCTCCCCCTCCACACACACACACACAAAACATATTGTTTGGAAATGTCGCTTTGAAATTGATAACTATACACTGGAAAGAATTCTCAGGGACATGCAGATAACGGTAAGCATTCACCGTATCATCGAGATAATTTGATCCAACAGTATCATAAGCTGAAAAGCACAAATACCACACTGTAATTTCAATGATGTAAAAGGCATCTGCCTGATTTCATGAGAGTTTTTGTGATGTAGACAATATTGTTTATTAACTGCTAAAGTAAAAAAATGGACCTCGCCTGTAAACTATGTTTGACAGACACATAACCAAAATCGATTTGTCTTTTATGATTTCGCGATCATTCGAACAATCGTATAGCGATGATTCTCTTAAGGACGTTTTGTAGATATTTGCATATGAGTTTATTATTTTTTTTAAGACTAAATAACTTCACCACGCTGGCAAGCTAGAAGTTTTTTATTCCAACGAATTCAATTAAATTATAAAAATTAATTTTACGTCAGTATTTTCAAGTACAAGCTGAGGTAACTGAATGAAAAGGAGTTTAGGATAATAAACCTAAATGAGCACTCGAAGGCTGGAAACTTGTGGTGCAAGTGCGTACTAAATGGACTTGACATACTAACGGTTTGTAGGAAGTGACGTATCAGATGGAATTTCCGTTAAATATACCGATATAAAAAAAAAAGGTCATTCAAGCTGCAGCATCTCGTAGCAATTAAATAAGATTGTTATAAAATGTAGGCCAACTTTTCTTCATTTCGCCCGCCCCCCCCTTCCTCTTTTGTACGTGTTCGCAATATTTTACTGCTTAATACACGGCTCAAGTGAGTAATGCTGCTTTAGATGTGTATCAAGCATTAGAAATATAATACAAGAAGGTGAATAGACCGTTTTTTTATTCCGCAGTTATTAATTTCTGAATCAGTCTTGTTGTCCAAATTCCTATTTTTATAACCTTTTTTTTTTTTATTTACTTCAATTGAGGAGTGAAATCCTATACACAGTTGTTATCGAAGTCCTGCCTTCTTATGAAGTCCAAAACCTGACCAGAACAGGATATATTTATATATATATATAAACCCTATCATCGGATTCGATAACAAGTCAGAATTCAAAATCTAGACCTTGTAAACATTTGTAGTTTTGAGCAATGTACGGATGTTACCATGGTAATCAGAGAAATTAATACCCACGAAAGTTACTGAGATGTATACAGATGAAAGAATTTTCGTTCATTTGAAGAAATATGTATTCTCTCTGAACTATTCAAGTTTAAAATATGAAATATCGAGGCACATTTTTGTTATTTTCTTAAGAGATGCATCTACAGTAGGCTAAATACCAATCCCATGTTTGTCCACTAAATATATTTTTACATTTGATGTATATTAGATATTGATTTAGCACACCCTTAGAAAAGTTTTAAGTGAAGTTCTTTACTCAATACTTCAGCTTTTAAAATTGTCGAGGAAAACCGAGTAGTTACGAGAGAACCGAGTCCTTTGAAACCTCCAGAGAAGGTTTCAAAGGACTCGATAGAATAATCACACGCCTACTACGAAATTAATCAGCAAGAGAAGAATATTTCCGAGTTAAGTTTAATAACTGTCAAAAATTCTCGTAATAAAAGATGCATGGAACTTTTCACAACACGCAATGAACTAGGATTTGATTGTGATTAGATGTATTTGTGTGCGCGCGTTTCACAGCAAAATATGCTGATATTCATCGTAAGTGAGTTACTTCATTGAACACGGTTTACATACCACTAATTTTTTGAAACAATCATTTATACTCCATTTGATGAAAGCAAGGTATTGTAATTAAAAGAAACACGTATTATTTAATAGTAAATATTTCATCCTAAGTATCTTAGGATGAAAAGATATTAAACAAGGTATTGTATTCTTGCTTAATTAACGCGCTACATCATAAGTGGTTTCCTCGTTACAACTGTGCAAATACAACACGTAGTTTGGGCAATTTTTTCACAAACATTTGGAAATTAAATTAGTAGTGCTCCATTTTCCATTCCTAATAAATGACTATCGTATACTCGATTATTTCGCATTAAGAATTCTTCAGCTATTGACATCAGCGGTCGCTTGAATTTTTTCCCCTTCAAACAGTGGAACTTCGTATTTTTGAGCACTTTGTGGTTATAAATTAAGGAAATCGTGAGATGAGCGGAATACAATTTAAACTCATTAAAGGTGACGTAGCACTAACTGCAAATAGCTGCGTTGAATAGACTAATATCTCAGATTTTAACAGGGCGCACCACAAAAAGGTGAGGATTGCGAATTGTATCAGAAGCCTTGATTGGTTATTCGCATTCCTAACAGGCTATATGGAGATATTCTTCTAGTTATCTGAGTTGGACATATGTTAATTTTAATGCAGCACAAATCGTTTGAAAATAGCATCTTCTGTTAGCCATTTTGTTTAATAAAAATCGAAAGGGTTAAAACTGAATTCTCAATGTTTTCTTAAACATAATGGCTAACAGAAGTTGCTATTTTCAAACAATTTGGGCTACATTAAAATTCACATATGTCCAACTCAGATAACTGGAAGAAGATCTCCATATTAGCCTGCTAGGAATGCGAAGAACCAATCAGGGCTTCTGATACAATTCGCAATCCTCACCTTTTTGTGATGCGCCCTGTTAAAATCTGGGACAAAACTGTATTGGCTTAAACCACAAGCAAAAAGAATGATGTAACTGCATTATTTAAGTAGTCCTCCCCTCAAAAATAAAATTTTTGAGAAAATGAATAACGAAGCTGGATTTGGGCAACAATTTGAGGTGGAAGAGATGAAAGAAGTTCGATTAAAAAAAAAAAAACACTTTCTTCTATATAAACTAATTCTCCACATAACTACATACAGTACTCAAGCCGCTAGAAACTAGTTTTGAAAGATAATTAATAGGCAAAATTATGTAAAAAGCCTACGAAGCGAAGATATATAATTTACTCAGATATTTACCGAGATCTAGCTAGAGAAGTTGTAATAGAAGTCCTAGTCAGAAAGCGGCTACGTTCACTTTCATCGGACCTCTATTTAATAAAGCCTTAATTTCATTATTTCAAAAGACATACCCCGACAATGCTGTATGGAAATTGATGTTATGTGCAGTAAAAGTATGGAGGAATGTAAACCTCAGTGTCCATCAATTATCGTTAACTTCCCTACTAACACGAAGGTAATTATCAGATACTGAAAACAGTAGGTAGAAATCGGTAATGTCGCACCAAGGCTAAGGAATTCTCGGATCTAATTATACAGAAACAATCTTTTTTTTTTTTTTTTTTTTTAATCGTCAGAGGCTTCAAAATGGAATGTTTGAAAAGAAGAAGATTCGTACTCACAGGCTTCAGCCTTGTCACGCACACTGAAATTGCTAACTAAAAAAAAAAGTCTCCCGCAACTGTGCAAAAGATCAAGTCAATTTAGTTTAGAGGTTTCGAATAAGAAGCTCTTGATGGCAGCGATTGTGCTGTCAGTGTACTTTCACGGTTAACACACTATGCCACAGGCAGTACGAAGAAAACCAACAGTTCAAAGCATCTCTAGACGGTGTTGTTGTAAAAAATTGTCTATAAGCAAGGAATGCAAAATGCATCGTGGTATTTTGGGAAGGAGAGGAAATCGGAAGGGGGAAATACAATGCAACAAAAGAAAGATACGAGCTGTAATTATTAGATGCGAAATAAGAAACTACTCATTTATTTTGAACTAATGTATGATGTTAAAAATAAGATGTTTGCTATACCAATCGGCGTTTAATAGAACTTTCTTCAGAAATGTTAGTTGGAAGGGATGGGGAAATGATTATATGATTTAAGATTAAATCTCTGAATTCTTAATTATGAAATATATTTAAATTTTGGTTATTAGAACAAAACCTTTTCTTTATTGCCCGCCCAGAAATTAAAAAAAAAAAAAGAGACCAAGTACCAAATATTTTTGTCTTGAATTAAAATTATTAACAAATATCGTTGTAAATGTAATTCTATTTTATAAACAGCTTATAAAATGTAATTTTATGTCATGTTTTCAAATATTATAAAAAAATATCATAAGATTCTTAGCGAAAAGATACTCGATTATCCTCTGAAACCCCCCCCCCCTTTTTGCGCAAGCTTTTAGTGAAATTTGCATCCTCATAGTTCGGTTAAATGATGTTAACTGAGAAAATAGTCCTCTTTCAGCTTGCTGTTTTTCTCTGTGGAGGGGAGAAAGCTTGGTGAGAATTAACATCTACAACAGCGGTTTCTGATCGATTCCAGTATTTTTCCAACGGAATGGCCAGAATATTTAATAACTTAGTTTATGTACCAGGGTTACACTCTAGACCTAGTTATTTTACATCTTACCATCATCATCCATCCCTGATATGTATGGAGGCAATGCAGAGCATGTAAGAATTTCACTCAAGAATATATAGGATAAACAGTACAGTTCCTTGACACGATTAAAAGTCAATTACCTTCGGAACGTCGAGAACGGGTACAGTGGTGCCCCTGAAAACGATTTTTGAGCACTGTGAATACCAAAACAGTAAATTTTTAAAGTTCCCACGTAACTTCTGAAAAGAAGAAGGGCACCACCATACATAAAGTAAGCAACAGTGGCAATAAAACTATTTAAGCCGTATGAAGATAAAACTGTATCAAACGAAGGTAAGGTTGGATATTTGGGAGCTGGGTATTGGGAACTGGTATAGTTTTTATTACGTGCAAATTTACAAACAGTATGCATATTGGGAGCAATGCCATATTCAAGTAACCACAAACCACCATGACGCGTGAATCCGAAATATAAACCATTCCCAAAGAGTTAAGTACAATGAAACACCGGTATTCAGAAAAATATGAATTCAAATAAAAATTAGTTCCAAGAATCTGTCATTCGTTGCGGCCTACACGTTGCCTCCTGTTATAAATTAAAAGAAAAAACTTCAGTATGATGTAGACCTCTAACTTGTCTTAGCAGTTTGATTTCGATGCGTTCTATACTAGGGCTGAAAAGTATCTGAGAATCACTCCTATAGCAATGAAATTTCTACTTCCTTTGACAGTAATCAATTCTCCTCACACCCACGCGACAGTACATTAGTAATTCTTAATTGAGTTAAATTTCAGGGCACGGTGTGTAGTCAAGTCAGTGATGAAGATTTACACATCATCTCATTCAAACCAATGATACTCGTAGGTTTAATGCATTTATCTCAAAAGTAGTTCCGGGGAAAAATGTATGATTCATATACATGATCTGAAATTTTCTTTATATAAGCATTTTGTTACCTCTTCAGCAGTGAAGATGATCCTATCATCTTCACTAATCACTGTCATTTATCATTCGTTTAGCAGCATCAATCGATGCTCCATGAACATCTTCCACGCCGGCTCCTACAGCTTGTCCATAGAAAGTGGGAGCCATTGCCTATCCACATCCTGATATCTTCAAGGAGGAGCAGACCACAGCGCCTCTTTCCAAGCCTCGGAGATCCAACCACGTTACTGTTGATACTGAAAGTTTTTTTGTTTGTTTGCCTGAAACAAGTGTCTCGGGATCTATGATCTCCATTGTCCAGCATTAGCAGTATGATATTTACATACACGTCCACCTTGAAATAAAGTGTGGGATTTTACTTTTGCATTTAAGGATCTGAAGTGTAACATGTGATTAGATCAAGTTATCTCCTAATTACAAAAATTTAATTTAACGCACTTTTGGTCGGTAAAAAAAAAAAAAAAAAAAAAAAAAAAAAAAAAATTCCGTTGATGGCCATCATTGATCCATGCTCCAAAGGCTGTAAAGAACGTGACATGAAATGTTACTGGCTGTCACCACTAATGCATTTTTTTTTTTTTTTTTTAAATGTCAGAGGGTGACATGCCGTGTATGGCTGCATTGCGAAATTCTGCGTTTAGCCAACTGCTTCTCGAATATATAGCTTCTGTTACACCATAGCCGTTACAGTTATGTTGAATAGATTGTGTGTAAA